>NW_024412430.1:22049541-22105091 GCF_014898765.1 Herpailurus yagouaroundi | reverse complement strand
TCCTCCAAGAGAGGAATTAGGGTAGTCTGAGGAAGGGAAATCAGGGCTAACGAGTCTAGGCTCTTGCCTGGGAAGGGGCCCTGGGCTTTGAGGCACCTGCTGCAGGCCCTAGGGCAGGATCCTCAGATTGGGGGTCTCCCTAGGTCCTCCTGAGGCATCCCCCTGCCCTTCAACAGTGTCACCTCAAAATATCACCCCTTCAGAAGCTAACTTGATGCAACAGCACTTTGCTGGCTAGGGTCATCTTTCTGAGGTCTGGCAGGCATTGAAGATAGTGAAATCAGAACTTGCTTCTCGTTGTCCAACCATGCAGCAGAAGATGGGTCAGGGCTGTGGCTGAGGGGCTGGGCCCCTGGCCTGGGCAGCCACGCCCATCGTACATCTGAGGGGCTGGCATCAGGCCCAGAGGGGCTGGCATCAGGCCCAGATGGCATGCAGGCGGGTGAGTGGGCAGGTGAGCAGTGGCTGGCGGCTGGGCCAGCGGGTCCCCAAGGGAGGGTCCTTCTCTGGCTTGTTCGAGAAACTTCCCTTGGCCGCAGCTAGTAATTGCACCTGTGTCTTCATGGCAGCCCCACACCCGTGTGGCCAGGGGGTGGTGGTGTCTGTGCTGGGAGTCCCCACCCTTGCTCACGTGGCCATGCTCTCATCTGTGATGCCTCTCCTGCGGTTTCCCCACTCAGAGGAGGTGCCATTTATTGGCTGGAAGGGCTGAGGCAGCCTCTCAGTTCTGAATGCCGATCGTTTGCTCTTCCTTTGGGCTTGGGTGTCGGGTTTGTACTGCGAGCATAAACGCGTGGGGGTTTTTGTGTCCCGCTCCCCAGCCACTCAAAGTGGCAGCGTCACGAGTCTAGACACCTGAACCCTCGAATCCTTTCGGGCTCTTCCTCTCGGTGGTGGTGGGGGTGTTCATGCAGGAGACCCCCGGTGGGGCCCACTTGGTCCTGACGGAGACCCAAAGTCTTCAGTGCCCCTGTTTCCTCGACGTGGTCCATCTGTCCTCGAGCCCCACTGCTCACGCCCTTGCCGTGCCCTGAGGGCTCTCCTGGATGGGCCTATGTGCCGGAACCGAGCAGGGTGCCCACCCGCCCTCCATCCCCTCCTGCAGGCACCTGAAGGAGATCTCGGAGCTGCAGAGCCAGCAGAAGCAGGAGATCGAGGCCCTGTACCGCCGCCTGGGCAAGCCGCTGCCCCCCAACCTGGGCCTCTTCCACACGGCCCCTCCCGCCGGCCGGAGGAGGAAGAGCAGGAGCAAGCTGAAGGCAGGGAAGCTGCTCAACCCGCTGGTGCAGCAGCTCAAGGTCGTGGCCTCCAGCACAGGTCTGTGCCCTCCCGGCTCCGGCAGGCTGGGGCCGGGACCCGAGCAGGGCGGGCAGGCAGGAGGCAGGAGGCAGGCGCCCGCACCCAGAAGAGCACTTCTTCGACCTCCTTTCGCTGGAGCGGAAGCCTTTGTGGGTGTGAAG
The DNA here is from genome assembly GCF_014898765.1 of Herpailurus yagouaroundi. Lineage (NCBI taxonomy): Eukaryota > Metazoa > Chordata > Mammalia > Carnivora > Felidae > Herpailurus > Herpailurus yagouaroundi. The sequence continues at coordinate 22,103,631 of NW_024412430.1, read as the reverse complement.
GGCCGGGGTGTCGCCGGGCCCACCCTGAGTGCGCAGGCCTGCTCTGGGGCCATCAGCCGCCTGGGGACTCGTGTACGAGGCAGGAGGCGGTTCAGGGTCTCTCCCCCTCAGCCCACCTCCCTGCAGGGTGCCACCTGGCTCGGGGTGTTTCCTCTGGCCATTTCTCAGGCACCGGTCACCTGCTGAAAGTGAGGGTGGAGCGGCTGCCTTTTGGGGGGGGGGGAGGGGGGGGGGATGGGGAGGACACCCGGGCACCGAGGGTGTGCTGGAAACCCAGTGAGTTGGGATCCCCGGTGTATCCCAGGTGGGAAGCCAGCCGAGAGCGGAGTGTGAGCCCACCCTCTCGGTATCACGGATAACCCACGGGGTGCGTGTCCGTGAACTGCAAGAAGTTACACAAATTATACGAATTCCAGGATGATTCCTAAAGCCAAGTGGAAACTAGTCAGAGCGAGCAGGTCGTATAGGCCTCTTGAGCCCTGGTGTGCCTCTCCTGATGTGCCGTGGTCCTTGCACGGCGATGGCGACTGGTGGAGGCTGTGGTCATTTTCTCTGATCTTCCTGACGCCCGCGCTCTGGTGACCGGGCCACGTGCCCAGTGCCTGCAGGGACTCCACTTCCCCAAGGTCACCCAGCAACGAGCAGGGAGGACAGATGCACCCCGCGCTGGCTGGTCTGACCCGCAGCGCCTCACTGTACCTGTCACCCCTTATTCCCCCCAGGTCACTTGTCAGACTGCAGCAGAGCCCCTCCTGCTAAGGACCCTGCCCAAGCCGGGGCAGGGCCCGAAGCAGCTTCAGACCCGTGTGGGAAGGCAGTTCAGACCCAGCAGCCTTGCTCGGTGCGGGCCTCCCTGTCTGCAGACATCTGCTCCGGCTTAGCCACTGACGGAGGCGGAGCGCATGGCTCAGGTGATTCCCAGCTTGCCCGTCTCTGAGCATGCGCTAGCTGCGTAGGGCCCCTGTGGTGTCAGAGGGGCATGAGCGGCGGCAAGGGCCGCCCACAGCCTCTCGAGGATAAAAACCAGTAGAGGTAGCCTTTGAGTAAAGACAGTGGGTAGCCCACCCATCATCGAGTCTCGCCGTGTAAGGCTCAGAGGGAGGCGTGCTCTGCTAGAGCCGGCCCGGGGAAGGCGCCAGGACCCCCTGGTCACGTGTGGGGTGCGTGCCCTGCGCCGGTTCCCAGGCCCCCGCCTGCCCTGCCCCGCCCCGCTGCCCACTACACACGGGTCCTTCCGTCAGGAGGGACGGCTAGGGGGATGAGGGCACGGCCCCTCGAGCTGGGAGTCCGCCTTGAGGAGGAAATAAATGCTCGTCACCTCGGCCGTGGGCGCAGTAGCCGCGTGAGGAGGGGCTCCGTCCCCGCCATCTCTGTCCAGAGAAGTCGCAGTGACCGCTGCTGGCGCCCACCCCCGCCCACCCGCCCGCCCCGCACGCTCTCCCAGGGTCCGCTTCTCTTGTGCTCCAGCGGTGCCTCCTTTCCATTACGTGGTCGGCGGCTGTGGTCCTCCGGGCTGGGCTAGGTGGAGCCGTGGATGCTAAGTGACGAGGCTGATGTGGCTGGTGGTGTGTAGCAGGAATCGCAGAGACTGTACTTGATGCCTGTCTCTTTGTTTTCTTCCCTCTATATTCATTTGCAGGCTGGACGGTTTACCACCCAACGTCTGAGAGACTGACCTATAAGTCTAGTAGCAAACCTCGCGCTCGATTCCTCAGTGGACCCGTGTCTGTGTCCATCTGTCTGTATTTGTTCTTTGTATTTTATCACCTCCTGGCCCTTGGTTTCTCCCCGCCCCTCCCTGTCTTCATTGCCTTCCATACATTCTGTAGGCTGCCTCCCCCTCCCCACTGAAGTCACCTACTTAATATCAAACACAGACCCCTGCCCGCACCCACCCTCTCGGCCCCAGAAAGCGCCAGTGCATGCCCTCGGCTCACGGCCGGCACTAAAAGCATGTGCGGCGGCTTGCCCACCCCTGGCCTCGGGCACCTGGCCCCCCGGACCCCCAAAGCGCTCTGCGTTTTTCTCCTCACTGGTTGGTTTAACTTATTTTTTATGTTGGACGTAGTTTTCTTTCTGTTGCGATTGTGGTGCACATACACGTCCGCCGTCCCCAGTTTCAGTGACAACAAAAAGACAACCCCGGCCTTCTCTAGACGCATGGTGTGTTTCACACGTGTCTGGATTCTGAAGACATGCATGTAGTGAGCGGAGACAGTTCTAGAAGGTCACTGGAGGGTGCAACTTTTGTGCGAGGGCCACAACACAGCACTCGCTGCTGCTGCCCCACCCCCATGCCCTGCATGTGCAAAGGCTGAGAGAAAGGTGCTCCAGCTAGGTCGGCCCACCCCTCCCTCCACTCCGCTCACCTTGGGAACCCATCAGCGTCCCCAGGAAGCCCCAGCCTCCGCTGTGGCTGTCTCTCTGGCCTGGCCCCTCCTGGTCTCTAGCTGGAGCACTTTACTTGGTGTGCCCTCTCCTCCCACGGCCCTCAGGCACGAAGTCAGCTACCCAGCTCCTCAGGGCTGTGCTCACCCAAACCTCCGTCCCGGTCACCCTCTGGCTCCTGGGATGCCCTGCTGGCACCCAGGATTCCTGCCCGGGAAGGGAGTATCTGCTCAGGGCCGTCCAGAATTACTTCATCCCTTGGAACAATTGGAAAATGAATCCAAAGCTGTGGGGTTTTCAGGTTTTTGTTTCTGAACACAAAAATTAAGCTTTCTATCAAATGGAAATGGTGGAAATGCCGGTTTGGGGCACGTGGCTTTTTGCTGGTACAATAAAGATACATTGTGTTTGTCAGGACCTGAGGCCACGTCCACAGTGGGCATTTGTCCCCATCAGAGGGGCCATGTCACCCTCCCCCAGGCAGGACAGGGTGGAGGCACACAACCTCCTAGAGATTCCCAGGGACTGTTTAGTAACAGGTGCCCCACCTGAGCTGCTGGTTGCTTTTGAGCTGGTGGTGGGCAGGGGTGGGCAAGGTCTGAGTGCATCCTGCTCCCTGTATCACTCGCTGGCTCTTTTCTGTCCCAGTGTGCGTGGCTGTCTCCTGAGACCATGGCATCAGGGCACATGGGTCCCCAGGCATCTCCCGGTCACATGACTGACCGCGGCCTGCTGGGAACATGTGGGTCGGACACAGGAAGCAGGTTAGAGCAGGTGGTGCTTTCCCTGGGGTCCCCTGGTGTGAGTGATCAAGTGCCACATGCTCCTTCAAGGTTTGTGCCCACATGGTCCTGCATTCATTTTTAAGAGTTTTCATTTGTTTTACTGTTGTTATTCCAAGATAAAAAAAAAAAAAAAATGGGGAGGCACAGCAAGGACAAATGGTCTAGCTTTTGTTTCCGTCTCTGTGGCTAAGAGGAAAGGGACATGTGAGGCATGGCTTGGTGGCACACGGGGCTCCTGGCCTGGGCGGACCTGATTTTAGGTGGTTGGGCCCAGTGGCCTTGCTGTTTTCACAACAGCCGTCTGTAGGCACGCCTTGGCTGAGCTCTTTGCTGTCCTGGCCACGGCGTGGCCCCCACAGGCCCTGGCCCTGGGGGCATGTGAAGGTGTGTCCTTCCATGCCCAGTGCCCTGGTGTCCGCCCAGCCTGCCAGCCTACTCCTGGAGCTGGAGCTGGCTGGTTCCTGGGTTACTAGGGAGCTCGGAGGCCTGAGGAGACCACAGGCACCTGTGAAAGTCTGGAGGAAAAAGTCTGGTCGCAGCCCTGAGGGCTGGGAGGTGGCAGAGAGGAGGTCTGAGGCGAGGGCTGTGGGAAGACCCTGAGGGTGGGGCCCGCTCTGGGGGCCTGGTCCTGGAGTCCAGGTCAGCAGCAGGGGGAGGGCTGCAGCTGTGGGTTCCTCTGGCCTGACCTGCAGGAAGAGATGAAGGCTAGAGGTTTTCTGTTTGCCGCCTTGCACCGAATAGGAGACCAGGCTCTAGGAAAACAAAATCTTGGTTAAGTTCTGAAGTACACAAAGAAGGTCCCCAATTGTGTGACACTCCGAGACCATGAGAGCATCCAGGCTGGGTCAGAGATGAGCAGGGGTGGAGGCGCAGGCAGCTGCAGGTGACTAGGAGGGGATCCCTCATGGGACAGGCATTCGCCCCAGGAACGAGAGCACGCAGAGAGCGAATCCTGGGCGCTGCCTCGGGTGGGCACGTGGACAGGCCCGCCGTTGGGAGGGAAGGGCCCACGGTAGCACAGACGGGGTGAAGCCCTGGGCAGACCCCTCCTTGTGGCCAATGGAAGGTTTGGGGAAACTCAGGGAGCACGTTTTGGGATTCAGAGGCTGTGGTCGGGTCGCAGCAGTGTCTGGGGTCAGAAGCTGCTGTCAGACCTGTTGACCCTCCTTCTCTCTGGCTCCAGTCCACGTGACTGGATTAGGTACCGATGCTTCTGGAGCCTCTCTGCACACAGACCTTTGGGGTCTGCTTTGTTATGTTCTCACGTGTCCCATCAGCCTGTCATCCGTGCCACAGCAAGTCTGTCTCCGGGACACCCGAGGAGGCTGCCACTGCGTGGCTGCCAAGGCCCTGTCCTCACCCTTCCTGGGGGGACCTGCTGCAGGGGTGTGGGAGAGGGCCTTCGGGCAGGGGAGGGCGGCCAAGAAGGAGGCCACCCCCCATGGAGGCCTCCCCAGGCTGGACTGTCCCTGGGGCCGTCACCCCAGGGCAGGGCAGAGCTGGGATGCGTCCCATTTCATGCTTCAAGGACAAGTTTTGGCACTTTGCTCAGCGGTGTGAGGACTTGGTGGCTCATTCCAAAGGAGCCCTGAGTGGCATTTTGGTGCTGGTTGCTCATTTTGTTTCCGGTGCCAGATCCAAATGTCTAACGCCACTGGTCTGGGGGAAGGACCCGTGGGTGGGAGGCATGCCTCTCGTCATGTGGCGGGCAGGGGCTGCTGTCCCCGAAGCTCCCTGTGAGCCTCATCGGTTGTCTGAATGCTGTGGTAAAAAGCAAGTGTGGTGATGGCCACTGGGCTGGCCCACTTCTTAAGAGATCTGTCCGTGGCAGATACCTTTGAGGCATCCGCCTGGAAGCCCAGTGAGGGTGTGGATGCTGGCAGGGCTGGTTGTCCTTGCCTGGGGAGGGATTTGGCGGGGGGGGGGGGGGGGGGCTTCCTGAACGAGGCCTGGGCACTGCATGAGACTCCTGGCCCGGTGGGATGTGTGTGCAGCATGAGGACAGGACATGGTGTCATCCTGTGTGTTGCCCATTCAAAGCCTGGGAGAACAGCTGGGAGAGGCCGCGTGGCTCTCCACCTCCACCCCTGACCACCCGGAAGCTTCTCCAAGCAGTGCTGGGGCCTTGAAGTTGGCTCTTCCCAAGACCTTGGCCAAGGACAGTAGTCCTGCAGGGAGGGGAGACCTGCCCTCATGCCCCCTGTGGGTTTCCTTTGGGTCCCATGTATCCCCGGCACCCTTGCAATGCTGCCTTGTAGCCTGATGGAGGGGAAGAGAGGAGGGCCGGGTGGAGGCACATTCGTCAGCCATCTGTGTGGTGGGCTTCAAGGGCAAGGCACTGGGGAGGAGACTCAGGGGACCCCCGAGGAGGGACAGGGCTGTGGTGTGAGTGAGGGCCGGTCGTCAGACCTGTGGCCTGTGCTTGGCCACACCTCTGCACTGCACTGGCTGCCATGACTCTGACGTGAAGGGCGCCGAGTCCGGTCGGTCTTTGTTTAAAGGTTCACCTTGAGGGCAGGGAGTGTGCTCTGGTCCCTGTGGGCCGCGTCTAGTGAGGGTGTGGAGGCCTCTGTGGGCCAGTATTGCTCTCCAGTCCGAGCATGGTGTCTGGTGGCCAATGGCCTTGGCTCTGGGGTCCCAGCAAAGTCTGGGGCCCTGATCACGGGCCCAGGCTTCCTCTGGTGGTTCCCGGCAGGCAGCTCCTGTGGCTGCCTGAGTGTTCCTGTCATGAGGATGGCGGGAATCAGCCCCGAAAGAATCCTCTTCTGTCAGGCTGTGGGGACCTGGCTGGCCAATTGATTCCACGTCCTGGTGCTGCAGAGACCCAGAGGGAGCTACAACCACAGGATCCAGACAGGGAAGTCTGTGCCTTAGCTGGGGCCCCGCACAGTCATAGAGCTTGGGACCCTCATTCCCTTGTGCTGTGGAGCCCCCCGAGGGCCCTGTGCTCCCAGTAGGGTTCCACGTCAGGACACAGACCAGCAAAGGCCCTTCACTGCTGCTACCAAGGGACGACTGGCCTGGACCACTCCTGCCCAGCCCTTTTGTTTTTATTTGCACATTACAGACCCCACCAGAACATCACCTCCCCTTCTACCACATCAGCCTCTGAGCACACACGGGATAAACCAAAAAAAAGAACGACTCAGCTGGAGCCTGGGCCGACCTTTGTGCTCTGCTCACACCCAGAGGCGGTGGCGTCTTACCTTCCTCGGCAAGGGTGCAGGGCACCCTCAGGAAGTGTTCTGCTCTGGCAAGGGCCTGGGGCAGGAGCACAGACCCTCTGTGATAGCGCAGCCTTGCTGAGTGACCTTGGGGACTCCTGAGCTGTCCCATTGTGCCTGCCCAGCTCCCTGAAGGGCCAGCTTGTCTGCCCTCCAAAGTGGGCACTGACCATCAAGTTGTGCCAGACACCACGGACAGCCCCTGGGACCGCAGGGCCTGGCGCTTAGTGGTGGTCTCATGACAAGCCTCACCCCGTTCTGGTGGACGTGGGCTACCAGGTGAGGCAGCAGCGTTGCAGAAACTTGGGTCCAGCCCTGATTCCCACCTCTGTAGATAGGTGCCCTCTGTGTCCACCACTGGTCTGGTCAGGGAAGCCGCCTGGGATCTGGGATTGGCCTCAAACCTGCAAAACAATGTATCTTTTTGCACTTGGAAAACAAACCTCCCATGGGCCTAGCTTCCAGGCAAAGCCGGCGGCTCCACTGAGCTCTCCTGGCTGACTTTTAGTGGGTTTTCTGCCTCGATCTGCAGTGGGGCTGCAGAAGCCTTTTGTTTAAAAACCAAGTGGTATGCTTTGCTTTTTTTGTTTTTTGTTTTCTTTTTTTTTTTTTTTTTGAATACGCTTTGAAAGACACACTCACTTCTACCTGAAGCTTGGGGCCTGGTCCTGCACCTGAGCCCCTCGGCGAAGTTCACGTGAGCCCGCACACTGACTTGCGGTCACCCGGTTAGCCCAGGTGGCCAGTCCCCTCTCTGAATCGCTGGCCTCTGCTCCTCCTTGCACACTGATGACTTGTGCTTAGTGTGGTGGCCTGTCCCCCGTGTGTGCTGTCCTGCCTAACCCTGTGGTCTTGTGTCGTTTCTTCTTCCCTTGCAGGGTCTGCCCTGAAGCGTCTCTGTCTAGGCAAAGAGCACAGCAGTCGTAATTATCGGGTTTTTTACCCCTTGTCCGCTCTCCATCGCATGGGCTTTCATGTGGCTAGTGCGCATCGGGGGCTCCGTGGCCGGCGGGCGGGCGTGCTTGCATCTGCTCCGCGCCCACCCACCCAGGGCACCGCTTTCCCTCGGCCTGGAGGGAAAGCGACCCGTGGGTGCCCCCCCGCGTCTCCATAGCTCCTAGAGTCTGCGTGTCCTGGCCGGTTGACATGCACTCTCCTTGCCCGGAATGTCCACACGTTACCAATCATTGATTGGCTCCTTTTCCAAAACCGTAGGAATGAGTGTGTCCTTGAAGTGCTAAAGATGAGTGTCCCCGAGGAGAGATGCCGGGATGAAATGGGTATCAGTCCACCTGGGCCGCCCACCACCCTCACCTTACACCATATTTTTTTTTCTCCTTTTTTCTTTTCTGGCTGAAACATTCATGTAGAAATAGCTCTGTGTATGTAAGATTCCATCACTAACGTTTAACTGTTTGTGTCTGTGCTTTTTCATTGCTAGCTACTGTGACTACATTTTGTAACGGCTTGTTTGAAGAGATGGTCATTATGCTGCTTTTTTGATGCGGAAAAATTTTAAATTGGCTTATGCAGAATTGCCAACCAGAAACTGTATGTTGCTGTGGGGTCAGGGCACAACTTAAAAAGAATTAAAAAGTCCCATTTTGGTCACCTAAAAATAATCTTCCAGTGAAGTGGGTGAGTGTGATGTCTTCGCCAAGCTCCACCTGAACCGCAGCCCCCAGGCCTTCCTGGCAGCTGGGCCTCCTGGTTCCTGCTCCACCCCACAGATGGCTCCGAACTTGGGGGCCCACGGTGGAAGGCTTTGAGTGTTTGTACCCTTTAGCAACACCTTCCCTACATGTGCTGCTGAGGAGAGGCACAGTTTTGTGTCTTAAATTCGAAACCGCTAAGCCACTAACATTCTTGCACAGGCATGCTGACGACCCAGCCTACTTAGCATTTTCCCTTTTCCCTCTGCTGGGTGGACCGCAGGAGCTGCCGTGGGCTGAGCGCTCAGCCTGCAGCATTGACACGTTTCCCTGGAGTCCTTGTGTTCGAGCGCAAAGGCCTTGGGATTTTGCCCCCAGTTTTCTGAGCCTCCTCACGTAGGAGTCTGGGGGTCCTAGGCAGCGTGGGCGCAGAGTGGATGCTGAGTAAGCCTGCCAGCTGCTCGGGTCCTGTCCTCTGGCCCAGCTCAGAAGGGTGACAGCTGCCTAGCATAGCCTGGTCCCCTGTGGCCTGTGAAAATGTTCCAAAGTGTCTAAAACTGGCACGTGGGCCCCAAGATGCAGACCATCTCCTGAAGCAAGGTGTTGCCTGGCCTAAGCAAGACCACTGTATGAAAGACTGCAGCTGGCCGGTGGCGCTGTGTGCAGTGTCACCAACCTGGCATGTGTGTGCTTCCCCAGGGTCTTCCACCAGCAGCCTGGTCCCGGGCCCTGAGCCGGGCCCCCAGCCCACCTTGCACGTCCAGGCACAGGCGAACAACAGCAACAACAAGAGAGGCACCTTCACGGATGACCTGCACAAGCTGGTGGACGACTGGACGAGCAAGACGGTGGGGACCACCCAGCTGAAGCCCTCGCTCAACCAGCTGAAGCAGACTCAGAGGCTACACGGCATGGAGGCCCCGGCGGGCTGGTCCCCAGCCACTGGCGAGACACGGGCTGTAAGTGGGGCGCTGCGGGCACAGGCCACCCAGGCGGAAGAGACGGGGTGGGAGCGGCCCCCGGCGTCGGGTGCTAGTTCTGGTGCACCCAGCCTGTGTGGGGCGCAGTGAGGAACTGCCATCCGGTGCTCTGTCCTGCGATGCCTTCCTGTGACAGGGCTAGGCTGACTTGACAGCCTCCCTGGAAGAGCGTTCCCTTCTCGGTCTCGAGGAGCCTGTGCAAGATTGTGTTGCTTCTTCCTGAAGTGTTGAGCAAAGTTCACTGGTGAGCCCATCTGGCCTGGGAGTCCAGTTTTGGAATCAGGGAAGTTTCCCCTGTGACCTTTTATTTTGAAAAATTTCAAACATACGGAAGTGTCGGAAATTGCACAGTGAACTTTAGTTTGCCCCTGGCTGCATGCTGTGGCTGACATTTTGCTGTGTTTCTCACACATCTCTCCATCCCCTGAGGGTAAAGTTTTCCTTACGGATTCAATTTCTTTGATACTTTTAGTGCGATTGGATTTTCTGTTTTCTCTTTCTGTTAAGCCCTGCTTTTCTAACATTTGGTAGATACCTAAATTTATCTTAAGTTTTCAAATTAGTTGGCATGGAGCTGCCCATAATATCCTGTCTTCACAATTTGCAGTGATGTCTTATTTTTCACTTCTGATGTTGGTGAGTTCCCCCAGCCTCCTTGTGCAGCTTCCTTAGGAGTTCATAAATTTTATTAGCCTTCTCAAAGAAGTCGTTTTGGCTTTGATGGTATTCTTTATGTGTCACCAGTTTCTCTTCTTATTATCTCCTTCCTTATTTCTATGTTTGGGCTACTGTTTAAGTTCTAGAAAGTTTCTTGAGATGTGCAGGTCATTGATTACTGGTCCTTCCTGTTTAATAATATAGACATTCAATCTATAAAAATTTCTCCCGTGGTTCTAGCTGCGTCCTAAAGGTTTTGCTGTGCAGCATTACAGTTTGAACTGTTTTGTAATTTCCACTGTGGTTTGAAGTAATATAGTTATTAATTTTCTCACTTTTTAGCCCAAGTGCACTGTGATAAAAGAACAAACTTCTGGTGTTTTTGGTCCTTTAAAATTTGCTGGGCCTGGCTCTTTGGCCCAGTTGTCAATCAGTCTTGCCTGCAGCTGCCCCAGTGCTTGAGGCAGCTTCCGCATTCCTGCCACACACACTGTGCCCTGGCCTCCCTGTATCCTCTGAGTGGCGAGGGACAGTGGCTCCCTTCTGACAGCCGCAGCCCTGACTCCTCAAACCCACTCTCTGTTATCCTTTGGCAGAGTTGACAGCCCTGGAGGGTCTTTTCCCTGAGCCCCAATGGGCGAGAGTCTGCTTGGCTACCTGGACTCTAGCGCATGGAGTACCTGTGCAGGGCTGTGCCCCATCTGTCAGCTCGCTAAGCCCCTTGTTCTAATGGCTTAGATTCTTAACAGGATTTTTTAAAACTTTTTTTTTTTTTTTTACTGTGGTAAATCTATATAACATAAAATTTACCATTTTAGTCATATTTAAGTGTTCAATTCGGTAGTATTCAGTACATACACAGCGGCATGTGAACACTACCACTATCCGTTTGTATAACTTCATCATCCGAAATAGAGAACTCATTAAGAAATAACTCTCCAGTCTCCACCTCTGGTCTGCTAGTTTTGCAGCCTATGTTAACTTTTTTTCTACTTTCTATGAATTTGACGACACTAAGCACATCATTTAAGTGGAATCCTACAGTATTTGCCCTTTGCTGTCTGGCTTATTTCACTTAGTACAGTGTTTACAAGGTCCAGTCATGCTGTAGCAGAACTTTACTCTTTGGGGGAAAGAAAAGTAGATGGGAATATGATCCGTAATATTGTGGTGAGCATTTTGTGATGTATATATATCTTGATTCATTGTGTTGTATATGTTAAACTAATTTAATATTTTATGTCAGCTATACTTCAAAGTTTTTTTTAAAAAGTCCTTCATTTTCCCCAAATTTTTAAATGGTAAAATACACGACATAAAATTTGCCATCTCAACCATCTTTAAGTGTCACTTGAAGTGCATTAAGCATTAATGTTGTTGTTCAACCATCACCACCGTGCATCTCCAAAATGTTTTCATCTTGCAAAAATGAAACTCTGTCCTTCTTGAAAAAGAACTCCCATTCCCCTCCGCCTTCCTCAGTCCCTGGAAACTAACACTCTACTTTCTGTCTCTATGGATTTGACTCCTGTTGGTCTCTCTATAAAGTGGGATCCTACACTACTTGTTTTTTTGGTCTGGCTTATTTCATGCAGCATAACGTCTTCAAGGTTCATCCGTCCTGTAAGTGGTGTCAGAATTTCCTTCCTTTTTAAGGCTGAGAACTATGCCAGTGTACGTTGATAACCACATTTTGTCCGTTTATCTGTTGATGGACACTTGGGTTGCTTGTACCTATTGGCTACTGTGAGCGATGCTGCCGTGAACATAGGTGTGCAAGTATCTCTGAGTCCCTGCTTTCAATTCTTTTTAAAGAATACCCAGAAGTAAAATCACTGGATCATATAATAATACTATTTGTAACTTCTTGAGGAATTGCAGACTGTTTCTAGTAGCTGCGCCACTTTACATTCCTGCCGGCGGTACAACAGGGTTCCAGTTTCTCCTCATCCTTGCCAATACTTTGTACTTTCAGATTTTTTTTTTAAATAGCCATCCTGATACCACAGTGGTATCTCACTGTGGTTCTCACTAGCATTTCCCTAATGATCAGGGATTTGAGCCTTTTTTCATGTGCTTATTGGCCATTTGTACATCTTCCTTAGAGAAATAGCCGTTCAAGTCCTTTGCCCATTTCTTAATTATTTGTCTTTGTTATTAAGTTTTAAGGAGTTCTCTGTATATTCTGGATTTTAATCCCTCATCAGATATGTGATATGCAAATACTTTTTCTCATTCTCGGAGCTGTCTTTTTACTCTGTGGACAGTGTCTCTGGATGCACAGTTTTTAATTTTCATGAAGACCAATTACCTGTTTTTGTTGCTCGTGTCTTTGGTGTCATACCCAAGAAATTATTGCCAGATCCAATGTTGTGAAGCCTTTCCCCTCTTTCCTTCTAAGAGTTTAATAATTTTAGCTGTTATGTTTAGGCCTTTTATCCACTTTGGTTAATTTTTGTCTGTGGTGTTAGATAAGGGTGCAGTTTCATGCCTTTGCATGTGGGTAACCAGTTTTCCCAATACCATTTGTTGAAAAGACTATCCTTTCCCCATTGGATGGTCTTAGTACTCTTGTTGAATATGAATGGACTATATTTGCAAAGGTTTATTTCTAGGGTCTCTGTTCTATTTTATTAGTGTATATGTCTATCCTTTCTCCAGTATCACATTGTTTTCATTTCTGTAGCTTTGTAGTTAAGTTTCAAAATCAGGGAAGTATGACCCTCCAACTTTGTTTTTCTTTCTCAATATTGTTTTGGTTATTGTGGGTCCCTTGAGAATCCATATGAATTTTAGGACGGGTTTTTGTATTTCTTAAAAAAAAAATGCCATTGGGAATTTAGTAGTGATTGCATTGAATCTGTAGATCACTTTGGGTACTATTTGATGGTAACAGTGTAAGTCTTCCAATCCATGAACATGTGATGTCTTTCCATTTATTTATGTGTTTTTTAAAAAAATGTTTATTTACTTTAGAGAGAGAAAGAGTGCATGAGTGGGGAAAGGGCAGAGTGAGAAGAGGACAGAAGATCTGAAGGGGGCTCTGTATTGACAGCAGAGATCCTGATGCAGGGCTCGAACTCCCAACCTGTGAGGTCATGACCTGAGCTGAAGTCAGATGCTTAACCAACTGAGCCACCCAGGCACCCCTATTTATGTCTTCTTTAATTTCCTTTGGCAGTGTTTTGTAGCTTTCAGTGTGTAAGTCTTTCAACTCCTTGAAGTTATTCCTAAACATTTTATTACTTTTATGTTACTGTAAATGTAATTGTTTCCTTGATTTCTTTTCAGATTGTTCACTGTTAGTGTATAGAAATGCAGCCGACTTTGTACCCTGCATCTTTGCTGAATTCATGGATTAGTTTTGTATGTGTGTGTTCTTTAGGGTTATCTACTTATAAGATTATGTCATCTCTGAACAAGGATCATTTTACTTCTTCCTTTCCAGTTTGGATGCCTTTTTTTTCCTTGCCTAATACCTCTGGCTATAGTTTTTAATATTATATTGAACAGAAATGGAAAAAAACAGGTATCTTTTCTTGTTCTTGACTTTGGAGGAAAAGCTTTCAGACTCTCACCATTAAGTATATGAGTATATACTGTTAGCTGTGGGTTTTCATATATGGTCTTTATCGTATTGAGGGAGTTCTATTCTGTTCATAGTTTGTTGAGTGCCTTTATCATGAAAGAGAGTTGGATTTTGTCAAATACTTTTTCTGCATTAATTGAGAGGATTGTAGGTTTCTTTATCCTTCATCTTGTTAATGATGTATTACATGGATTTTTATGTTAAACCACCATTGCATTAATTCCTAGGATAAATCCCACCTGGTCGTGGTGTATATACTCCTATTGTGCTACTGAATTAAGTTTGCTAATGTTTTATTGAGGATTTTTGCATCAATATTCATTGGGGTATCAGTCCATAATTTTCTTGTGATGTATTTATCTGGCCTTAGTGTCAAGATAATGCTGGTCACAAAAAATAAGTTTATTCCTATTCAACTTTTGGAAGAGTTTGAGAAAGATTGCTGTTAATTCTTCTTTAAAAGTTTGGCTTCTCTTTGTTGAGGTTTTTGATTACTAATTCAGTCTCATTACTTGTTACATGTCTCGTTCAGTTTTCTATTTCTTCTCGAGTCCGCCTTGGTAGTTTCTGTGTTTCTAGGGATTTTTATATTTCATGTAAATATTTAGTTTGGTAGCTACAACTTCGTCAGTTTGTTAATCTTTTCTAAGAACCAACTTTTGGTTTCATTTTTAATTCATTTGCTTTAATTTTTCCTTATGACCTCCGATTCTCTTTTATATGGTATACAGTTATTGATTTAAAATTTTTAATGTAGGCATTTATAGCTATAAATTTCCTTCTGAGAACTTCTTTTGCTTTGTCTCATAAATTTTTATGTGTTCTGTTTTCATTTGTCTCAGTTATTTTCTCATTTCCCCTGTGATTATGTCTTTGATCCTTTGGTTGTTTAAGTACGTGTTTCGTTTCTGCATATATGCCAATTTTCTAGTAATTTTGTTGTTACTGATTTCTAATTTTATTCATTGTGTTAGAAAAGATACTTTGTATGATTCGGATCTTTTCAGGTTTGTACTGTATTTATATATTTTGTGTTTATTTTACTTATTAAGACTTGTTTTGTGGCCTAACATGAGGCCTATTCTGGGGATCTTTTACATACACCTAAAGAAAAGGAATTCTACTCTTGTTGGATAGTTTTGTTCGTGCTAATTGGCTTATGGGAGCTTCCTTAGGTCTGTTCTTAGTGATCTGTCCTGTTGTTCTTTATTAAAAATGGAGTATTAAAGTCTACAATGGCTAGTGTAGGACTGTCTTGTTTCTCCTTTCAGTTCTACATTTGCATCATATAATTTGGGGTGTGTTTTTAGATAAATATATATTTATAATTATTACATCTTGATGGATCAAAACTTTTATCAATATATGATCTTTGTCTTTTTACATAACCTTTTTTGACTTAAAATAAGTTTTGCCTGGCAGTAAAGTACCCACCCCAGCTCTCTTTTTCCATCCTTTTGCTTGCAACTTCTTTGTGTCTTTGTATCTAAAGTGAGCCTCTGGTAGATAGCACATAGATTGACCATGCATTTTTAACTATTCTGCTAATCTCTGCTTATTAATTGGAAAATTTTTAAGTCTATTTACTTATTTTGAGAGACAAACACAAGCAGGGCGAGGGACAGAGAGAGAGGGAGAGAGAGAATCCAAAGCAGGCTCGGCACTTGACAGTGCAGAGCTTAATGCAGGGCTCAAACACATAAACTGTGAGATTATGACCTGAGCTGAAACCAAGAGTCAGAAGCTTAACTGACTGAAAAAGCCAGGCACCCCTTAATTGGAAAATTTAATACATTTACATTTAAAGTAATTATGAATAAGGAATTATGACATTTAACTATTTGTTCTCTGTATGTCTTACAGGCTTTTATTTCTCAATCCTCCCATTATTGCCTTTAAAAAATTTAGTTGGTTCTTTTGTATTGTGTAACTTTTATTCCCTTCCTCTTTACTTTTTTTGGTATATATTTTAGTTGTTTTCTAATTGGTTCTCACAGGGATTACAATTAACACCTTAAATTTACAATGACCTAGTTTGAATAGTACTTTGTTTCAATAGTATATAAACACTCTGCTCCTATACATCTCCATCTCTTCCTCTTTGTATTTTTCCCCCACTGTGTGCCCAATACGTGTGTGCCCAATAATGTAGATTTATTATTTCTGTATAGTGTATTTGCTTTTTAAATCACATAGGGAAAAAAGGAATTAAAACCACAAGTATAGTATATTTATGTAGTTACCTAATTTATTTCTTTATAATGGCTTCAAATTGCTGTGTATTATTCTCTCTCACTTTAGCATTCCTGGTTAGGCAGACTTTTTAGTAACAACTTCTCTTAGATTTTGTTTACCCGGGAGTCTTAGTTTCCCCTTCATTCTTGAAGAATCATTCTGTTGGATATAGAATTCTTGGCTGAAAGTCTTGTCTTTCTGAACTTCAGGTATTTTTTTTTCTGCCCTCTCTCTCTTCTCTTGAGACTCCCATAATGTATACATTGGCTAGCTTAACAGTATCACACAGATCCTTCAGGCTCTGTATATGTTTGTTCATTCCTTTTTCTTTCTGTTCCTCATACTGGGTAATTCCAACTTGATCTCAATGTTTGCTGTTTGCTCAATGATCTCAAGTTTGCTGATTCTTTATTTGCTACTCAAATCTGCTGTTGAGCCCCTCTGGTGGATTTTTAATTTTCAGTTCTGATATTTTTCAGTTCTGATATTTCTATTTGGTTCCTTTTATAATTTGTCTTTTTATTGATAGTCTCATAATGTTCTGCCTGATTTTCCTCATTTCAGTTTGTCCATGGTTTCCTTTAGATCTTTGAGCATATTTTTAAGTTTGCTGATTTATTTTGAGAGAAAGAGACAGCGCAAGCAGGGGAGAGGCAGAGAGAGAGAATCCCAAGCAGGCTCTGCAGTGTCAGTGCAGAGACCAATGTGGGGGCTTGAACTCCTGAACCATGAGATCGTGACCTGAGCTGAAATCAAGAGTCGGATGCTTTGGGAATGCAAGCTGGTGTAGCCACTCTGGAAGACAGTATGGAGGTTCCTCAAAAAACTAAAAATAGAACTACCCTACGACCCAGCAATTGCACTACTAGGCATTTATCCATGGGTTACAGGTGTGTTGTTTCGAAGGGACACATGCACCCCCACGTTTATAGCAGCACTATCAACAATAGCCAGAGTTATGGAAAGAGCCCAAATGTCCATCGATGGATGAATGGATAAAGAAAATGTGGTATATATATACAATGGAGTATTACTTGGCAATCAAAAAGAATGAAATCTTGCCATTTGCAACTACGTGGATGGAACTGGAGGGTATTATGCTAAGTGAAATTAGAGAAAGACAAAAACCATATGACTTCACTCATATGAGGACTTTAAGAGACAAAACAGATGAACAGAAGGGAAGGGAAACAAAAATAATATAAAAACAGGGAGGGGGACAAAACAGAAGAGACTCATAAATATGGAGAACAAACTGAGGGTTACTGGAGGGGTTGTGGGAGGGGGGATGGGCTAAATGGGTAAGGGGCACTAAGGAATCTACCCCTGAAATCATTGTTGCACTATATGCTAACTAATTTGGATATAAATTTTAAAAAATGAAAAATAAATATTTAAAAGAGTCGGATGCTTAACTGAGCCATCCAGGCACCCCTCTTTGAGCACAGTTAAAACATCCACTTTAAAGTCCTTAGTCCAATGTCTAGCCTTTCTCAAGGACAATTTCTGTTAAATTTTTCCTTTTAATGGGCTGTACTTTTCTGTTTCTCTGTATGATCTGTGATTTCTTGTTGAAAACTAGGCATTTGCATATTATAATTAATAACTCTGGAAATTAGATTCTCCTCTTTTCCAGTATTTGCTGGTTTTGTTTGTTGAAGGCTTAGGTTATATTAGCTTGAGATTTGCTTGAATATCAGGAGCTTAAACACCTCTCCCAGTCTTTACAGATTGGCTCAGGGCTAGGAGGACTCCTTGAACGCTTAGCCAGGCCATTTACAATTTGCCTATGCCTTCACTTTTGCTTGCATTGAATAGTGGTGAGAGCTTAGAGTTTTCTGAGTCGTATGTGTGTGTGACAGACAGAGAGGGAGAGAGAGACAGACAGTGTATTCTGCCTTGGACATGCACATGGCTCTCTAAATTCCCCAGCACACACATACTTTTCAGTCCCCTCATTTCCCAAAGAAACTCTCTCCCGTGCTTTTCTACTCAGGCTTTTAGGCAATCTATGTGTATCTTGTTTGTAATCTTTGGCCCCAATCAACTGCAGATTTTTAAGTTGCCTTACAATGTTTTTGAGCAACACTTGCCACGTTTCTACCCTTGGAGAATTCCAAATATATGCAGACAGATATGTGCATCTTGTGTCAGTCCTTCAGGTGGCCTTTACACAGGATATAATAGACATACACAATAAATTGTGAGTGAGAGCTCTGCTCCCTCTGGAACCAAGGGCCAGGCTCCCACACTGGAAACACAGGCTGCCCTCTTCAGGGCAGTTGTAAAGCTAGGAAGCGGGGAGGGCCAGGGGCCAGTAAAAACACCACAGTGCTTTCCAGCTTCTAAATATTTGCTTTTTTCTTGATTTGTCTTTTACTTCTATTTCATTGCCATAAACCTTTAACTGTTTTCTGGAGTTCTGATAAAGTTAGTTTTGATGGTTTCTGGTTGTCTTTTCACCATTTCTGTGAAGGCATGGAAGTCTGAAGCTGCCTACTCCTTCATTTTCCTTATGTCATTCTTGCTGAGATTTGTGTGTTTTTGAATATTCTTTCAGTTATTGAAAGAGGAATTAAAAAAATTTCCCACTATGGTGTGGACTTGTATATTTCTTACTGCAGTTCTTTTGTATATATTTTGAGGGCAGGTTATCAGGTATGTTCATATTTAGATTTACTGTCTTCCTTGTGAGTTGAACTTTTACTAGTATGAAGTACCTCTATTACGATTTTTGCCTTTAAATCTAGTTTGTCTGAAATTGCTGTAGGTACACTAGCTTGTGTTGGGTTACTGCTTACATGGTATGGTTTCCTATCCTTTACTTTCAGTATTTCTATATCCTTGTTTCAGATGTTTCTCTTGTAAACAGCATATAATTGTTTTAAAACTTTGAACATTTACATTTACATTTAATTTAATTGCATATACAGACTCTTGAACAATTCAGGAGTTAAGGGAGTGGACAACCTTGCTCAGTCAAGTCTACATATAACTTTTGACCCCCCCCCTAAAACTTAGCTACTGATAGCCTACTGTTGAAGCCTTACTGATAACATAAACAGTTAGTTAACACATATTTTCTATGTTGTATTATATACTATAGTCTTATAATAAACTAAGCTAGAGAAAAAATATTAAGAAAATAATGAGAAATAAAATACATTTACAGTAGTGCACTGTAAAAACTCTGATTATAAGTAGACCTGCACAGTTCAAAACTGTGTTGTTCAGGGCCAACTGTATGTTTTAGCTTAAGTCCCTTATATGTTTTCTATTTGTCCTATCTGTTCCATGTTCCTTTTTCTCTCTTAGATATATTTTCTTACTCTTTTTTTCCTCCCACAGTTAGCTGGGAAATTTTACTTTCTCTTCCTGTTCATTTAATGATTATTCTAAGTACTTTAGCATACATCCTTAAATTATCACAGTCTAATTTTCTTGTACCAACTTCCCAGACAATGGAAAGGCCACAAAACACTTTAATAGCTTTTACTGTCCTCCTAACTTCTTTCAATTCTATATAGACTTTCAGTCTCACAATACATTTTTTATATAGTCAATATTCACTTATATCTGCATATTTACTGTGTTTTTTTCATTTTTTTTAATGCTTATTTTTGAGAGAGAGCATGAGCAGGGCAGGTGCAGAGAGGGGGACAGAGGACCCTAAGCAGGCTCTATGCTGACAGGAGAGAGCCCAATGCAGGGCCTGAACTCACAAACTGTGAGATCATGACCTGAGCCAAAATTGGACACTCAACCGACTGAGCCACTCAGGTGCCCCATCATTCTTTCTTGCCACTAATCTTCCCTCTAGGATCTACTTCCATGAGGATTTCCTCTAATATATGTGTACCAATGACTTATGTCTCCATTTTTGTCTAAAAATGTCTTATTGTCATTCTTGAAGGATATTTTCAGTGGGTATAGGATTCTAGGTTAGCAACAATCTTCTGAGCGTTGTGACATTTTCATTGTGCTGTTATGTGGCTTTCCTGTTTTTCTTGGAAGTGAGCTGCCAGTCTGTTGTTACTTTGAAGATAATTCTTTTTCTTCTGGCTTCTAATACATTTCATTTAATTAGAATATTTATTATGAGATGCCTAAGAATATACATTTTTATTCTGCTTAGACTTCAAAGGGCTCCTTGACTCCACAGTTTCATTTCTCAATCAAATATGGATGTTTTTCTGCCATTATATCTTCCCATACTGCTGACCCACTCTCCTCTCCCTCTTATTCTGCTGATATTCCAGTCCATATTACTCTGTCCTTGGTCCCTTACATGTTGTTGTTGTTGTTTCTTTTAATGTGAAAATTAATGTGCTGTTCCTTTAATGTTGTTGTTTCTTTTAATGAGAAAACAGGGGAGGCAGAGAAAGAGAGAGACAGAGAGGATCAGAAGGCTCTGAAATGACAGCAGAGAGCCCAACATGGGGCTCGAACTCACGAACTGTGAGATCGTGACCTGAGCTGAAGTTGGATGCTTAACTGACTGTGCCACCCAGGTGTCCCTCTTACATGTTTTCTAATCTTTTGTCCCTGCATAGTTTAGTTTGGGTATCTTCTTCAGATCTTTTATTTTTTTTAATGTTTTTTGAGAGAGAGAGAAAATATGAGTGGGGGAGGGGCAGAAAGAGGGAGAGAGAATCCCAAGTGGACTCTGCACTGTCAACACAGAGCCTGATACGGGGCTCAGTATCACAAACAGTGAGATGATGACCTGAGCCGAAATCAAGAGTCGGATGCTTAACCCCCTGAGCCAGCCAGGTACCCCTTCTTCACATCGTTTAGTTCACCATATTTGTCTCTGTGTCTATACTGCTTTTAATCTTATTCATTGAGTTTTAAATGTATTATTTAAGTTGAAAATCACCATCCACATCTGCTATACCCTTTAAAAAAATTACAGTATAGTTAACATACAGTATTATATTAGCTTCAGGGGTACAACATAGTGATTCACAAATTCTGTACATTTCTTAGTGTTCATCATAAGTGTCCTCGTAATCCCCTCACCTATGTCACCCATCCCCCCCAGCCACCTCACTCTAGTAACCATCAGTTCTCAGTCAAGAGTCAGGTTTTTTGTCTGTTTTGTTTTTAAAATTCCATATATAAGTGAAATCATATGGGATTTGTCTTTCTCTGACTTCTTTCACTTAGCATTATACCCTCTCTGACCCATCCATGTTGTTGCAAAAGGCAAGATTTCATTCTTTTTTAGGCTGATTAATATTCCATTTTACGTATCTACCACCTAGTCTTTTTAAAAAAATTTTTTTTGATATTTATTTATTTTTGAAGGGGAGAGAGAGAGAGCGAGAGAGCATGAGGTGGGAGGGGCAGAGAGAGAGGGAGACACAGAATCCGAAGCAGGCTCCAGGCTCTGAGCTGTCAGCACAGAGCCTGATGCGGGGCTCGAACCTGTAAACCATGAGATCATGACCTGAGCCGAAGTCAAGGCTCAATCGACTGAGCCACCCAGGAGCCCCTACCACCTAGTCTTTATCCATTCATCTATCAGTGGACACTTGGGATGCTTCCACAATTTGTCTATTTTAAATGATGCTGCAATAAACATAGAGGTGCATATATATTTTTGAATTAGTTTTCATGTTCTTTGGGTAAATACCTAGTAGTGGAATTCCTGGATTGTAGGGAAATTCGATTTTTAATTTTTTGAGGAATTTCCCTACTGTTGCCATAGTGGCTGCACCAGTTTGTATTTCCACCAACACTGCATGAGGGTTTCCTTTTTCTCCACATCCTCACCAACACTTGTTTCTTGTGTTTTTGATTTTAGTCATTCTGACACGTGTGAGGTGGTATGTCATTGATTTGCATCTTCCTAATGATTAGTGATGTTAAACATCATCTTCTCATATGTCTATTGGCCATCTGTATGTGTTCTTTGGAGAAATGTCTGTTAGCGTATTCTGCCTATTTTTAATTAGATTATTTTTTTGGTGTTGTGTAACTTCTTCCTATATGTTGGATTCTAACCCATTATCAGCTAGATCATTTGCAGATATCTTGTCCCATTACTAGGCTGCCTTTTAGTTAGGTTGACTGCTTCCTTTGTGGTCAGGAAGCTTTTTATTTTGATGTAGTACCAACTGTTTATCTTGCTTTTTGTTTCCCTCGCCTCAGGAGACATTATCTGGAAAAATGTTGCTATAGCCAATCTCAGAGACATTCCTGCCTATGTTCTCTTCTAGGATTTTTATGGTTTCAGGTCTCATATTTAGGTCTTTCATCCATTTCGAGTGATTTTTGTGTATGATATGAGAAGGTGTTCCAGATTCTTTCTTTTGCATGTAGCTGTCCAGCATTCCCAACACCACTTGTTGAAGAGATTGTCTTTTTCCCCATTGCATATTCTTGCCACCTTTGTCAGAGATTAATTGATTATATAATCGTGGGTTTATTTCTGGGCTCTCTCCTCTGTTCCATTGACCTATGTGTATACTTTTGTGCCAGTACAATACTGTTTTGATTGCCAGAGCTTTGTAGTGTATCTTGAAATCTGGAATTGTGCTACTGCCAGTTTTGTTCTTCTTTTTCAAGATGGCTTTGGCTATTTGGGGTCTTTTGTGGTTCTATACAAATCCATACAATAGGATTACTTGTTCTAGTTTTGTGAAAAATGCTGTTGGTAGTCTCATAAGGATTGCATTAAATGTGTAGATTGCTTTGGGTACTATGAACATTTTAATAATACTTGTTCTCCCAGTCCATGAACATAGAATATCTTTCCATTTGTGTCATCTTCAGTTTCTTTCGTCACTATTTTATAGTTCTCAGAGTACAGGTCTTTCACCTACTTGGTTTAGTTTTTTCCCTAGGTGTTTCACTCTCTTTGGTGTAGTTCTAAATGGGAGTGTTTTCTTAATTTCTCTTTTTGCTACTTCTTATTAGTGTCTGGAAATGCAACAGATTTGTGTATATTGGTTTTGTATCCTGCAACTTGACTTTAAACAGTTTATCAGTTCAGTTTTTTGGTGAAATCTTTAGGGTTTTCTGTGATATTATCATGTCATCTTTTGTGTCTGATTACTGTGGCTAGGACCTCTCCAGTACTATGGTGAATAAAAGTGGTGAGAGTGGACATCCTTGTCTTATTCCTGATCTTAGGGAAAAGTTCTCAGTTTTTCCCCATTGAATATGATGTTAGGTGTGGGTTTTTCATATATGGCATTTATGATCTTGAGGTATGTTAGCTCTAAACCCACTTTGTTGAGAGTTTGTTTCATGAATAGATGTTGAGTTTCATCATGCTTTTTCTGCATCTATTTAAATGATCATATGGTTTTTATGCTATCTCTTGTTGATGTGATGTATCATGTTGATTGATTTCTGAATACTGAACCATGCTTGCAACCCAGGAATAAATCCCACTTGATTGTGGTGCATAATTTTTTAATGTATTCTTGGATTCATTTTGCTAGTATTTGATGAGGATTTTGCATGTTGTTAAGAGATATTGTCCTGTAGTTCTCTTTGTTTGTGATGTCTTTATCTGGTTTTGGCATCAGGGTAATGCTTGTAGAGGCCTTGTAGAATGAATTTGGAAGTTTTCCTTCCTCTTCTATTTTTTGGACAATTTTGAGAACAGGGTATTAACTTTTCTTTAAATGTTTGGTTAAATTGACCTGTGAAGCCATCTGTTCCTGGACTTTTGTTTGTTGGGAGTTTTTGGATTATTGACATGACTTCATTGTTGGTGATCAGTCTGTTCAAATTTCCTATATTTTTCTAGGAATTTATCCATTTCTTCTAGGTTATCCAATTTGTTGTCATATAATTTTTCACAGTATTCTCTTATAATCCTTTTATTTCTGTGGTGTTCGTTGTTATTTCTCCTCTTTCATTTCTGATTTTACTTGAGTCCTCTCCCACTTTCCCTCCCCACCCCCTCTCTTTTGATGAGTCCACTTCCTGATTTTATTGATCTATTGTTTTGTTGTTGTTTTTAGTTTTTTAAATTTGTTTCATTTATTTCTGCTCTGATATTTACTATTTCCTTCCTTCTATTGGTTTTAATTTTTGTTTGTTCTTTTGCCAGCTCCTTTCAATGTAGGTTAGGTTGTTTGAGATTTTTCTTGCTTCTTGAGGTAGGCCGGTATTGCTGTAAACTTCTCTCTTAGAACAGCTTTTGCTGTTGGATAGAAGTATTGCTACCCCGGTTTTCTTTTGACATGCATTTGCACAATAATGCTTTTCCATCCCTTCACTTTTATTTTTATTTATTTATTTATTATTTTTTTTTATTTTTGGGACAGAGAGAGACAGAGCATGAACAGGGAAGGGGCAGAGAGAGAGGGAGACACAGAATCGGAAACAGGTTCCAGGTTCTGAGCCATCAGCCCAGAGCCCGACGCGGGGCTCGAACCCACGGACCGCGAGATCGTGACCTGGCTGAAGTCGGACGCTTAACCGACTGCGCCACCTAGGCGCCCCAACCATTCCTTCACTTTTAATCTGCAGGTGTCTTTAGGTGTGAAATGAGTCCCTTGTAGGCAGCATATAGATGGGTCTTGTATTTTTATCTATTCTTTCACCTTATGTCTTTTGATTGGAGTTGTTTAGTCCATTTACATTCAAAGTAATTAGTGATAGGTATCTACTTACTGCCATTTTGTTTCTTGTTTTATGGTTGTTTTTGTAGTTATTCTCTGTTGCTTTCTTCTCTTGCTGTCTTCTTCTCACGGTTTGCTGGCTTTCTTTAGTGATAGACTTGGATTCCTTTCTCTTTGTTTTTTGCATACCTATTACTGGTTTCTGATTTGTGGTTACCATTAAGTTGATATATAACATCTTCTGCGTATAGCAGTCTGTATTGTTGATGGTCACTTAAGTGTGAACTGATTCTTTACTCCTTCCCTCCCCCCTGCCCCCACGTTTAGGTATGTATACTTTACATCTTCTTATATATCCTTTGACTGACTTTTATAGATATACTTAAGTTTACTGGTTTTGTGTTTCCTACTTTTCTTCCTCCTACTTATGGTTTTTCCTTTCCACCCAAAGAGTCCCCTTTAATATTTCTAAGGATGAAGAAATGGTTGAAGAGATGGGATGGGGTGAAGTGATGGTTTAGTGGTCATGAATTCTCTTGACTTTAGTTTGTCTAGGAAATTATCTCTCCTGTTCTGAATGATAGCCTTCCTGGGTAAAGTATTCTTGGCTGCATGTTTTTTTTTTTCCCCCTTCAGCATGCCATTCCCTTCTGGCCTTCAAAGTTTCTGTTGAAAAACCAGCCGATAGCCTTATGGGGTTTCCTTTGTATGTAACCATTTTCTTTTTTTGCTGCTTTAAAAATTCTCTTTATCACTACTTTTTGCCATTTGAATTTTATGTGTCTTGGTGTAGACCTACTTGGGTTGATTTTGTTGGGGGCTCTCTGTGCCTCCTGGATATGGATTTCTTTTTCCTTCCCCAGATTTGAGACATTTTCAGTGATTATTTCTTGAGATAGAAAGATTTTTCTGCCCCCTTTTTTCTTCTTCTGAGATCCCTGTAATGTGAATACTACTGCACTTGATGGTTTGCTGAGTTCCCTAAGTCTATATTTATTTTTTATTATTCTTTTTCTCTCTCCAGTTTTTCAGCCAGATTGCTTTTCATTCCTCTGTCCTCTAGGTTGCCGCTCTGTTCTGTTTCCTCTAATCCACTATTTATCACTCTAGTGTATTTTTAATTTCAGTGATTGAGTTCTTCATCTGTGTTCTTTTTTATGTTTGTCTCTTTGTTGAGGGTCTCACTGAGGTCCTCCACTCTTTTCTCAAGTCCAGTGAGTACCTCTTTCATCATTACTTTACATTCTCTATCAGGCATATTACTTTTAACCACTTCAATTAGCTGTCTTCTAATTTTGTCCTGTTCTTTCATTTGGGACATATTCCTTTGTCTCCTCATTTTGTCTCTCTGTGTCTGCTTCTATGTGTTAGGGAAGTCAGCTACATCTCCTGCTTAAGGTAGTGGTCCTTATGAGGAAGAGGGTCCTATAGTGGCATGTACTGCAGTGTCCCCTGTTCTCCAGAACCTGGAGCTGCAGGGGTGTCTCCTGTGTGTGCTGCGTGTACCCCACTGTTGTGGCTAAGCCGCTTTTTCCTTCAGACTGGTAGTCTGCAGTGGCTCTTTGCCTGTTGTGGGCAGAGTGTGGTCCCTGTATTGTTAGTGGGCCAGTCCAGGGCAGCCTTGGGCTTGAAATGCATCAGACCAGGCATTTGCCAGAAATGTAGTAGCACCGAACTGCAGAGTGCTTTCCCTGTGTTGTTCCCTGGGAAGCTTTTGTTGGTGAGAGGGACTGCAGTCAAACCAGATGTCCGCCCCTAGCTGGGACCACAGTTGGGACTGCTATATGTGGTGATCATCCTTTCTCCCTTGGCAGGAGTCACTTTGGAGTGGTGCTGGCCCATCAGGTCTGCCTGCACACTGCCAGACTCGTAGCACTGCTATGATCAGCTCCGGTCAAGTGTGTACTGGAGGGGCAGGTCTGTGGGAGAACATGGGGACGAGGGTGGGGTGGGGTGTGTGGTGTTAGCAAGGTTTGTGCAGGTCAGCTGTAGGAGGGGATCAGAAGCGTGGAAAGTGGTCCAATCAGAGGTGGTATCTGCAGAAGAGTGCAGGGGTGGAGCATGCTATTTAGCAACCTAGGTGGAGTGTTCGTGCTGCACTGGTTTCCATGGGTGTCTGTATCTAGGCTGCGGGTTGGAGAGGAAATGGCACCCGCCAGCTCTTTTGTTTTTGGAAAAGTCTTCCAAACGTCCCTGCCCCTCCATCACATACTCTGAGATTAGTAAGTAAATCTAGAACTCAGGCGTTTTTCAGACCACTGCTTTTATGCTATATCTCAGGAGGGCTATTTGTTGTGCTAAGAGTAGCGGTCAGTTTCCCCTGACCCTCCAGGTTTTTCCCACAGCTGAGCTGGCCAATTTTTGAAGTCCCGGGTGTGCTGCCCTGCTGATTTGAAGGACTGGTGTACTTCTGCCCCTCTGACTTTCATGTGGGTTCTCTGCCTGGGGTGAGGGTCTGTTTCTCTCCCCTCTGTAGGCCTGAGGCATCCCTCCCTCCTGCAGAAAGTCCTGAGAGTCTGTCTGGATCTTGACCATGTCTCCACCCTTACTACCTGCTTCAGTGTGACCTCTTCTCTGTATTTTGCTGTGGACAGTCTGTTCTGCCAGTCTTTGGGTCACTTTCTGGGTTATTTACACCCATGTGGATGTTATCTAGGTGTATCCTGGGATGAAGTGAGCTTAGGATCCTCCTACTGCCAACATTTTCCTGGAAGTCTGCTGTATTCTTTTTTATAAGTTTCCAGCTTTCTGCCAAAATTCTCAATCTTGTCTTTCAAATAGTATTTTACAGTTCTGTTTTACATAGTTTTCCTTTATATTGTCTTTTGGCTTTTTAAGGTGTGTGGAATGTTTTATTTGAAAATTTACCCGTAAAAAGAATCAGAGGCCTAGCAGTTGGTTTCTTATATTGTTTTCATTTGCTTTTGAGCTCCTTTTCATATTCTTAGTGGCCATCTTTTGTAAAGTGCCTGGTCAGTGATCTTTACTTTTGAAAAGTTGAATTATCTCTTGATTATTAAATAGTGAGTTCATTATATACTATGGCTACATTATACCAGTCTGTGGCTTGTTTTTTCATTGTTTTAATGGTGAACATGAAATGGCAAAAGTTTCAATATTGTTGTGGTCCAGTTTATACAATGATTTAATTTTTTGTGTGTATATAAGGAATCTTTGCCTCTTTCAAATCCCGATATTCTCTTATGTTCCTGTCTTTTTTTCTAGAACCTTCATAGTTTTAGCTGCTGCATTGAGGCCTGTAAGCCACTTCAAATGAACTTTTGTGTATGGTTTAATGTTGGAATCAAGTCTTTTGTTTTTTCCTTTTGTGCATATCTGGTTGTTGTAGCACCTTCCTTTCCACACTGAATCGTACAGATGTTGGTCAGGTGGTTGTGTATGTGTAGATCCATTTCTGAACTCACGGGTTTGTCCCACTGAGCAATTCTTTCATCCTTATGATAGTATACTTAAGTACTGTGGCTTTATGGTAAGTTTAATATCTAGTACAATACGACCTCCAGCATTAGTCTTTAAGAATTTGATTTCTCTAGGTCCTTAATACTTTCATACACATTTTAGAAGCAGCCTATTTCTATAAAATAGCTTGCTGGGATTTTGATTGAGATTTAATGGAGTCTGTTGATCAACTGGATGAAGTCTGACATATTAACAGTCCTAAGTATTCCTATGAACATGGCATCTGTGTCATTGTGTCTTTTTAATTTTCTCTCAGCAAAGTTTTGTAGGTGTTACACATCTTTCATCTTTTGTGAAATGTATTCCTGTGTAACTGATGTTTTGGAATGTGAATGGAAATTGTATTCTTAAATTTCACTTCCCAGTTGTTCGTTGCTAGTATATGGAATTCTGTACCTTGTATCCTGCCATCTTGTTACATTTGGTTGTTAGTTCTAGAAATCAGTTTGTACAGGCTTTTGGTTTTCTCCAAACACAGTCCTTCCTCTGCAAATGAGGATGGTTTCATTTGTTTTCCAGTCTATGACTCTATTCCTTTTCTTGCCTTGGCTGGGACTTCCCACACAGTGCGGACTGGGAGGAGAGCGAGCTGCGGGGGAAGTGCTTCTAGCATTTCAAAGCAGTGGAGGTTTGGCTGCAGATTCCACAGAGGTCCTCACAGATGGAGGAGGCAGCCTCCAGCCTTGGTTGCTGTGTTTTCCATGAAAGAGTATGGAACTTCTCAGCCACTCTCCCTGCATCTGGGGAGAGCATCAGACGGGGTCCTCCCTCGGTGTGTGATTGGGGTCAAGGGGCAGTGACACCCGCCGGGACAGCAGCCTTGCATTTCTGGGGCCGGCTCCATTTGGCTGTGCTGTCTTTCTTTGGTTGTTTTATTAGATCTGCCTGCACCTTGAGAGTTGAAGTTAGGCTGTAATCTCTTTGTGGCCTGTTTTCTGTATCCTGGCCATGCTCATCTCACCAACCATCTCCACTTTCTCATCCTCATGCTGCTTCTCCTCTGGGGTGTGGAGGGCCTGCCCTGCCACAGGCTCCCAGGCTGTGGTCTTTACAGAAAGGTCCTGACCGAACAGGAGTCCCTTGGGTAGGGTGTGCAGTCACTCACCACTGCATCCTCAGGACTCAGGCCCCACAGGGTCTGCTCTGCGAGGACAGCTGGGGCATAGGGGTGGCCAGGCTGCAGCTTAAGAAGCGAGAGGGCACTGGCTGCTTCCTGGCCGCATGCTGTCTCTCTGATATCAGCCATTAGAAGGCATCCGATGGCAGGTCCTGGAGACTACTCTCTGCCGAGGATAGAGAATCTGTGGGGACCCCTGGGAGGGGCAGCTGTTGGCAGCCACACATATCTTCCTCTTCTTGTCTTGTAGATGAACGCCACTCGAGCAGCAGTGGGGACACCATGTCTGGCCCCAGCGCCCAGCCCTCTATCCACCGCGGCCATTCCTGGAACCACCCCAGGCCTGCCCATGCCAGGTACTGCCCTTTCTGGCCTACCAGCCCCGCCCTGTGCGCAGCCTCTGGGCCACTACGGAATCCTGCTCCCAGCTCCAGTGTCCTGGGGGCGCTGGGCAGCCCAGGTGGGCAGCCAGAGACCCGCCAGGGGGCTAGGCTTGGGTGCAGCAGGCATGCCTGCACTTCCCGTGTTCTTGCGGCCACCTGTGGTCAGCGCGCCTGGTCCCAGACTGCGAATCACATAGCTCTCTCTTCCCGCTTGGCCGCTGGAATGCGCTGAACTGAACAGTCCGGAGGAGCCAGCTTATGGCTTGGCCTCTGCCCCGCCTGCCCATGGGTGCCTGGTGAGGGGCCAGTGTGTGGGCAGCAACGCTTGCTTCCTTTACTGCCGCAGACCCTGTTCCTTCTTCTGTTCCCATGGTTTACACTTGCAGCCTTCGCACCCACTTCCTGTACTTGAACTGATGGTTAGAACATTGTAATCTCCCTGCAGAAGTACAGTGCCTTGAATTCCAGCTTTTCTGTTCCCTGATGGAAAGAAATGTTTAAAAAAAACCGTACGTTGGAAAAGGTGTATTTCATTTTTATAATTGGCTTGTGCATTGATATTGTTATTTCCCATTTTAAATCGCAGAGATAATGGTTTATAAATCTGAAACTAAAACCTGACTTCTGTTGTAAATGAGGCCTCTCTGGGCTTCTGTGGTCACAGATCACAGACAGATGGACACCCCTATCCTCACCCCCGCCCGCCAGCTGCAGGGCTCTGCATGCTGCCGACAGGCTGCCCAGGGACATGTGGTTACTGGAACAGAGTGTTGCTGGCAGCAGTAGGTCTCTTAGTAAGAAACAGCAGCAGCAGCTTTTGGCTGTGCATAGCCTGCTGGGAAGTGCTAGATGAGCAGCCACACCCTCTTGACACAAAACCTGTAGGGTATGGGCAGGGCATCCACCCTGCAGAGGCCCCATCGCCCCCTCAGCTCTGGGTTTCTGCTGACCCTCCTGCCAGCTGTTCTTCCTTTTCCATCGTTTCCAGCGAGGCCTGGGTCTCATTCTGCTGTGTGCACACAGGTTGCCCTGCCTGTGGCGTGAGTACTCCCCTTCTGGAGATTTCGGTGAGACTCCTCCCAGATGGGCACCAAATAGCCCCCCGTGGGAGCTGAAGTCCCCGCTCCTCATGGCCAAGATCTTTTCCACTTCACTTCCTATCAGAAGGCAGCTGCCTTGGGCTGCCTAGCTGTGAAAACTATACAGTTCTGCTGTACTCTGGGACCTCACTAGACCTGGCTAAATTATTTTAAATGTGTTATTCCATCAATTCGGTTAGAATTGAGTTTCTTAGGTGATTACGCAGGGCGCGATGCCGTAGTAAGAGATTTCTGTTCTCTGTAATGTGCCCCTCAGTCCCTTGGTGGAGAATCTCGTGCGCCTGGGTCCTGGGGGTGGTGGAAGCTGCCTTTCTCCTATGCACCCCCCTCTCCACTGCTGCACCAGAGGTGAGATTTGGGGTCCTGGCCTTGTACGTGGATGGTCAGTGGCACGGAATCCCCAAGACATTGTATATATGAAGGAGGAAAATAAACATTTTTGCTTGAAAACAGTGTGGAACAACATCTTTTCCTTACTCTCTGCCCACATAAAAGCTGAACCGGCCAGCATCCTAGGCTCTTCCGGGTACAGCTTAACACTCAGCTCCACCCTTGCCATGGACACCTGGCCTAGGAGGTTGGGGTGGCAGTGAGGGGGCCTGGGGATTGAACGGTGGGTGCTGTGTTCTAGCAGGAGCCACATGTGATGAATGTTGAGCTGGGTCAGGGGGTAAGAGTGGGATGTTAGGCAGGACCCCCGTCTTCTGCACAGGGTGCTCACCAGGTGGGACCTGGGACCTGAGGACCCAGCTTTGCTGCCTCCAGGCCTGTTTGCTCGGCTTTCAACTACTCTGGACTTGAACTGCATGTAGACATGCAGTGGGCTGCACCCCATGGAGGATGTGAGTCTTATCAACTAAGTGGTACCTGACCCCTGTCCGTGTTGGCTAACGTTGCACAAAGCCAAGTTGGCACGACTCACCCCGTGGACAGAACCGGGGGCGGGAGGTGGGTTCCTCTGTACCTTCTCCTGGATCAGCATTGGGCTCGTAGGCTTGGGAGGTGATGTGAAGCTCGTAGGACCGGTGCAGGTTTGTTGGGGGCCTCTTGTGGCGCTCAGCAGCTATTTGCAGCCAACCCGCCCCTGATGGCATCATGCTCAGCGGTCTGTGCTGCACGTGCCCTGTACACACTCAAGGTTTGCGGTGTCTCTTGCCCCAGCCAGCTGAGAGGCGGTCAGGCTTTATGCCCATGCTCTTGGAGGGAGGGGGAGCCCCCTTTCCAGAAGCAGTGCACCTCAGGGCTGCTGCTTCTCTCACTGTGCCCGAGGAGTGTGACGCTGCAGATGTGCAGGTGCTGGGAAGTCCTGTCTGGTCCTGGGCAGTCACCCCGTGCAGAAGCCGGACAGATGGCAGAGGCTGCCTGGGGCCTGCACAATGTGAGGGTCACGGGCCACCGGCTCTCCAAGGAGTAGGTCTGTGCTGGCAACACTGTTCCACGTTCCAGGGCCTTGTGTGACCGAGTTGGGCCTGTAATCAGCTGTGGCGGTTTTGTTTTCTAGATTCTGAGAGTGAGAAGCCCGACTGAGCCCAGGCAGGCCAGCCCGACCCCGACGCCAGGCCCTGTGTCGTCACATGTGGAGAAGGCGAGTCTGCGCCTCGTGTCCAGTTCACGCTGTTTTGTAACCACTTTCTAAGCATTTTTTATTCACAACTGGAAACACAAATGTAATGCAAGAATAAAGAATATTTTGGGGGAAAAGGGACTTTGGTTTTTCAAGCTCTCTCCTGTCCGCTGGCCGGAGACATGGGGAGAGAGCGAGGGGTGCTAGAGAATCTCCTGGGACCGCGCGGCAAGACAAGGTCTGGGGACACCCTTGGCTGAGGGGTTCCTGGTGTGGTAGTGAACGTCTGCGTTTACGTGGCACTTTATGGTGCACCTGTTAGCCCAGGGTCCTTGGGTTGGGACAGCAGCAGGACAGGCCACACAGGTGACAGGCTCCCCCCACCACCTGGCAGAGAGGCAGCCTCCTCGTCACACTGAGTGGCACCAGACTCCGGGAGGCCGAGCAGCAGTGCCCATCTCTGGTGACGGCCCTCCCGCTGCATAGATTTGGGCCTTGGTGCACACAGCTCCGTTCATTTTGCTGACCGGCGGTGGGGGGAGGGGGAGGGCACTCTCCTGCTGTATCTTCAGAGGTTTGACACTCCTCCTCTGGGCACAGGGTGGGCATCCAAGCTACGGGCACTGAGGAGAGGGGTAGGCCTGCTGGCCCCGGCAAGGCTGCACCCCTGCAGTGGGGGGGGGGGGGGTCCATGAGAGCAAGAAACATGGGAAGCCTGCAAGCGGCCTCACAGAGAACCATGCAGTGGTGGGACTGCAGCCCGGATGGGGGGAGGGGGCTCAGGTGGAGCCCGTCTCGGGTCCACACTCATCAGGACCGGAAAGTGGAACTCAGTTTCCATTAACCTTAGACTGCAACTCAGCGCCCCCTTCGGTGGTGAGTGTGGGGTAGGAGCACCTGGGGCATGCCACCGCGAGAGCCTGGACACTGCATGTGACGCTGCAGTTGTCACAATGATGTATGTTCACCACGACAAAAGGCCAGCGTCTGAGACACAACTCCTGTCCAACTGGTTGGTGAAAGCAAAGCAGCACGGGCTTTGCAGGGGACACGCAGGTGTGGTTTGGGGACATTCATGGGGACCGTCCACCCCAACTCTCGCCAGCTCTGCATGCCACTTCTCACATCAAGCTCGCCCCGCCCCAGCGCGTGCCTCGGCCCGAGTCCCCCACTCTCCTCTGTGATCAAGCAGAGCAGGCACGTGTACAGTCAGATGGAATGACATCCTGTGTTTCACTCTGTCTTGTCCCTGTCTGTTTGTGGCCTTCACTAGTTTTCTTTTGGCGGTAGTAATGCATAGTTTACCTTTTCAGGCGGCAGGTTTATTTACATCATTCCTTTTAAACAAGTAATAGTACAGGTGCTAATAGTAAAAATGGTGGGGGCAGATGGCTGATGTTTGGAGACCCAGCAGGGACTCCTAGGCAGTCCTGACACCCTTGAATATGAGGATCTAGAAGGCCCAGAGGTTCTTTCAGGATTTCTGAGTAGTTAGCACCCAGATTATTTTCCTGGGGGGGGGGTGGTTCTGGGGCAAGGGAGACTTTGGGATGCAACACCCGTTAACGCCACAGCACAGCTGAGAGCTTACCCACTTTTCCTGATCGGCACCCCCTGCCTTCTGTGATTCCGACCAGTGTCTGCCTCACCCCCACTCTGGGAGAAGTGGGGTTCTGCCTGCAAAGGGGGACTGCCCTCTAGAAGCAGCTCTTGATTGCCATGTTGATGGGCACAGGCGAAAGGATGGGCTGGTGGTGGCGATGAGCAAGCTGCCACCCCAGCAGGGCCCATCGTGCCCAGCGAGTCTCTAGACCCCCAGAGTAAGCTCCGGTCCCCCATCTCGGAGTCTCGGATCCCTATGATGGCCGCCCCCAGATGTGGCCCCTGCTGCCGCTCACCGTCCAAGAGCTCCCCACTCTCCTGCCGCCCCAGGACCCCTCCTGGCTCTCTTGGCCCCCAAGGTCTTCAGACCACTGGATTCTGTCACAAGGCCACTGAGAACCTCTCGCTAGACGCTGAGACGGGTATTGTGGGTGCATCCCACTCGTCACACTCGGCTTCAAGCCTCTCAGATGTGTCCCGGAACAGTCATCAACGAGAATGAGGAGCTGTGGCCCAAAGCCAAACCGTCCTTTGGGCAGAAGCCTGTGGCTGTAGCTGCTCATCACTGCTCAGGGGAGTGGAAAGGGCCTGCCCCAGGTCTAGCACCTGCATGGAGCCCCAGGGCCCAGCCCAGGCTCTCCCAGGACGGTGATGGCACTGTGGTCCGGGCTCGCCCAAGCTCTTACCGCAGAGCTAGGTGCTGAGCTGCAGGCTCTGCTCCCCATTCTCATTCTGCCCTGGAGAGCACCCCCAGTCTGCTTTCCTGCAGTGCCTGCCACAGTCTGTATGCCTCCACTCTGTGCATCTGCTCCAGATTAAATTAGCTTAAGCTCTGAAATGTGCATCTTATTAAACAGCTGGCTGGTTCTCTAGACCTGGGAAAACCCAGCAAGACAAAAGAAAGCATCCCCCAGGGTTCCAAGCAACCCTGGCTATGCTATTCTAGCACTATGGTCCTAAGTCCTAAGTAAGTCTGTATTCTAGTCTGGGAGCCCAGCCTTGATTTATTATGTGTTTCTTTGGAAAACAATGTCTCTCTGGCTGCCATCACAGAATACCAGATGAAGCAGCTTAAACAAGAAACATGCATTACCCCTGGTTCTGGAAGCTAGAGTCTAAGATCTGGTGCGGGTAGGACTGGTTTCTCCTGAGGCCTCTTCTCTTGCCATGTATGCGTCTGCCCTCTTGCTGTGTGCTCATGTGGCCTCTCTGTGTGCATGTGAAAAGACAGTAAACTCTGCTCTCTCCTAATGATGACATAATCCTATCGGATCAGGGCCCCACCCTTAAGGCTGCACTGGACATTATTACTTCTACAAAGGCCCTATCCCACATGCAGCCGACTGGGAATTAGACCATCAACATATGAATGTTAGGGAAACATAAACATTCAGTCCCCAACACATGGCTTATTAAGCTGTTTTGATATACAGTCCATTTGTACAATGGAAACTCTATTGTCTCTACTTGCACACATTTTTTAAACTAAAATTATATAAATACCAAAAATACACACACACACACACACAGATGAGGGGGTGGGGGGGGGTCAAGATATATGTGTGGCAGAAAACTGAAAGGAATCACCCAGTGCTCCCTTAGTAGGCTCGCACGAGCTCTTGAGAAAATGGGGCTAAGGATCCCTCCTTAACCCTAAGGCATCAGCATCATGGACTGGAGGACAGTAGCCAGTGGTGAACACACAAGGCAGGGCTGGTCAGTGCACCGACACTGAGGGCCACAAAGCTCTTGGTTTAGAACTCAAACGCACAGAACCATAAGAGAGAGGAAAAGGGGAACAAAGAACAGACAAGGTAAAAATAAAATTGCAACATGATAGGCCTAACCCTAACTATATTTATACATACATTTTGTAATGGTATGTAAGGGATCTGATCACTTTAATAAAAAGAAATTGTCAGATGGATTAAAAAATCCCAACTACATGTTGGGGCGCCTGGGTGGTGCAGTCGGTTAAGCGTCCGACTTCAGCCAGGTCATGATCTCGCAGCCCGTGAGTTCGAGCCCCGCGTCGGGCTCTGGGCTGATGGCTCAGAGCCTGGAGCCTGTTTCCAATTCTGTGTCTCCCTCTCTCTCTGCCCCTCCCCCGTTCATGCTCTGTCTCTCTCTGTCCCAAAAATAAATAAACGTTGGAAAAAAAAATTAAAAAAAAAATCCCAACTACATGTTGCATACAATAATCCTAGTTTAAATATAAGGGCATATAGGTAGGGTAAAGGATTGGCCAGGATATACCATCTTAATATCAATCAATGAAGTGACTATTAAAATCCAACAATGCAGACATCAGAGCAAAGCTTATTATGTAAGCAGAGATGATCATTTCATAATGAAAAGGGGTCAACTTATCAAGAAAACCTACAATTCTAAACGTTTATACTACTGATAACAGAGCTTCAAAATACATGGGGGAAACACAACTGCAAGAAGAAACAGACAAATCCACACTGTTTCAATAACCGATAAAACAATAGAACATCACTGTAATAGAGTCTGACCCCATTTTGGTGTATGACTTCTGACAGCTTTTAAGCCCCACTCTCCTCATTGTGGGCACATCTGGACACCAGATGCGAAGCTCAAGTGCTCTCTCCTTGGCACCGTGGGAAATTCATACCAGGAGTGGAAGCCCTCATTCTGACCCTACCCCCTAACCGCCATCAAAACCCCAAGCTAGACTTGCAAGAAAGATGGTAGAGTAGGAGGATCCCAGGTTCACCTTAATCCAGGATACACCTAAATAACACCCACATCAGTGTAAATAACCCAGAAAAGGAACTGAAGACTGGCAGAACACACTCTCTACAGCTAAATGCAGAGAAGAGGCCACAATTAAGGGGAGGGGAGGAAGGGCAGAGAAGTGGCTGGGAGCCAAATAGACCTGTGGAACTGTCTAAGGGATGGAGGGATGCTATGGCAGGGGAGAGGAGCAGACCCCACACCAGGCACCCCAGGCATGGGGGAACTGCATGAGGAAGATGAGTCCCCACAACATTGGCTTAGAAGACCAGAAGGGACCTAACTTCATGAGTTATTATAACCAGTGGGGCTTAACACCTATAAATTTAAAAAAATCAGCAAGATCAGCTCTGGTAGAGCAGGAGGGCATCACATGCACTATGTTGGCACTCTCCTGTGGACCTGCCCTCCAATATGCCTTTGGCTGGAATCCATCCAAGTAGTGCTACAAGCCTGGTGGTGTGCAAGCAGCCCCAACACAGGCCAACATCACTCCAAAGTGACTCCTGCCCGGGAAATGGGACAATAACTACACACAGCAGTCCAGTTGTGTCCACAGCAGTGGGCTGGGGTCAGACAACTGGTCTGACTGCAACACCCACCCACTAACAAATGCTTCTTCAGGGAACAACACTGGGAAAGCACCCTGCAGTTTGGTGCTACTGCAACGCTGGCAAATGTCTGGTCTGACTCAACACAAGCCCATAGAGGCCCCGGACTGGCCAACTAACAACACAGGGACCAAACACTACCCAAAACAGGTAGAAAGAACCACTGCAGATGACTGGTCTGAAGGCAGAAGTGGTTCAACCACAATAGTAGGGTGCCCACAACACACACAGGAGACACCCCTGAAAAGCAGGTTCTGGTGAACAGGAAACACTTCATCAGAGGGCACTACAAGACTTCTTCTTGTATAAGGCCACTACTTTCCACAGCAGGGCGCACAGTTGACTTTCCTAACACATCAAAACAGGCACAGAGATTTAGACAAAATGAGCAGACAAAGATATATGTCCCAAATGAAAGAAAATGATAAAATCACAGCAATAGAGCTAAATGAAACAGTGATAAGAATATGCCTGACAGAGCATGTAAAGATCATAACAACACTCCCTGGACTTGAGAAAAGAGTGGAGGTCCTCAGTGAGACCCTCAAATAAGAGACAGAAAACATAAAAAAAGAACCAATCAGAGATGAAGAACTTAATATCTGAAATTAAAAACACATGACAGGGAATAAATAGTAGACTTGAGGAAGCAGAAGAATGGAATAGTGACCTAGAGGACAGAGTAGTAGACAACAATCAAGCTGAACAGGATAAAGGAAAAGAATAATAAAAAATGAAAATAGACTAGGGAACTCAGTGACACCATGAAGTGCAATAACATTCCCATTATAGGGATCCCAGAGGAAGAAGAGAGAAAGGGGGGAAGAAAATCTTTCTATCTCAAGAAATAATCACTGAAGACATCTTGAATCTGGGGAAGGAAACAGGAACCCAGATCCAGGAGGAACAGAGAGCCCCCAATAAAATCAACTCAAGTAGGTCCACACCAAGACACATAAAATTCAAATGACAGAAAGTAGTGATAAAGAGAATTTTTAAAGCAGCAAGAAAAAGAAAATGGTTACAAGCAAAGGAAACCCCATAAGGCTATCAGGTGGTTTTTCAACAGAAACTTTGAAGACCAGAAGGGAATGGCATGCTGAAGGGGAAAACAAACAAACAAACAAACAAACAAACAAATGCAGCCAAGAATACTTTATCCAGGAAGGCTATCATTCAGAACAAAAGGAGAGATAATTTCCCAGACAAACTAAAGTCAAAAGAATTCATGATCACTAAACCATCACTTCACCCCATCCCATCCCTTCAACCATTTCTTTATCCTTAGAAATATTAAAGGGGACTCTGTGGGTGAAAAGGAAAAACCATAAGTAGGAGGAAGAAAAGTAGGAAGCACAAAACCAGTAAACTTAAATATATCTATAAAAGTCAGTCAAGGCATTAAATAAGAAGATGTAAAGTATGACACCACATACCTAAAATGTGGGGGGGGCCCCCCCCCCCAGTAAAGAATCAGTTCACACTTAAGTGACCATCAACAATACAGACTGCTATATGCAGAAGATGTTATATATCAACTTAATGGTAACCACAAATCAGAAACCAGTAATAGGTATGCAAAAAACAAAGAGAAAGGAATCCAAGTCTATCACTAAAGAAAGCCAGCAAACCGTGAGAAGAAGACAGCAAGAGAAGAAAGCAACAGAGAATAACTACAAAAACAACCATAAAACAAGAAACAAAATGGCAGTAAGTAGATACCTATCACTAATTACTTTGAATGTAAATGGACTAAACACTCCAATCAAAAGATATAAGGTCATAGAATGGATAAAGATATAAGACCCATCTATATGCTGCCTACAAGGTGGCGTTGGGGGTGGGGGTGGGGGAGCGGTGCTGTGCCTGGGTGGCTCAGTGGGTTAAGCATCTGACTTCAGCTCAGGTCATGATCTTATAGTTTATGAGTTTGAACCCTGCATCGGGCTCTGTGCTGACAGCTCAGAGCCGGGAGCCTGCTTCAGATTATGTGTCTCCCTCTCTCTCTGTCCCTTTCCTGCTCATGATCTGTCTCTTTCTCTTCTCTAAAAAACTAAACATTAAAAAAAAATTTTAAAGTCTCTTATATGCTGCCTACAAGGGTCTCATTTCACACCTAAAGACACCTCAGATTAAAAGTGAAGGGATGGAAAAGCATTATCATGCAAACGCTTGTCAGAAGAAACCCAGAGTAGCAATACTTCTATCCCACAAAATACACTTTAAAACAATGACACTAACAAGAGACAAAGAATGACATCATATACTCATAAAAAGAGCAATCCAACAAGCTGTAACAATTATAAATATTTATGCACACAACATGGAAGCAGCTAATAACAAACATAAAGTAATTGATAGTAATATAATAATAGTACAGGAGAGATCATGCAAATGGAAAAGAAACAAGGAATCAGTGGCTTTGAATGACACATTGAACCAGATGGATCTAACAAATATATTTGCAATACACGTTCTTTACAAGTGCAAATGGAACATTCTCCGGAATAGATTACATATTATGCCACAAAACAAGTCTCAACCAATTAAAAAAGATTGAACTCATGACATGTGTCTTTTTTTACTACAATACTATGAAAGTAGAAATCAAGCAGAAGAAAAAAATCTTGAAAGAACACAAATACACAGAGACTAAATAACATGCTAAAGTGCTAAACAATGAATGGGTCAACCAAGAAATCAAAGAGGAAATTTAAAAAATACCTGTAGACAAGTGAAAATGAAAACATACAGTCCAAAAATCTTTGGGATGTAGCAAAAGCTGTTCTAAGAGAGAAGTTTATAGTAATACAGGCCCACCTCAAGAAGCAAGAAAATTTTCAAACTATCTAACCTACATTGAAAGGAGCTGGCAAAAAGAAGAACAGACAAAACTCAAAACCAGTAGAAGGAAGGAAATATAAACATCAGAGTAGAAATAAATGAAATAGAAACTAAAAAAACACAGAACAAACAAACAATCTTGAAAAGATTAACAAATTCATAAACTTTTAACCAGACTCATTAAAAGAGAGAGGGGGCCTAGAAGGAGGGGACACAAACAAAATCAGAGAGATGAGAAATAACAACCAAGACCACAGAAACATAAAGGATTATAAGAGAATATGAAAAATTATATGCCAACAAATTGGTCAACCTAGAATAAATGAATAAATTCCTAGAAAGATATAAGTTCCCAAAACTGTATTAGGGAGAAATAGAGAATTTGAACATACTGATCACCAACAATGAAGTCACATTAATAATCAAAAAACTCCCAACAAACGGAAGTCCAGGAACAGATGGCTTCACAGGTCAATTTTACCAAACACTTAAAGAAGAGTTAACAGGGCGCCTAGGTGGCGCAGTCGGTTAAGCGTCCGACTTCAGCCAGGTCACGATCTCGCGCTCCGGGAGTTCGAGCCCCGCGTCGGGCTCTGGGCTGATGGCTCGGAGCCTGGAGCCTGTTTCCGATTCTGTGTCTCCCTCTCTCTCTGCCCCTCCCCCGTTCATGCTCTGTCTCTCTCTGTCCCAAAAATAAATAAATGTTGAAAAAAAAAAAAAAAAAAAAAAGAAGAGTTAACACCCTATTCTTCTCAAAATAGTCCAAAAAATACAAGAGGAAGGAAAACTTCCAAATTCATTCTATTAGGCCTCTACAAGCATTACCTTGATACCAAAAACAGATAAAGACACCACAAAGAGAACTACAGAACAGTATCTCTTTAAAAGAAAATTTTTAATGTTTATTTCTGAGAAAGACCGAGACAGCAAGTGGGGGAGGCGCAGAGAGAGAGAGAGGGAGACACAGAACCCAAAGCAGGCTCCAGGCTCTGAGCTGTCAGCACAGAGCCTGACGCAGGACTTGAACTCACAAACTGCAAGATCATGACTTGAGCTGAAGGTGGACACCCAACCAACTGAGCCACCCAGGTGCCCCCAAGGACAGTATCTCTTAACAATATAGACACAAAAATCCTCAACAAATACTAAACTGAATCCAAGAATACATTAAAGAATTATTCACCACAATCAAATGGAATTTATTCCTGGGTTGCAAGAGTGGTTCAGTATTTGCAAATCAATTGACATGATATACCACATCAACAAGAGAAAGCATAAAAACCATATGATCATTTTAATAGATGCAGAAAAAACATCTGACAAAATTCAACATCCATTAATGAAAAAAACTGTCAACAAAGTGGGTTTAGAGCTAACATACAAGATAATAAAGGCCATATATGAAAAACCCACACCTAATGTCATATTCAGTGGGGGGAAACTGAGAGATTTTCCCTAAGATCAGGAACAGGCCATGGATGTCCACTCTCACCACTTTTATTCAACATAGTACTGGAAGTCCTAACCACAGCAATCAGACAGAAAAAGAAATAAAAGGCATGTAAACTGTTAAGGAAGAAGATGACATGATACTATGTACAGAAAACCCTAAAGATTTCACCAAAAGAAAACTAGAACTGACAAGCTAATTACGTTATTTTGGAGGAAA
Organism: Herpailurus yagouaroundi; assembly: GCF_014898765.1. Classification (NCBI taxonomy): domain Eukaryota; kingdom Metazoa; phylum Chordata; class Mammalia; order Carnivora; family Felidae; genus Herpailurus; species Herpailurus yagouaroundi. The sequence goes on along the minus strand of NW_024412430.1, from coordinate 22,062,406 downwards.
CAATCTACAGAAAGCTGTTTCATTCCCACACAATAATGAAATAGCAGAAAGAGAAATTAGAAAACAGTCCCATTTACAACTGCAGCAACAAGAATAAAACACCTACAAATAAACTAAGCCAAGGAGGTGAAAGACCTGAACTCTGGAGAACTATAAAACATTGATGAAAGAACCTGAAGATGACGCAAATGGGAAGATGTTCCATGCTCACAGGTTGAAAGACCAAATATTGTTAAAATGTCCATAGTACCCAAAACAACCTACAGATTTATGCAATCCCTATAAAACACCAATAGTATTTCCCACAAAGCTAGTATAATCCTAAAATTTGTTTGGAACCACAAAAGACCCAAAACAGCCAAAGCGATCTTAAAAAAGAACAAAATTGGTGCTATCACAATTCCAGACTTCACGTTATACTACTCAAAACAGTAATGTACTGGCACAAAAATGGACACATTGATCAGTGGAACAGAAAAGAGTGCCCAGATTATATGCTCAATTTACTCTCCAACAAAAGAGGCAAGAACATGAAATGGGTAAAAGACTGTCTCTTCAACAAATGCTGTTGGGAAAACTGGGCAGCTACATGCAAAAGAATGAAACTAGACCACTTTGTCACATCATACACAAAACGAACTCAAAATGGAAGAAAGGTCTAAATATGAGACCTGAAACCACAAAAACCCTAGACAAGGGGCGCCTGAGTGGCTCAGTTGGTTAAGTGTCCAACTTTGGCTCAGGTCATGATCTCACGCTTCATGAGTTCAAGCCCCACGTCGGTCTCTCTGCTGTCAGCTTGAAGCGCATTTTGGATCCTCTGTCCCCCTCTCTCTCTCTGCCCCTGCCCCACTCATTCTTTCTGTCTCAAAAATAAATAAATAAACTTTATTTTTTTTTAATTTTTTTTTAATGTTTATTTATTTTTGAGAGACAGAGAGACAGAGTGTGAGCGGGGGAGGGGCAGAGAGAGAGGGAGACACAGAATCGGAAACAGGCTCCAGGCTCCGAGCCATCAGCCCAGAGCCTGACGCGGGGCTCGAACTGACGGACCGCGAGATCGTGACCTGGCTGAAGTCGGACGCTTAACCGACTGCGCCACCCAGGCGCCCCTAAATAAACTTTCTTTTTTTTTTTTTCAAAAAAAAGTTGACAGAAGGTACAAACAGACATTTCTTCAAAGGAGAAACACAGGTGGCAAACACATGAAAAGATATTCATCACCACTCATCGTAAGAGAAATGCAAGTCAAAACTACAATGCGATATCACCTCACACTTGTCAGAATGGCTAAAGTCAAAAACACTAGAAACAACAAGTGTTGGTGAGGATGTGGAGAGAAAGCAACCCTCCTGCACTGTCGGTGGAAATGCAAACTGGTGCAGCCACTGTGGAAAACAATATGGAGCTTCCTCAAAAAACTAAAAATAGAATCACCCTATGATCCAGTAATTCCACTACTGGGTATTAACCCAAAGAATATGAACACAGAAATTCAAAACATATCTGCACCCTGTATTTATTGCAGCATTATTTACAACATTTAAATTATGGAAGGAACCCAACTTTTCAATGATGGATAAATGGATAAAGAAAATGTGGTATACACATATAATGGAATATTACTCAACCACAAAAAAGAATGAAATCTTGCCATTTGCAACAATATGGATGGATCTTGAGGGTATAATGATCTAGAGGGCATAAGCGAATTGAGAAAAAGACAAATAGCAAATGATTTCCTTCTTATGTGGAATTTAAGCAACAGAACAAAGGAACAAAAAAAGAGACAAACCAAAAAACAGACTTTTAACTGTAGAGAACAAGAACACCCCCCCCCCCCTTATTAGAGGGGAGGAGGAAGGGGGGAATGGGTGAAACAGGTGAAGGTGATAGTGTATACTTATCATTATCAGCAGTGCATAATGTATAGAATTGTTATATCACTGTATTTCATACCTGAAATTAATAATACTGTATGTTAATTATGAACACCCTTCTCAACCAGCTTGGTCTGAATGACATTTCTAAAACACTCCACCACTGCAGAACACACTCTATGTACCAAGACAGGCCATACACTGCACTGTAAAAATGAGTAACAATAAATTCTAAAGTATTCAAGTTATAAAAATGATGTTATCTGATTACAACTGAATTAAATCAGAAATCAAGAACAGGGGGCACCTTCCTGGCTCAGTTAGGTAGAGCATGACTCCTGATCTTGGGGTAAGTTGGAACCCCACATTGGGCATGGAGTCTACTTAAAACAAGAATAAATAAAAATTTTTAAAAAAAGAAATCAAGAACAGATCTCTGGGAAATACCCACATATTTGGAAATGAGATAACATACTTCTAAATAACCCATGGATTGAAGAAAACATCAGAGGGAGAGTCAGAAAAAAATGTTTACTTAATGAAAATAAAAACACAACATATCAGAATTGATGGGTATTGCTAAAGCAGGCTTTAGAAGGAAATTGATAGCACCAAGAGTATATTAGAAAAAAAAGAAGAGCAAATCAACAACTCATCTTCTACCTTAGGAACTAGCAAAAGTCATAATTAAATCCAAAGTAAGCATGAGACTGTAAATAATAAAAATCAATAAAATAGGCATGTCTGGGTGGCTCAGTTGGTTAAGCATCCAACTTCGGCTCAGGTCACGATCTCATGGTTGGGCTCTGTGCTGACAGGTCAGAGCCTGGAGCTGCTTCAGATTTTGTGTCTCCCTCTCTCTCTGCCCCTCTCCTGCTCACGCTCTCTCTCAAAAATAAACATTAATTTTTTTTTTAATCAATAAAATAGAAAACAGGAAAATAGAGACTATCAATGTAACCAAAAGCCTGATATGTGAGAAACTCAATTACACTGAAAAACTACTAACTAGGCTGATCAGGAAAAAAGAAGACACAAATTACCAGTATCATAAATGAGAAGTGACATCAAGACTGGTTATAGATATGAAAAGGATTATAACAGACTAGTATAAATATCTTTATACCAATAAATTTGACAACTTAGGTGAAATGGACAAAATACTTAAAAGACACATATCACCAAAGCTTACTTAAGAAGAAATAGATAAGTTGAATAGCCCTAAATCTATTAAATAAATTCACCTGGTGGTTAAAAACCTTTCCATAAACAAAAAAAAAAAAAAAAAAAAAAGGAAAAAAAAACAATAAACAACAACAACGCCAGGCGCAGATGGTTTTACTGGTGAATTCCTCTAGATATTTAAGGGAGAAATAATGCTAATTCTATACAAATTCTTCCAGATAATTCTGCTGCTCTCATTCTATGAAAAAGACATATTAAAATTGCACAGAACCTAGAGTCAATATCCCCTATGAGCCAAGATACAAAAAAAAACTACAAATATTAGCAACTGAATGCAGCACTATATGAAAAAGATTATGGGGCGCCTGGGTGGCGCAGTCGGTTAGGCGTCCGACTTCAGCCAGGTCACGATCTCGCGGTCCGTGAGTTCGAGCCCCGCGTCGGGCTCTGGGCTGATGGCTCAGAGCCTGATGGCTCAGAGCCTGGAGCCTGTTTCCGATTCTGTGTCTCCCTCTCTCTCTGCCCCTCCCCCGTTCATGCTCTGTCTCTCTCTGTCCCAAAAATAAATAAACGTTGAAAAAAAAAATTTAAAAAGATTATACTTCATGACTGAGTGGGATGTGTCCCAGTAATACATGGATGGTTCAGCTTTCAAAAATCAATATTACAGGGGCGCCTGGGTGGTTCAGTCAGTTGAGCGTCTGACTTTGGCTCGGGTCATGATCTCCCATTTATGAGTTCGAGCCCTGCATCAGGCCCTGTGCTGACAGCTTAAAGCCTGGAACCTGCTTTGGATTTTGGGTCTCCTCTCTCTCTCTCTGCCCCTCTCCTGCTCGCACTCTGTCTCTTTCAGTCTCTCAAAAATAAAATAAAAAACGTTCAAAAAATTAATATTACATTAGCAGTTATAATAATACCAAAAACTATGAAATATTTAGGGATAAACCTGACAAAAGATGTAAAAGCCCTATATCACATTAACCTAAAAGAAATTAAACTCTGCTGAGTTCATGGTTGGAAGACTCAGTGTTGTTGAAATATTCATTCTCCAAACTGATCTACAGATTCAGTGCAATCGCAGCCAAACTCCCAGCAGATTTTATGCAGAAATTAACAAGCTGATTCTAAAATTCATGGAGGAATGCAAAGGACCCACAACAGCTAAAGCAACTCTGAAGTGGAGGACAACTGGATGATTAACACCACCTGACTTTAAAATGTATTGTGAAGTTACAATGATCATGATTGTGTGCTAAATGGGATCAAGACAGGTTAGTCAATCAATGGAGCAAAATAAGGAATTCAGAAACAAAGCTACACATGTATGACATAAATCACAAAGGCAATTCAATGAAGAAAGGATAAATGTTTCAATAAATGGTGCTGGGTCAGTTGGGTATCTATGTGTAAAAAAATAAACTTTGATCCATACTTGCCAAATACAAAAGTCAAGTCATAATGGACCATAATCCCAAATATACAATCTGAAAGTATCAGACTTTATTATTTTTTCAATTTTAGAGAGAGAGGGGGGTGCAGGAGAGAGAGGCAGAGACAGAGACAGAGAGAGAGAGAGAGAGAGAGAGAGAAAGAGAGAGAATCTCAGGCAGGCTCCACACAGCACAGAATCCGATGCATGGCCCAATCCCACAACCCTGGGATCGTGACCTGAGCCAAAATCAAGAGTCAGATGCTTAACCGATTGACTATAACCAACCAGGTGCCTCCTGCAAGTGTCAGACTATTAAAAAAAAAATTATGACCGTGAGCTAGGCAAAGATTTATTAAATACAGCATGATACATTTTTTAAAAGCTGATGAATTAGAGTTCATCAAAATTAAATACCTGTCTCCAAAGATACCAGTAAAAGACTGAAAGACAAGCCGCCAGCTGATATCTGATAAAGAACTTGTATTCAGACATAAAGAATTCTAAAAATGCAGTAATTGGAACATAAACCAATTTTTTCAAGTGAGCAAAGGATTTGAAGTGATACTTCACCCAAGAAAAGATACAAATGGCAAACAAGCACAGGAGAAGTTTCTCAATCAGTACTCATCACGGAAATGCAGATTAAAACCCAATGAGACACCACGACACATCACTGCAGAATACTAACCACACCAAGTTTGGGTAGGATAGAGGAGGTGGGACTGTCACACTGCACGTGGCAGTGCAGAAAGGTGTGAGTATTCGGGACACAGTCTGCAGCCTCTGAAAGAGTTGTTCACCATGTGACCCAGCCGGTCCAGCCTGGGCACTCACCTAAGAGAAACGAGAGCATGAGTCCGCACAGAGACTTGATTGCAACCGTTCACACCAGCTCTCTCTCCATTAGCCAGAACTGGAACACGGCTCATCTGCAGGCGAGGTGGCACACACACCGGGCTCTGTCGGTACGGGGCAGAGGCAGCAGTGGGGAGAAGCCAGCACTGATGTGCCCGGCAACACGGACACATCTCAGCTTAGGCTGAGGAACAGAGCTCCACAGAACAGAGCAGTCACTGGTGGTTCCGCTCATATGTGAGTAAGGACAAGGTGAACTTACTGGCAGGGATGGGGAGACCACAGCAGCTGCCTAAGGAGGGGCTGGGCGATTGCAGAGAGCAAGAAAGGATACTTCTGGAGGTGAGTGAGGAGTCTGCTTTCTTAGCGGTGACGTTACGTGTGTGTGTGTGTGTGTGTGTGTGTGTGTGTAAACACCACCCTGTGCACTTTTAATATGAACGCTGTGATGGATGTCATTTATTTATTTATTTATTTATTTATTTTTTAATTTTTTATTTTTGGGACAGAGAGAGACAGAGCATGAACGGGGGAGGGGCAGAGAGAGAGGGAGACACAGAATTGGAAACAGGCTCCAGGCTCCAGGCTCCGAGCCGTCAGCCCAGAGCCCGATGCGGGGCTCGAACTCCCGGACCGCGAGATCGTGACCTGGCTGAAGTCGGACGCTTAACCGACTGCGCCACCCAGGCGCCCCTGGATGTCATTTATAAGCGCATAAGCTGCTCCCCTCCAGTGCCCACTGTCCCCTTTCAGTGAAGCCCGGGCTCTCAGGCTAGCATGAGCCCAACCAGCTCTGCTGAATACTGGAACCCTTTAAAAACACCGTATGCCAGGGGCGCCTGGGTGGCGCAGTCGGTTAAGCATCTGACTTCAGCCAGGTCACGATCTCGCGCTCCGTGAGTTCGAGCCCCGCGTCGGGCTCTGGGCTGATGGCTCGGAGCCTGGAGCCTGTTTCCAATTCTGTGTCTCCCTCTCTCTCTGCCCCTCCCCCGTTCATGCTCTGTCTCTCTCTGTCCCCCCTAAATAAATAAATGTTGAAAAAAAAAACCACCGTATGCCAGAAAAAAATCACAAACTTTGTGATTTGCTTCAAAAACACCCAGCAGGAGGGTAGAGATGCTGTTAGTCAGCTTGGGCTGCCACAACAAAAACCATAGATGGGATGGCTTCCAAACGGACATGTATTTCTCACAGTTCTGGAGGCCAGAAGCCTAAGATCCAGGTGTGAACAGGGCTGGTTTCCCCTAAGGCCTCTCTCCTGGGCTTGCAAACGGCCCTCTTCTCCCTGCTTCCTCACGTGGTCATTCCTCTGTGTGTGTCTGTGTCCTCGTCTTTTTTTTTTTTTAATGTTTATTTATATTGAGGGAGAGAGACAGAGAGAGAGAGAGAGAGAGAGACTGCGCATGAGTGGGGGAGGGGCAGAGACAGAGAAAGAGAGAGAGAGAATCCCAAGCAGGCTCCACACTGCCAGCACAGAGCCCAACACAGGGCTCGAACCCATGAACTGTGAGATCATGACCTGAGCTAAAATCAAGTTTGCCAAGTTTGCTCCTGAGCCACCCAGGAGCTCCTACTCATCTCCTCGTCTTATAAGGACACCAGTCACACTAGATTAAGGGCCCACACACATGGGTACCTCTTGGTACCTTAACCACCTGAGTAAAGGCCCCATCTCCAAATAAAGTCACATTCTGGAGTTTTGGGGGTCAGCACTTCAGCATACGAATTTTGAGAGGCCATAAGTCAGCCTGTAACAGGTGGTAAGATGGGCCACTAGCTGGTCAGTGTGGAGCTGATCATGGGTCCATGGGGCTCATTATCATACCGTACTCTCCACTTCGCAGATATTTGAACATTTCCCCCAAACAAACCGAGACTTTGTTCCAGCCATTCCACAGCTGTTTGCAGGCTGGCCTGGGCCATGTGACCTCAGCAAGGAAGCCGTCACGTTCACTGTGAAAGCCGGCCAGGCCCGTACCCTGCAAAACCTTCGGAAGAGAAATTTGAGGGTCCTCTCGCTTGCCTCTCTCGGCCTGAGAGAGAGACATCGCTCAGCCCACAGGGAAAACTTGAAAAGTCTTGTTCCCTGTATGTGACACATAAACCCCCATGTCATACGCAGCAGATAAATGTCCCATGCCTGCCCAGCTTAGGGGGGCCGGGAGTGTAGGCAGTAGGAAGGCCTTGCTCCCAATTCACTGGAGGACTGGGGAGCTGCTGTGGGCAGGGTGAGCCCTGTTTTTATGGGTGTCACTTGGAGCTGTGACTAAAATAGCCTCTGGTTCCGATGTCTTGTCTTTCCAAAAGTGTTTGGCAAACTCTGAAAATAACTTCGGAGTGTATTTTGGAAACTTCTTAGATGTCAAGCTCATAAGAAGAAGGAACAGCCTCCAATTGTCCCATTCTCACAGGCTCTTGTTCTTTCTGGCAATTACGCGGTCATCCGAAGAAACTTCTGTTTCTGCTCACTGCAGTGGAGCCCTTACCAGAAGCAGTCCCCACCCCTCAATGTGAAGTCTTAGGAAAATCAGACATAGGACCTGGGATGGGCTTTTAAGCATCCAGAATGTCAGCTAATCCTCTGACCCTCTAGGGGCTGCACTCATAGCACACCTATTCATTTTACAGCAGGGGAAACTGAGTCAGGGGCTCTAGGTTCCACTGTGCAACAGAACACTCCTATGGACAGCTTCTTTTAGCTTTGATTTTTACGAGCAGTGGGAGCCATCGTGCAGGGCGGAGTTGCTGCCATGGTTAGGACAGAAGTGGGGTGCCAGCCTCTGTCTGGCCCATGAGGGTGCCAGGTATCCCCAGACCCTCAACACTGGCCCCAGGAGGTGTACAGGGAATGTCCCAAGAGAGCTCACACAAACCAAGAGTAAGGTTCCTGACATCAAGCCCTCAGGCCTTTGGTTTGAGTGTGGACAGAGGGCACCCGCTAAGTCCTCAGCATCAAGCTTCACGTTGCCCTTAAGGCAAGACACAGAGCTTCATCGCGAAAGAGAGAGAGAGCAAGGAGATGCCCACTGGCTGTCCCAAGGGCCACCACAAAACTGCCGAGGCACGAAGTTGTGCCAGGCACAACCGGGGAAAGCAGATGGGCCTAGGATTTCCGTACAAAATCTACCAGCGCTCAGCCCGTTCCTTCTCCCAAAACATGCCCAGACACGCTTCCTATTCTCATCACACACGAGAACACCCCGTCCCTTCTCCTTCCGGCCCGGAAAACACACAAAGACAAACAATTTTGTCTCCTCTATTCAAACAGAAAACGACCCTAACTTCCTCCTGCAGAACACACCTCTTTCTTCCTCTCAGGACACGCACCTCCCCCTCCTTCCTCCTCTCAGACGGGGACATTCCTCCCCTCCTCTCAGGATACACACAGCCCCCTCTTCGTCCTCTCAGGACACGCACATACCCCCCATCTCCCCTCCACACACACACACCCCTCTCCTCCTCTCAGGACACTTATATCCCCCCCTCTTCCTCTCAGGACATGCACATTACCCCCCTCCTCTCATACATGCATTTCAACCCCCCCCCCACCCCTGCTCAGGACACACACACCCTCTTCCTTCCCTCAGACATGCACATTCCCCCCTACTCAGGACCCACACACACCCCCCTCTTCCTCAGGACACGCCCATCCCCCTGCCTCCTCCTGACACGCCCAGGGCCCACTTCGTCCTCTGAACACCCACATCCCCCCTTCCTCCTCTCAGGACACCCACATCCACCACGTTTCTCCTGACATGCACACTCCCTCCCTTCCTCCTTTCAGGACACATACATCCTCCCTCTTCCTCTCAGAAAACACACATCCCCTCCTTCTTCCTCTCAGGACACACACACACCCCCACTTACTTCTCTCAGGACACACACATTACCCCCCGGGCGCGCGGGGCGGGCGGGGGGCCGCGCCCCCCCACTTCCTCCCACAGACACACACATTCCCCCCACCCAGGACACAAACATCTCCCCTGTTTCTCTCTGGACATGCACATCCACCTCCTTTCTCCTCTCGGGACACACACAGACCCCTCCCTCCACCAAACCTTCCCCGGTCCCTTGAGGCAGGGAGGTGTAAGGGACGGACTGGGAAGCCCCAGGTTAATTCCTGTCTTTGGGCCCAGTTTCTGCTGTACAGATTCCAACAGACTGGTAGCTTAATGTATGTGACACAAAACGTCACAGCCACTCCTGAAAGTTGCGCAAACTTTTAAACACTCAACGTGCCGCTAGCACACAACCCAGCGGTGGCAGCCCTGGGCATCTCTCCCAGAGAAGGGAAGGCTGGTGTTCACCCCAAAGCCTGAACGTCAATGTTTGTAGCAAGATTCCTTGTATCAGCCAGCAGCTGGGGGACAAAGACCCAGAGGTGCTCCAGTGGGTGACGACGCAGACCTCGCCACGCCCGAGGCACAGAGCACTGCTCAGCCACGAGGAGGCGCGCACGGATATACACACACACCCTGGGCCAGTCTCCCCAGAACTACTGAGTGAAACAAGCCAATCCCGAAAGGCTACTCAGCGTTAAGATTCCATTTCTTTTTTTTTTTTTTTCAACGTTTATTTATTTTTGGGACAGAGAGAGACAGAGCATGAACGGAGGAGGGGCAGAGAGAGAGGGAGACACAGAATCGGAAACAGGCTCCAGGCTCTGAGCCATCAGCCCAGAGCCCGACGCGGGGCTCGAACCCACGGACCGCGAGATCGTGACCTGGCTGAAGTCGGACGCTTAACCGACTGCGCCACCCAGGCGCCCCTAAGATTCCATTTCTACAACATCCCTCAGAGGACAAAATTAGAGGAATGGAAAAGAGAAGAGTGGAGTACAAGGACAGACTGGGGTCAGGGTAAGTGGGTGTAGCTATAAAAGCGAAATGTGGCGGATCCCTGGGAGGATGGAAAGGGATCCTGACTGTAGGAATGTTGTTATCCTGGTTACGATGTCGTAGTATATCTTTCCGAGGTGTGACCATTGGGAGAAGCACAGCCAAGTTTACACAGGAACTCACCAAATAATAGAATCTTAAAATTGCATGTGAATCGGGGACCCTGGCTGGCTCAGTCAGCTGAGTGTCTGACCCTTTTTTGTTGTTGTTGTTTAATATTTCTTTCTGAGAGAGAGAGAGAGAGAGAGAGAGAGAGAGACACAGAGACAGACAGACAGACAAAGTACAAGTGGGGGAGGGGCAGAGAGAAAAGGAGACATAGACTTCTAAGCAGGCTCCAGGCTCTGAGTTGTCAGCAAAGAGCCCAATGTGGGGCTTAAACTCACGAACTGCGAGATTATAACCTGAGCTGAAATCAGACACTTAGCTGACTGAGCCACCAAGAGCCACGTGCCTGGCTCTTGATTTTGGCTCAGGTCATGATCCCAGGGTTGTGGGATCAAGTGCCACAGCAGGTTCCACACTGACTGTGGAGCCTGCTTGGGATCCTCTCTCTTTCTTCCTATGCCCATCTCCCCTGTTTGTGCATGCTCCCCCCCCCCCCACACAAAAAAATTGCATGTGGATCTATGGGCTATCTCAGAATTAAGAAACTAATTAAAAATCACTATGTTCTAGTTGGATCTGCTGGCTCTGGCAGGGAACAGTAAATCCAGGAGCAATGAGCATATGTGCTGCCCACACTATGGACTCTAAATAGCGTTTCCCTCCAAGAAAAACCAGACAACCTTAGATAAGAAATGGCCACTCTGTGTCTCGGGCAGGAAGTGTACACCATGAGCTTGGAACATCTTCCTATAACCAAAAGCAAGGAAGGGACAAGGACTACAGGCGGGCAAACATGAGAAGAACCCAGGGGCCAATGAGGTGGGGCTTCCACTGGCCAGATATAGAAACACTGGAGCAATGATAACTGCAATGGATAGAAACACCTCAAATACTTGAAAACTGAATATTTAAAATATTTTTAAACAACCATTAAACCAAAAAGCAAAATAACACGCTTGCTTTCAGAAGATGCTAGGTGTTATAGACTGACTGTGTACCCCCCCACCCCCCATCTTATGTTGAAATCCCCGTTCCCAGTGTGCTCTCCTTAGGAGGGAAGGCACTGTTACAGCAGTGGGAATGGACTCTGACACTAGGGACCCAACTGGTGGCTGCACGACTGATGGATGCCTCACTCAGACCGGGTGGCTCAGTCAGTTAAGCTTCTGACTCTTGGTTTCAGCTCACAGCTTCATGGGTTCAAGCCCTGCATCAGGCTCTGCACTGGCAGTTCAGAGCCTGCTTGGGATTCTCTTTCTCTCTCCCTCTCTCTCTGCCCCTCCCCTACTCATGCTCTGTCTTTCTCAGAGAAAATAAACTTGAAAAAAATTCCAAAGGCATTGTTCAGAGAAAGAGAACTAACAAACCTACAATTTTTATGTAACTACAAAATACTCTGAAGAGTCATATCAATCTTGAGAAAGAAGAACAGATCTGGAATCATAATATTTCTTAATTTCTCAATTAATTTATGACAAAAGAGCCAAGAATGTACATGGGGAAAAGGACAGTCTCTTCAATAAATGCTGCTGGGAAAACAAGACAGCCACAAACAGAAGAATGAAACTGGACCACTATCTTACACCCATACACCAAAATTAGCTCAAAGTGGTTTAAAGATTGGACCCAAGACCTGACAACATAAACAATCTGAAGAAAACACAGGCAGCAAGTACCTGGATATTGGTGTTGGCAATGATGTTCTGGATTTGACACCAAAAGCAAACATGGACAAGTGGCACTAAATCAAACTAAAAGCTTCTGCCCAGCAAAAGAAACCACAAACAAAATGAAAAGCCAGCCTACCAAATGGGAGAAAATATTTGCAAGTCATATATCTGAGAAGGGGCTAATATTCAAAATATATAAGGAATTCATTTAACTCAAAAGCAAAACACCAAACAATCTGATTAAAAAATGGGCAGAGGAGGGGCACCTGGGTGGCTAAGCTGGTTAAGCATCTGACTCTTAATCTTGGCTCAGGTCATGATCTCATGGTTTGTAACTTTGAGCTCCACAACGGGCTCTGCACTACCAGCATGGAGCCTGTTGGGATTCCCTCTCTCCCCCTCCCCCCGCTCGTGCTCTTGCACCGTCTCTCTCTTCCTCTCAAAAATAATAAATAAATGAACATTTAAAAAAATGGGCAGACGCAATGTTTATAGCAGCACTCTCAACAATAGCCATATTATGGAAAGAGCCTAAATGTCCATCAACTGATGAATGGATAAAGAAACTGTGGTTTATATACACAATGGAATACTATGTGGCAATGAGAAAGAATGAAATATGGCCCTTTGTAGCAACATGGATGGAACTGGAGAGTGTTATGCTAAGTGAAATAAGCCATACAGAGAAAGACAGATACCATATGGTTTCACTCTTATGTGGATCCTGAGATACTTAACAGAAACCCATGGGGGAGGGGAAGGAAAAAAAAAAGAGGTTAGAGTGGAAGAAAGCCAAAGCATAAGAGACTCTTAAAAACTGAGAACAAACTGAGGGTT
>NW_024412430.1:22024001-22034541 GCF_014898765.1 Herpailurus yagouaroundi | reverse complement strand
GATGAGCACTGGGTGTTGTATGGAAACCAATTTGACAATAAACTTCACATATTGGGAAAAAAAACAAACAAAAAAACATATAAACACAGACAACTCAAAAGCAAAAGAAAAAAAAGAACCCAATTTAAAAATGGCCAAAGAACTTCAATAGACGTTTTTCCAAAGAAAGCATACAAATGCCCCAACAGGTATATGAAAACATGCTCAACATTCCTAATCACCAAGGAAATGCAAATGTAAACCATGAGATATCACCTCATACATGTTAGAATGGTCATTATAAAAAACGGTAATAACTAGTGTTAATAAGGATGTGGAGAAATTGGAATCCTTGTACACTGTTGGCAAAAAGGTGCATACACTATGGAAAAGAGTATGGAGGTACCCCCAAATTAAAATTAGAATTACCATATCATCCAGCAGTTCCATGTGTGGGTGATTATCCAAAAGATTTGAAATCAGGATCTCAAGGAAACATTTGCTCTCTGGTTTTGCTGCAGTATTATTCACAATAGGCAAGAAGGGGAAATGATCTAAATGTCTGTTGGCAGATGAACTGATAAAGAAAATGTGGTATTTACACACAAAGGAATATTAGCTTTTAAAATAAGGAAACTGTGCCATTTGCAAGAACACAGATGAACCTGGGGGACATTATGCTAGGTAAAATAAGTCAGTCACAAAAGGAGTACTCCATGATCCCACTTAAATGGGGGAATTTCAATTAGTTAATCTCATAGAAGCAGAAGGTAGAATGCCATTTGGCAGGGGCTGGGGGAGGCGGAAATGAAGGGTTGCTGTCAGCATTATAAAGTTTTGGTTACACAACATGGAGAAGTACAAGAGATCTGCTTTACCTCATTTTGCTTACAGTTAACTAACACTGTACTATACACTCCTAACGTTTGCTGGAAGAGTAGACCTCAGCTTACATGCTTTTATCCACAAAAAATAACAAAACAATTAAAGATACAATTTTATAAAATTTGAACACACACCTCACCTAAGAAGATACACAAATGGCAAATAAGCGTATTATCAGCATTACTTGCATTAGAGAATTGCAAAGGGAATCAACAATGAGATACTACCACACGCCTCTACAACTGCAAAAATACAAAATACTGATCATACCAAATGGTGGTAAGGATCTACAGTAACAGAAACTCTCATTCACTGCTGGTGTCAATGCGCAATGCTACAACCACAAGGGAAGACAATTTGGCAATTTCTTACCAAATTAAATCTACTCTTGCCATACAATCCTGTAATCACACTTCTTGGTAGTCACACATATGACTCCAAAACTTACGTCCACACAAAAACCTGTAGCCAGGTGTCTATAGCAGCTTTATTCTTTTTTAAGTTTATTTATTTGTTTTGAGAGAGAGCATGAGCATGTGGGGGTGGGGTGGAGAAAGGGAGAGAGAGAATCCCAAGCAGGCTCCACACTGGCAGCACAGAGCCCAATGCAGGGCTCAAATTCACAAACCGTGAGACCCTGACCTGAGCCAAAGTCGGATGCTTAACTGACTGAGCTACCCAGTCATCCCTATAAGCAGCTTTATTCTTACATGCTGATGCTAAGAAGCATCCAAAACATCCTTCAGGGAATGAACGGATAAATAAACTGTGATGTATCCATACAACAGAATGTTATTCAGGGCTAAAAAGAAGGGAGCTATCAAACCATGAAAAGACATGGAGATAAATGCTTACTACTAAGTGAAAGAAGCCCATCTTGAAAAGGTCCATATCCTAACATTTCTGCTGCACAACATCTAGAAGAGGCAAAATTCTGGAGACAGTGAAAGCACCAGTGGTTGCCTTGGGTCACAGGGGAGGGAGGGAAGGATAATAATAAATAATACAAATAGTCCAACAACTATTACGCAAATTTAATTCCTAACTTTAAATTTTCATAACTTTGAAAATTCCTCATTCTCCACAGTATCACTGGAGAATTCTGTCAAAAGTTTAAAGATGAAACAATGCCAACTGTATATACACTTCTTCCAAAACAAGAGGGGAACACTTCCCAAAGAATTTGATTAAGCTAACATAACCATAAGATACCAAAACCTGATAAAGACTGTACCTCACAATCCTGAAGGCCAACATCCTTCGTGGATATAGACCCAAACATCCTTCACAAGATATCAGTAAACACCATCTATCAACACATAAAAAGAATTATATACCGCGATCAAGTGGGGTTTGTTCCTGGACAGCCAGACTAGTTCCATAAATGAAACTCAATGTACTTAGCCACATCAATAGGCTAAGAAATGCACATGACTACATTCATCCATGCAGGCAATTCATTTAACAAATTGCAATACCCATTCACCATAAAAACCCCCAGAAACCTAAGAGTAGAAGGAAATTTCTCAACTTGATAAAGATCATCTGTAAGAAAACCTACTTAATGGTGAGACAAAATGCTCCTCCCCTAAGAAGTGGAATGAGTATGAATGTGGGCTCGCCCCATGGCGACTTCAACATGGCCAGTATGCTCAATCAAGCAAAGGAAATAAAAACATGGAGTGGCAAGGAAGAAACCAAACCATCCTTATGTTGCAGAAGACGTGATTGGCTATGTGGGGAAAAAAAAAAACAAGAATCTACCAAAAAAAAAAAAAAAAAAAAAAATCAAAAGCAACAACCAACAACTACCGGGAACTCTTAGAACTAAACAGAGCTGTGCCAAGTTGCGCGGTACGAGATGAATGTACAAGAATGAAATGAACGCGCTGGTGCAGGCCAGCTGCAAACAACGTGCAAAGACGAGGATCACACATGTGATACTATTTACAACTTTTCAAAACAGGAAACGTGAGCTCTCCAGGTGAAGAACAGTGACACGACCGGTCCCCTGAAGACAAGTCGCAGGTGAACGAAATCATGCGCTGTGGCACAGCGCAGAGACCCCCGGTGCCCCGCGCGCGGCGCCTGTGCGGGGCCGTGAGGTAATGCGCGGTCGTTGTGACGGAAGCAGGACGCCCGCCTCACGAGACGTCGCGCGGAGCCTCCACGACGGGGACGGGGACACGGACCGCCCACTCAGGCGCAGCAGCAGGGAGCGCGGTTCGCCCTCACATCGCATCCTCGCAGGCGCGTCCCTGCGCCCCAGGCCGACAGCGGACCAGTGAAGTGTCCCCGAGACCCTCCGGAACACGGACTTAGACTGGGTCGTGGACGTCAAAGGAAGGGGCCACACTTCTGGAAGGGCTCAGGCCACAGACGCGTCAGGACGCAAGGGTGGGCCCACAGTGTCGCCGTCCGTGACTGACCCGGAGGCCCACCTGAGGGGTATGAGGGACGCTCCGCGCGCCGACGGCCCTGCCTGGGGAACCACTCTGGGAGCGCCGCGTTAGCCGAAACCCACGGGAACCCACGCTCACTTACCAGAGAGACCAAGGCGGGAGGTGCGGGGAGGGGCGGGGCAAGGCTTCCTCCTACGCTGTCGTCGTGGGGCGGGGCCTCCTCTGGCGCCCTCCTGCCGAAGCAGGCCTGGCGCAGGCGCTGTCGTTGTGGGGCGGGGCCTCCTCCTGCGTCTTCATTGCGGGACAAAGCTGCCACAGACGCCGTCCAGGGTTTCTGTGGGCCGTGGGCGGCGCTTGAGCGCCTCTGTCCTGGGACGGGACCCCTCAGGCGACCTCCAGAATGCCTTACCCATTGTGTGGAGCTAACGGGGCCTTAGTCCTCAAGGTCAGAGGCCTCCACTGGTGCAGGCCAGGACGCAGAGGAATATCGGCAGGGCCTCGGGGGGAAGAGGCGTGGCGGGGCGAGGTCCCCGCAGGCGCTGCCCAGGACACAGATGAAACTGGAGAGGACTTCCCCGGTGCCGTGATTGCTTCCAGCTTCCCAGTTAACGTCGGCTGCCCGCTGGTGAGCGCGGCCCACCTGGTCTATAGAGGCTCCACCTGCAGCCAGGGCCCCACCACCTGCCAACGCCGCCTCCGCGGCAGAACCGAGCACACAGGCAAGTGACGCCGGTCTTTCCACCACAAAGCATGTAGAGATGGGAAGTGAGCACGTGGAAGGATGTCCACGCCATGAGCCATTGCGAAATAAGTTCCTCAGGGGCTTTCAGCGCACATCTGTCAGAATGGCTGAACTAGAAAATGCGGACAACCGCACAGCGGATGAGAATGTAGACAAGTTCACCACTCCTGTACTGCTGCTGGGGATGAAAAACAGTACACCCACTCCTGAAAGTAGTTCAACAAACTTTTAAACACTCAGTGTGCCACTAGCACACAACCCAGCGATGGCAACCCTGGGCATTTCTCCCAGAGAAGGGAAGGTTGAGGTTCGCTCCAAAGCCTGGACATCAATGTTTGTAGCAAGATTCCTTGTATCAGCCAGCAGCTGGGGGACAAAGACCCAGAGGTGCTCCAGTGGGTGATGATGCAGACCTCGCCACACCGAAGGCACAGAGCACTGCTCAGTCATGAGGAAGAGCATACAGATATACACACACAACCTGGGCCAGTCTCCACAGAATTACTGAGTGAAACAAGACAATCCTGAAAGGTTACTTAGTGTATGATTCCATTTCTACAATATTCCTCAAAGGACAAAATTAGAGGAATGTAAGAGAAGAGTGGATTGCAAGAGTACAAGGACAGACTGGGGACAGGGTAAGTGGGTGTAGCTATAAAAGGGAATGTGGTGGATGCCTGGGAGGATGGAAATGGATCCTGACTGTAGGAATGCTATTATCCTGGTTACGATGTTGTAGTATATCTTTCCGAGGTGTGACCATTGGGAGAAGTACAGCCAAGTTTACGCAGGAACTCACCAAATAATAGAATCTTAAAATTGCATGTGAATCGGGGACCTTGGCTGGCTCAGTCAGCTGAGTGTCTGACCCTTTTTTTTTTTGTTTATTTTTGAGAGAGAGAGTCAGTGTGAGTGGGGGAGGGGCAGAGAGAGAGGGAGACACAGAATGTGAAGCAGGCTCCAGGCTCTGGGCTGTCAGCACAGAGCCCTACATGGGGCTTGAACCGACAACCTGAAGTCAGATGCTTACTGGCTGAGCCATCCAGGTGCCCCATGTCTGACTCCTGATTTTGGCTCAGGTCATGATCCCAGGGTCATGGGATCAAGCTCCACAACATGTTTCCACATTGAGTGTGGAGCCTGCTTGGGATTCTCTCTTTCTCTCTCTGCCCATCTCTTGCTTGTGCTCTCTCTCTCTAAAATAAAAAAAAAAAATTGCACGTGGATCTATGGGCTATCTCAGAATTAAGACACCAATTAAAAATTAATATGGTCTAGTTGGATCTGCTGGCTCTGGCAGGGAACAGTAAATCCAGGAACAATGAGCATATGTGCTGCCCACACTATGGATCCTAAATACCATTTCGCTCCAAGAGAAATCAGACAGCCTCTTGTTTGGAGGGAAGGCATTTGTGGGTCTGCAGGGGTATGAGGATGAAGCCCTCTGGAATGGGATTAGTGCCCTTAAGAAAGGGACCTTAAGAGAGAGAATTCTCTCCCTCTCACCAGGTCATGTGAAGGAAAGAAGAAGGTACTGTTGCAGCCTGAGGGGTCCCCAGTCGCCACTGTGCTGGTCCTACTATCTGGGACTTCCAACCTTCAGAACTGGGAGAAGTAATTGGTGTTGCTGAAGCAGCCCAGTCTGTGATGCTCTGTTACAGCAGTGGGAATGGACTCTGACACTAGGGACCCAACTAATGGCTGCACAACCAGTGAATAAATGAAAGGAATCAAGCACAAACCACACCTCAAGAGATGCCAACAACGAGGGAACATTCTCTGTAGAACGACTGCCTCTGACATGAACAAAACCTGTTTTGTCCCCTTAGTCTACTCCCTGCTGCTCAGAGGGATTCCTGTGAAAGGTCAGATTAGTCCTCAAGGAGGGGTTGGAGCTGCCATTCCAGAACTTCCAGAATGCTCTCTGTAGAGGTTGTTCTGAACATAGTCTTTCACACAACAGACTATCCTCACTATGGACAAATGGTTTCAACTCCACTTTTCTCTTTTTTAGGGATGACTTGATATTTTGGATTCTTGTCATATCCTCCACCCATTTCTGATCCTCTTCAAGAATGAAGCAGTTGAATTTGGATAGTTGTGCTCTGTCACCCTGAGGGGGTGACATCCCTAGGAGGGGCCATTGACCCCAACCCACAGTCTCTCCCACAAGGGACTTGAGAGAGTCACGGGACTCTGCACTCACCTTCTCCAGACTGATGCCTCAAAGTCAAGGGGAGGTCAGGGATCAGGTCCAGTCCTGCTCCATGCCCTCTGGGTCAGCCATACTGGACCTGTCCAGGGGTCAATGATTCTCTCTCTCCAAAGTTTCAGTGACAGGGGTCAGAGAATATGCATCTTCCCCCACATTATATGAGAAGGAGCCAGGAATGGAGATGAGGTTTTCTACCACTCTGATGAAAAGACAGTGCTGGATGCTGCCATCATGTCCCTGAGGGTGAGCCCTGCCATCCATGACTCCCTAAAATCACACAGTCACCAGAACGTGGCTGCTGCAATGCAGGTGCTGATGTAGACCATGTCCCTTAGGGTCATCACTAACTCTGCACATCGGGTTGCTCCCCTCTGGAATGAAGTATATTCTGATGGTCGCACTGGGTTCCAATGAAGTGTTTAGAAGGACTGAATGCACATGATTGCAGACTCTCCTGGAAACAGCACAGGGAATACTAGGAATGTGCAGTGTCTGAGAGCACACAGAGTAGGTCCACGTGAAGGAAGGGCCTCCGAGACTCTTCCCCACTCACTCCCTGGAATGTGGCTTTACAAATACGGCTCCCTGTCAAGGACAACCGGCACGTCACTGCAGAAATGTCACCGGGCACGCCATCCAGACCTATCAGCGGGTTGCAGCCCTAGTGAGGACTGAGGGAGACCTCAGCAGCAAAGGCTGCTGCTGAATGCCCATGGGAACAAGGCTTGCTGGGGTTCTCCTGCTCTCCACCTGCACAGGT
The DNA here is from genome assembly GCF_014898765.1 of Herpailurus yagouaroundi. Lineage (NCBI taxonomy): Eukaryota > Metazoa > Chordata > Mammalia > Carnivora > Felidae > Herpailurus > Herpailurus yagouaroundi. Next base: position 22,027,558 of record NW_024412430.1, on the reverse strand, counting down.
GGTGAACCCCATCAGTGGGAAGTTAAGACAGTAAAGGCAGCCTGACTCCTCACCAGAGAAATGTGAGTCTCACCTTAGGTCTATTTGCCTCAACTCCTTTATCCCTAATCCCTGCCTGGCTTACAACATACCAAGACAAGGCATGCTGAAAGCCATGGCAAGCACTTTGAAGAGACAAAGCAAGCATCAGAAGCAGATTTGTAGATGATGAAGATTGTGGAATTCTGACTGGAAACTTAAAGAATATGGTGAATATGCTATGGGCTCTAGAAAATCAACTATACAGAAGCATGCAAGAGAGGATGGACGATGTGAGCAGAGAGATGGAAACTCTACAGGACTGTCACCAGTGCTGGAAAGCAAAGCAGTGCAAGAGAAACAGCATCTTCCTGTGTGTGTGTTTGGGTTGGGGTTAGAGTAAGGGTTAATGCCTGTCTGGTATCCTGCAGTTCAGAGATCTCTCCAGAGAGTTACTGTTAGAGTTGTTGTTACTGCTAGAGTTTGGGGTTAAGGGTTAAGGATTAAGTGCCTGGTATCCTACAGTTCAGAGATCTCTCCAAACAATAAAACCCTAGGTTTCTGCTGGGGTGAGAATAGACATGGCAGCTGCCTACCAAGCTGAGGCAAGGAGAGGATTTGGGGGTCTAGATACTCTTTAAATAGACATTCAGTTGGTCCTGTTTTTTTTTTTTTTAATTTTTTTTTTCAACGTTTATTTATTTTTGGGACAGAGAGAGACAGAGCATGAACGGGGGAGGGGCAGAGAGAGAGGGAGACACAGAATCGGAAACAGGCTCCAGGCTCTGAGCCATCAGCCCAGAGCCTGACGCGGGGCTCGAACCCACAGACCGCGAGATCGTGACCTGGCTGAAGTCGGACGCTTAACCGACTGCGCCACCCAGGCGCCCCTCAGTTGGTCCTGTTTTAATCAGAAACAGCATCGGGCACCTGGCTGGCTCAGTCAGTTCAGCATCAGACTCTTGGTTTCGGCTCAGGCTGTGATCTCATGATTCATGAGTTCAAGCCCCCATCACTGCAGTGCTGTAGGAGGGGGAGGGAGAAGGGATGCCAATTCCACAGCATGGGCACTATCCACCGAGGGCCACAGCGTTATTGGGAAGTGCACTGAGTTAGCTGTACTGTAGGGACTGCAAAGGAAGTATAATGGATGAGCCAAGAGAGGAGACTAACAGCATTCATGGGAAATGCTGAACTCAACCAAAGAAGGAAAGCAGGGGGTGGGAGACAGAACAAGAAACAGAAGACCAAGACAACTCATGGAAAAATGTGAAATGATAGTAGCTATTCATCCCAATAGATCGATAATCAATGTACCTGTCAATGGTCTAAATACAAGAATTAAAGACAGGGGAAATCAGAGGGGATCAGAAAACAAGACCCAACAATTTACTGTCTGTAAGAAATATACATTAACACAAAGACACAGTTGAAAGGAAGGTTAAGGGGTGGACAGAGCTCTGCCGTGCTCACACTAATCCAGATGAAGCTGCAGCAGCTGCAACACCTCAAAGAGAAACCCCGAAAAGGAGAGTTTCAGGGGTGAGGGGAAGGAGCCAGGGCACAAGCAGTGCAGCCTGGGGCTTGTTCTGGGCAGTGAACGGATTTTCTCAATCTCACGGACCTGCACAGCACATGCAGTGACCCCTACTGGACACTATGAACATTAGCTGACAATAATGCGTCAATACTGATCCATCAATTGTAAGGAATGTCCTATTGTGTGAGGAAGCAAAGTGGTAGATGGCAACACTTTGTACTTCCCACTCACTTTCACTTTAAACCTAACACTGCTGTTAAGAACAGTCTCCTGACAAAGGGAGGGAGAAATGCCTCTCACGATGGGGCTCTGCCTTCCTCCTACCGTTAGCCCCACTGGCAGACTCTCTTCTCCTGCATGCAGGGGCCCCCTCAGGAAACCCCCATGACCTCAGCTGGAGCTTCTCTCATTTCCTCTGCGGACAGGGCTCTGGGGTCAAGACCCTCACGGCTCCATCCAGGGCATGGGTCAGGAGGCTCTGAGCCCGGGTCTGCTTTAGACAGGGTAGGAGAGGGAGAAGTGGTTGAACCAAATGAGAGGCACCAAATTCAGGCAAGAAGGATCGGGCTCTGCACAGAGGCCATTTCCGAAGAGGACTCCGTGAACTGAGACTGTCCCCAGGGACACCTGGACAAGAACGAGCTAAGGATGGCAGGGCCACAGTAGGGAAGGAGGGTGGGTCACTGTGTCACCCCCAGAACAGTGGATCACCACTTCTGGGACACTTGGACTCAACGTGGGAAACAGGCTGCACCAAACTTCCACAAAACTCTCAGAGCCTGCCGGTTCCACCTTGTCTCGTGTGTTGTTACAACTGGAAATCTGTGCTCTGGGTTGGTAGCTCTGGTGACAACCTTCGGTCCAGAGCCGCAGCCCCACTGACATTCACCAAAGACCACGACAGAGGGAGCCTCAGAGGGGGAGACCCTGGGAGCTTTGTAGCAGGACCAGGCTTCTGAGACTGGGGGCAACTAGCCTCACCGAGGGACAAGTCCCCTGCCTGACGCACACACCCGTGCAGAGAAGGGGAAAGGCGTGGCCCTGCCTGAGCCTCCAGGAGTGCTGGAGGGCCAAGTGGGCCGAGAGAGGCCCGAGCTCCAGGCTGCAGCCAGCACGTCCACATCGGCCACTCACCGTGTTAAGTAGTCTCCATTTCTGTCTGTGCAGTGAGCAGAGCAAAGGCAGGAAGCGGGGTCTTCGAGTACCCAGCTGCCCCCTCCACAGGGGGGATGAGGTCAGCCCTGGGTGCCAAGAGGATGGTCGACAGAACCATCCTCGGGGTTCAGAGTGGTCAGTTGTGGCCACAGGACACTGGTGATGGGAGGCAGAGCTAAGAGGCCCTTGAGGGACATGGACGGCCGGCTGGTGGCCACCGAAGTGTCTGCCCAGCGGGTCCTGGAAGAGCTGTGGGCTGCCCTGCTGGTGATGTACGAAAGTGTGGCTCAGGTGCTGGGAGTCTCAGGTTTTGCCGGGACATCCTGGAACGCACTGCGGTGGTGGTGCTCCTAGTGATGAGTCGACACGGTTCAAGGAGAGCAAAGGGGCTGCTTGGGAGGCGATGTGCCAGGGTGAAGTGACCGGGAGAGGCCTGGAAGACGGGGTCAGAGACACAAGCCCTTGAATCCTTCAGGTCGTGTGTGGGGGAGGCCGGCCCTCCCACATTACAAATCGTGGCTCTGGCTGCCTTGACTGGAGATCCCAGCGGGTCCTCAGTGCAGCACGTGGTGCGACTGCTTAAGGAAGGCGGGAAGAGCCAGACTGTGAACCTTTCTCAGGGCAAGGAAGGAGGTACTGTCTCAGGAGCATCACGGGACTGTGGCGAGCCCCCTGGTAGGAAAACAACAGCCGGCTCCAATGACAGCCCTGACCCGCAGGGACTTGCCCACCCGCTGGCCTCCTGGATTCCGCAGCCTCCGGCGTCCTTCGTCCTCCACCTTTGCCTGCGCTCTGCGCCTGCAGCTGGCGGGTTCCTGGGCCCGCGGGTGGGCAAGTCCCTGCG
>NW_024412430.1:22022893-22023601 GCF_014898765.1 Herpailurus yagouaroundi | reverse complement strand
GCTGCGGAATCCAGGAGGCCAGCGGGTCGCCGGCGAGACTGGAGCCAACTCCACCCCCTGGACCAGAACACGCAGAAGATGCTGGCCGTGCCGGGGCTCCCTGGGCCTCACATGGAAGGCGGGGGGGCTCGGGAGCAGCGGGGAGCAGGGAGGCAGAGACCTGAGACGACCGCGGCCACCCGTCAGCAGTCCCTCCATCCTCGGCTCCTCACCGCGGGCCGTGGTGACTTCCAAGCACCCTTGCGCCATCCCGAAGCAGAGAAAGAAGAGCCGTCCAGGGAAATGATGCGGGGAACGCGGAGGATCGCGGAGCTCAGGGGACAAATACCTCGGCTCCAAGCTGAGAGGAGCTGCACGGGGAGAACGGCCAGCTGGCACGGGAGGCTCAGACGCCGCAGCTGCCGCTCCCGATCCCGCCCCCCGTGCGGGTAGAGCCCGTCCCGCACCTGGAGAGAAAGCGGGCTGGGGAGGAGGCGCAGCACGTGCACGGGGAGACGCGGCTTCCCGAGGCGTGCAGGGGGCTGGCCGTCGCCCGTCTCGTGGGCGACCGCTGCAAGAAGATGGCCGAGGGCCCGCGCAGAGAATTGCGGAGAAGCACGATCCCACGACCAGGAGGATCTCCTCGGCAGAGCCAGAGCCGGAGTGCCGCTCTGTGGGCAGAGAGAGAGGTCTGCGAGCTGAGGAGGCAAAGCCACCACCTCAGGCAGA
>NW_024412430.1:21948548-22022883 GCF_014898765.1 Herpailurus yagouaroundi | reverse complement strand
GCCATGCTACGCCCACTGCTATCTTAGGTTAGCTCAGTGCTTCTTTCTTTTGGCGACGCTGACGGTTCTTCCTGCAGTCCCCTAGAGCGCATGAGTGTGACGTGGTGGTTTCCAATAAAGGTTTGGTCAGCGTGGTTGTTGTGACGCCCTTATTTCCAGGTCATGTGACCCCTGGAGCTGCACAGTGTCAGTGCTGCGACCTTCCGGGGCGTGTGACATGGGAGGGGGCACTTACAGCAAACTCCATCTTGCTGTTGTTACCCGTTTATACATAAACGGAACTCATGAATTTTGGAATTTGGAAAACACACAAGCAAAGATCCATAAACTACAAACCACTCCATCCCAACTTCGTGTTGTGATTGGTTTAGTGCTTCTGTTCACAGATTACCTTAGGGGAGCTGCTAGTTTGCAAGCGTTTGTTTCCTACCTTCCATGTTTTGACATCGAGTGGTCTTCAAAGATGTTCTTTGTTTCATCGTGGCTGAACTAATGCAAGGAAACTTTTTCCCTTGATGCAAACACACCCCCACACACACAGGCACAGTGCAGACGAAGTGGAAACGTAGAGAGAGCTCAGTCTTTTTTTTTTTTTAATGTTTATTTTTGAGAGAGAGACAGAGAGAGAGAGAGAGAGAGAGAGCAAGCAGGGGACGGGCAGAGAGAGAGGGAAAGAGAGAATCTGAAACAGGATCCAGGCTCTGAGCTGTCAACACAGAGCCCGACAAAGGGCTCACACCCAGGAGCCACGAGATCATGACCTGAGCCGAAGTTGGACACTTAACCGACCCTTAACTGACGGAGCCATCCAGGCCCCCCAAGACAGCTCTCAGTCTTGAGAGAGAACTTAGATACACAATGTGGGAAAGGACACATCCGCACACGCCATTTGTACACACCCCGAAGATCCCTACACAGGCACACAAAGGAGAGCAGGGTGGGGACTGGGGGCACACAGGAGGGAACGATGGACAAGGGGTGCTGAGGCCCCTACACGCTGGCACTGGGGGCACTGCTCCCACCCTGGGCCTGTACGGAGGGCGGGGAATAGGTGTCTCCTGAGCCAGAGAGGAGCTGCCCAGGGACCCGGGGAACCCACCCCACCTGCTCTCTTGTGCCCGGCCATCCAGTGCTGGAGCACTGGGCAGTCAGGGGCTCGGCTGTGCAGCCCACAGGACAGAGCCTTCTGGGACAGAGTGGGCCACACGGGGCCCAGGACTCATGGAGGGACAATGAGCGGACACGCGACTCGGTTCCATCTGACCTGGGTGTGTGCTTCACTGCTTTCATTCGCATGCATTTCTCTAAAAATATTTCTTGAGCTTTTTCGATGTCTTCGGCACCGCTTAGGGGCTTGGGAGGCAGCAAGGGAACAAACAGCCTCGAGGGGCCTGCGGACCCTCTGAGCTGACATTCTGGGCAGGGGCAGGTCAGACAACAGAGAACAAATAAACAAGCAATGGTAATCTGCACTAGCAGGCAATCATGGCGGGTGGGTGGGGCCTGGGGTGGTGGCATAACGTCCAGGTGGGAGTGTGGCCTACAAGATTGTCTGAACTTTAGCAGGGTGGCAATCACTTGGACACCTTATTACAAACAGATTCCGGTTCAGTGGGTCTCGGTGGGGCTTTGACCCTGTGCTGTCCCAGGCAACGTCCATTCTGGGAGCAGACGTGAGCTCTCCAGGATGTTATGGGGATTATGGAGTTGGAGTGGGCTGAAAAGCAGAGGGCAGGAATGTGTCTGGGAGGAGTCACCATACAGGCAGAGACACAAAGTCACCAACAACCTGGCGGCGGGGCGTGGGGGGTGTCATGTGGCTCATTTATGCATTTTCCATCTGGGCCCGGGGACTCAAGTCGGAGTCCAGACCCATAGGAAAGCTGTGAAGTGTTAGCCTCTAGGATGTCCCCTTCCTTCCAGTTTTCGTTGTGTTCAGCTGCTGGGGAAGCGGGATGAGACTGAAGGATGCACTGTGACTAAGGGCAATTATCTCATGGCTCCTTCCTGACAATGGTACCTGAGGTGGCTCTGTGCAAGAGCTTAAAACCACATCCCTTATAAGTGCTTTAGCTTGCATGGCTCTTTTTAGGGTTCCTCCAGCCAATATTTCCTCTATTCCTTGGGATCTGGAGGTGGTAATGGCTAGACTGCAACTAACCTCAGTCTACTGTCTCTACTAGATTTCTGATGTAAGAATTCTCCATATACTTGGTAGCTTAAAACAACACATAATTATTTTATGGTTTTGGAAGATGTAAGTCCAAAATCAGACTCCCTGGGAAAATTTCTGGCTTCAACAGGGCTGCTTTTTTGTAGGGCTTCATCCACATTTTCCAGCTTGAAGAGTCGACCTTGTTTCCTTGCTTGAATTCCATTCTTCCTTTAGGCCATGAACATCATATCATCTTCTTTACTTTCTGATCTCTATGTCTGTCATCACATCTGATTTCCTGCCTCTCTTGTATGTGAACCACTATGATACATTGGTCCCACCTGGATAATGCATCTTGAGTTTATTCTTCAACATAATCACATCTGAAAATTCTGTTTTTCCATGCATAATAACAGATCAGATTCTGAGGAATACGATGTAGACAGCTTTCGGGGTTACATGATTGTCTCTACCACAGAGTGCCTTATGCTTTGCATTTCCCCATATCTAAAAGTTCTTGGTTTGTAAATCCTCTTCTAAGTAACCTTCCTAGCACCTTCTGGTCCCCTCATATGTCACCTTTGGCAATTATTTTAATAGTGGATTGAAAAGATAAATTTACTTAACTTTTCACTTCTCAGTAAGATGGTAGAGTAGAAGGACCCTAAACTGACATCATCCAACAGATTAAACCAGATAACATGCAGTGCTATTAACCCAGAAAATGGCTCCAGAACAAACCCCACAATTAAATGTAGAGGAGAGGACATGTCAAAGAGTGTATGTAGGAAGGGCAGAGACACTGTGCAGAGCTAAAACACACATGTCTGGTCACTACAGTGAGCAAGCTGCTGGTGCAGAGAGGGGTGAGAAACAAATTGTCACACCAAGAAGCCTGCACAAGGAAGACGAATCCCCATACCATTTGGCTTTGAAAATCATAGTGGCTGAATTTCGTGAGTTCTTACAACCAGGAGGACTTGAAGCCTGGAATTCACAACTCAGTAGGTTTGTGTCTAGGAGATTCCAGAGGGTGATAGGAAGCTGAGTCCCTGCTCTTAAAGAGACATCACAAGGGGCGCCTGGGTGGCGCAGTCGGTTAAGCGTCCGACTTCAGCCAGGTCACGATCTCACGGTCCGTGAGTTCGAGCCCCGCGTCAGGCTCTGGACTGATGGCTCGGAGCCTGGAGCCTGTTTCTGATTCTGTGTCTCCCTCTCTCTCTGCCCCTCCCCCATTCATGCTCTGTCTCTCTCTGTCCCAAAAATAAATAAACGTTGAAAAAAAATTAAAAAAAAAAAAAGAGACATCACAAGAAGCAACCTATGGAAATACAGCTTAGAAGCAGCAGTTTGAAAAACACCTGGTGGCATATGGGATAATTAGTTACTAACCTCAGAGTTTGCTGAGGGACTTCTCCAGGGGCAGAGGAATGGACAGGTGCCACTTTCATCTCTCGTGTCCACGCCCCCCCCCCCCCCCAGGAACCAGTGCTGTGCAGGCATTCTCCACCTAACTTGCCCCATACCAGCCCTCCAGCTAGGCCTGCCTCAGTCCTAGGGCTGCAGGTCCCCTCCCCAAGAATACCTGCGCAAATCTTGCCAACACTGTATCTCCCAACCTCCCACAGAGGATGTGTGCACCTTGTTAAACTGCACCCCCACCCACTCAGGTGTTGTGGAGTGGCACTGGCCAGCCCTGTCTCTACAGCAGCTGTGTATCCCCTGTGGAGGAGAACCAGCATCGCCTTGTTAAAAGTATGCACCACACACTCTTTTTTTCAAGAGCAAACAATGTAGTTGACTTTCCTAACACAGAAACAGACACAGAGAGGCAAATGAGGAGACAGAGGAATATGTCCCAAATGAAAGAACAGGACAAAATTGCAACAAGAGGCCTAAGCAAAATGGAGACAAGTAATATACCTGGTAAAGAATTTTAAATAATTGTCATAAAGGTACTCACTGGACTTGAGATAGAGTGGAGGACATAAGTGAGACTCTTAACACAGAGATTAAAAAGACCAATCAGAGAAGAAGAACACAATAATTGACATTAAAAATGTACTTGATGGAATAAATAGCAGGCTAAAGGAAGCAGAGGACTAATTAATAACCTGGAAAAGGGAGTAATGGAAAGTAATCAAGCTGAGCAAGTGAGAGAACAAAGTTATGCTAAATGAGAATAGACATATGGAACTCATTAACTTCATCAAGTGTAATCACATTCACAATATAGAGATCCCAGAAGAAGACAGAGCAAAGGGGGCATAAAATTTCTTTGAAGAAATAATAGCTGAAAATGTCCTAAATCTGGGGAAGGAAACAAATATCCATATCCAGGAGAAACAGATATTCCCCAACAAAATCAATCCAAAGAGGTCCACACCAAGATACATGGTAATTAAAATGGCAAAATATAGTGACAAAGAAAAAATATTAAAAGCATCAAGAAAAAAGAAGACAGTTACAAGGGAAACCGCATAAGGCTATGAGCAGATTTTTCAGCAGAAACTTTGCAGGCCACAAGGGAGTGGTATGATATATTCAAAATGCTGAAAGGATCAAGAATACTCTATCCAGCAAGGCTATAATCTGGGCTAGAAAGAGAGATAAAGTGTTTCCCAAACAAAAACTAAAGGAGTTTGTGACCACTAAACCAGGCCCACAAGAACTATTAAAGGGGATGCTCTGAGTGGAAAGGAAAGACCATAAGTGAGAGTACAAAAGTAGGAAAACCGAAAGCAGTAAAAACAAGTATTTCTGTAAAAATCAAAGGATTCGCAAAATTAAATGATGTAAAATGTGACACCATATACCTAAAACATGGCGGGGGGGGGGTAAAGAATAGGTTCAAACCTAAGTGACCATCAATTTAATATAGACTGCTACATGCAGATGTTATATACAAACCGAAGGGTAACCACAAATCAAAAACTAATAATATATGTGCAAAGAATAAAGAGAAAGGAATCCAAGTATATCAGTAAAGAAAGCCAGCAAAACCATGAAAGAGAGCAGGAGAAGAAAGGATCAGATTAAACCTAGAAAAACAACTACAAAACAAGTAACAAAATAGAAATAAATACATACCTATCAATTGAAAGAGAATGCAACTCAATACTGGGGACATGAGTTTGAGCTCCACATTGGGTGTAGAGATAAAAAATAAATAAATAAACTTCAAAAATTACTTTCAATATAAAGGACTATACTTTCTAATCAAAAACATAGAATGTGCAATGGGAAAAGTACAGTCTCTTCAAGATGATGATGTTGGGAAAACTAGACAGCCACATGCAAATAATGAAACTAGACCACTTTCTTACACTATACACCAAAATAATCTCAAAATGGATTAAAGACTGAAATGTGAAACTTGAAAGCATAAAAATCCTAGAGAAGAGCACAGGCAGTAATATCTCTGACATCAGCAGTAGCAACGTTTTTCTATATATGTCTCCTGAAGCAAAGGAAATAAAACCGAAAATAAACTATGAGGACTACATCAAAATGAAAACTCCTGCATAGCAAAGGAAACAACAAATCTAAAAGGCAACCTACAGAATGGGAGAAGACGAAAATGATAGCACCACAATCCAAAACCTCTGGGACGCAGCAAAGACGGTCATAAGAGTAAAGTATATAGCAATCCAGGCCTTCCTAAAGAAGGAAGAAAGATCTCAGATACACAACAAAACCTTACACCTTAAGGAGCTGGAAAAAGAACAGCAAATAAACCCCAAAACCAGCAGAAGACAGGAAATAATAAAGATTAGAGCAGAAATTAATGCTATCGAAACCAAAAAAAAGTAAAACAGATCAATGAAACCAGAAGCTAGTTCTTTGAAAGAATTAACAAAATTGATAAACCACTAGACAGTTTGATCAAGAAGAAAAAAGGAAAGGACCCAAATAAGTAAAATCAAGAATGAAAGAGGAGAAATCACAACCAACACAACAGAAATAAAAACAATACTAAGAGAATATTATGAGCAATTATATGCCAATAAAATGGGCAATCTGGAAGAAATGGACAAATTCCTAGAAACATACACTACCAAAACTGAAACAGGAAGAAATAGAAAATTTGAACAGACCCATAACCAGTCAGGAAATCGAATTAGTAATCAAAAATCTGACAAAAAAAAACCCCAGAAGAGTCCAGGGCCAGATGGCTTTCCAGGGGAATTCTACCAAACATTTAAGGAAGAGTTAACACCTATTCTCTTGAAACTGCTCCAAAAAATAGAAATGGAGGGAAAACTTCCAAACTCTTTCTATGAAGCCAGCATTACCCTGATTCTAAAACCAGAGACCCCACTAAAAAGGAGAACTATAGACCAATTTCCCTGATGAACATGGATGCAAAAATCCTCGACAATATATTAGCCAACCGGATCCAACAATACATTAAAAAAATTATTCACCACGACCAAGTGGGATTTATACCTGGGATGCAGGGCTGGTTCAATATCCTCAAAACAATTAACATGATTCATCACATCAGTAAAAGAAAGGACAAGAACCATATGATCCTCTCAATAGATGCAGAGAAAGCATCTGACAAAATACAGCATCCTTTCTTGATAAAAACCCTCAAGGAGGTAGGGATAGAAGGATCATACCTCGAGATGATAAAAGCCATATATGAGCGACCCAATGCTAATATCATCCTCAATGGGGAAAAACTGAGAGCTTTCCCCCTAAGGTCAGGAAGAAGACACAGATGTCCACTCTCGCCACTGTTATTCAACATAGTATTGGAAGTCTTAGCCTCTGCAATCAGACAACACAAAGAAATAAAAGGCATCCAAATCGGCCAGGAGGAGGTTAAACTTTCAGTCTTCGCAGATGACACGCTACTCTATATGGAAAACCCAAAAGATTCCACCAAAAAACTGGTAGAACTGATTTATGAATTCAGCAAAGTTGCAGGATATAAAATCAATGCACAAAAATCAGTTGCATTCCTATACACCAACAATGAACAGACAGAAAGAGAAATCAAGGAATCGATCCCATTTACAGTTGCGCACACACACACACACACACACACAAATAAAATGCCTAGGAATAAATCTAACCAAAGAGGTGAAAAATCTATACACTGAAAACTATAGAAAGCTTATGAAAGAAATTAAAGAAGACACAAAAAAATGGAAAAAGATTCCACGCTCCTGGATAGGAAGAACAAATATTGTTAAAATGTCGATACTACCCAAAGCAATCTACATATTCAATGCAATCCCTATCAAAGTAACACCAGCATTCTTCACAGAGCTAGAACAAATAATCCTAAAATTTGCATGGAACCAGAAAAGACCCCAAATAGCCAAAGCGATCTTGAAAAAGAAAACCAAAGCAGGAGGCATCACAATCCCAGACTTCAAGCTATACTACAAAGCTGTAATCATCAAGACAGTATGGTACTGGCACAAGAAGAGACACTCAGATCAATGAAATAGAATAGAGAACCCAGAAATGGACCCACAAACGTATGGGCAACTAATCTTTGACAAAGCAGGAAAGACTATCCAATGGAATAAAGACAGTCTCTTCAGTAAGTGGTGCTGGGAAAACTGGACAGCGACATGCAGAAGAATGAACCTGGACCACTTTCTTACACCATACACAAAAATAAACTCGAAGTGGATGAAAGACCTCAATGTAAGACAGGAAGCCATCAAAATCCTCGAGGAGAAAGCAAGCAAAAACCTCTTTGATCTTGCCCCCAGCAATTTCTTACTCAACACATCTCCAGAGGCAAGGGAAACAAAAGCAAAACTGAACTACTGGGACCTCATCAAAATAAAAAGCTTCTGCACAGCGAAGGAAACAATCAGCAAAACTAAAAGACAACCAACAGAATGGGAGAAGATATTTGCAAATGACATATCAGATAAAGGGTTAGCATCCAAAATCTACAAAGAACTTATCAAACTCAACACCCAAAAAACAAATAATCCAGTGAAGAAATGCACAAAAGACAGGAATAGACACTTCTCCAAAGAAGACATCCAGATGGCCAACCAACACATGAAAAAATGCTCCACATCACTCATCATCAGGGAAATACAAATCAAAATCACAATGGGATACCACCTTACACCTGTCAGAATGGCTAACATTATCAACTCAGGCAATAACAGATGTTGGCGAGGATGCAGAGAAAGAGGATCTCTTTTGCATTGTTGGTGGGAAGCAAGCTGGTGCAGCCACTCTGGAAAACAGTATGGAGGTTCCTCAAAAAACTAAAAATAGAACTACCCTATGACCCAGCAATTGTACTACTAGGCATTTATCCATGGGATAGAGGTGTGCTGTTTTGAAGGGACACATGCACCCCCAAGTTTATACAGCGCTATCAACAACAGCCAAAGTATGGAAAGAGCCCAAGTGTCCATCGATGGATGAATGGATAAAGAAGAGGTGGTATACACATACAGTGGAGTATTACTCGGCAATCAAAAAGAATGAAATCTTGCCATTTGCAACTACGTAGATGGAACTGGAGGGTATTATGCTAAGTGAAATTAGTCAGAGAAAGACAAAAAACATATGACTTCACTCATATGAGGACTTTAAGAGACAAAACAGATGAACAGAAGGGAAGGGAAACAAAAATAATACAAAAACAGGGAGGGGGACAAAACAGAAGAGACTCATAAATATGGACAACAAACTGAGTTACTGGAGGGGTTGTGGGAGGGGGGATGGGCTAAATGGGTAAGGGGCATTAAGGAATCTACTCCTGAAATCATTGTTTCACTATATACTAACTAATTTGGATGTAAATTTTAAAAAATAAAAACTAAAGTTAAATTAAAAATAAAAGCTTCTGCATAGCAAAGAAAACAACAAATCTAAAAGGCAACCTACAGGATGGGAGAAGATATTTGCAAATGATATATCTGATAAAGGGTTAGCATCCAAAATATATAAAGAATTGATACAACTCAATACACATGCAAAAATGATCCAATTATAAAATAGGCAGAAAACATGAACAGACATTTCTCCAAAGAAGACATCCAGATGGCCAACGAACACATGAAAAGATGCTTAACATCACTCATCATCAGGGAAATACAAATCAAAACTATAATGAGATACAACCTCACACCTATCAGAATGGCTAAACTCAAAATCACAAGAAACAACAAGTGTTGGCAAGGAAGTAGAGAAACAGGAACTCTGTTGCACTGTTAGTAGGAATGCAAACGGGTGCAGCCACTGTGGGAAACAGTATGAAGTTTCTCAAAAAATTAAAAATGGAAATACCTTATGATCTGGTAATATGCTACTAGGTATTAACAAAAAAAAAAAAACACTATTTCAAAAGAATGCATGCACCCCTATGTTTATAGAAACATTATTTACAATAGCCAAAATATGGAAGCAGCCCAAGTGTCCATCAATAGATGAATGGATAAAGAAAATGTGAGATATGTTTCTGAGATATATATATATATATATATATATATATATTTATATATATATATGTATATATGTATATATATATGTATATATATATGTATACATATATACATATATATATATAGCATTATACTCTCTAGCTCAATATATGTATGATTTACATATATGATTTATAATGACATGGATGGAGCTAGAGAGTATAACGCTAAGCAAAATAAGTCAGTCAGAGAAAGCAAATACTATATGATTTCACCCATATGTGGAATTTAAGAAGGAAAACAAACAGCAAAGGAAAAAGAGAGAGAGAGAGACAAACCAAGAAAAAGACTCTTAAGGACAGAGAACAAACAGTTGCCGGAGGGGACTGGGTTGGAGAATGGGTAAAATAGGTGAAGGGGAGTAAGAGTACATATAACAGTGAGCACTGAGCAGTGTATAGAATTGTTAAATCACTATCTTCTACACCTGAAACTAATGTAAACACTGTATTTTAACTACACTGGAATCAAAATTAAAAACTTAAAAAATTTATGGGGCATCTGGTGGCTCAGTCATTAAGTGTCTGACTTCAGTGCAAGTCATGATCTCACAGCTCGTGAGTTCGAGCCCAGCATCAGGCTCTGTGCTGACAGCTCAGAGCCTAGAGCCTGCTTTGGATTCTGTGTCTCTGTCTCTCTCTGCCCCTCCCCTACTCATGCTATCTCTCTTTCTGTCTGTCTCAAAAATAAATAAATTTTTCAAAAATTAAAAATTTACTTAATATTTAACAAACATATTTCTAAGATAATAAACACATTGCAGCAGTGTGCTGATAATTTATAGGTACTCTGTGGAACCATCCAAAGTAGAAATAGGGTTTTTGGTAGTTTCCAAAACTGAAGCTCTCTTACAGGACAAAAAAAAAAAAAAAAAAAAAAATGAAAATCATACCTCCAAAAAGGCTACATACTTTTTAACTACTCTGTGCATGTGTTGGTGCAGTGTGAAATAATAATGATTAATAATTAGGGGGTTTAATGGAAAAAGTAGACAATCAGCAAAACAAATGGGTAATATGAGCATTAGGTAGAAACTCTAAGAAAGAATAAATAAGAAATGCTAGAGATTAAAAGTACTTTAACAGAAGAAAAATTATTTTGAAAATCTTATTAATAAACTAGTAAATTCTGAGCTGCAATATATACCAATAGAAACTTTACAACTGACAAGCAAACAGAAACAAAATGAAAAATATGGGAGAAAATATGTGTCATGTTAATACCAGACAGAGAAGAATGACAAGGCAACATAAGATAAATTTGAGTAAATAATGACTGAGATTTCCCTCAAACTAGTGTCAGACATCAAACTACAGATACAGGAGGATCAGAGTATACCAAGAAGAGTGAATTCTAAAAAATAAAATAGAATAAAAGAAACAGAAGAAAAAACTGAACAAAAATTTTTCAAGAAAATACAGCCTACAGTATTTGTAGGATACCATCAAGTGGACCAATATATCCATGTGGGAGTTCCAGAAAAAGAAAAGATAGAAAAGGAGGCAAAGAGATTATTTAAAAAAATAATAGCCAAACATTTCCCAAATTTGATGGGTGATATGAATTTACAAATCCAAGACACTGAATGAACTGTAAGTAGGATAAACTCCAAGAGATCTTCACCAAGATACATTATAATCAAATTGTCAAAAGGCAAAGACAAGGAGGGAATCTTGAAAGCAGCAAGGCAGAAGGGATTTATACATGTGAGGAATCCTCGGTAAGACTATCAGCAGACTGTCTATAAAATGAGGGAGAAGAGGGGCGCCTGGGTGGCGCAGTCGGTTAAGCATCTGACTTCAGCCAGGTCACGATCTCGCGGTCCGTGAGTTCGAGCCCCGCGTCAGGCTCTGGGCTGATGGCTCAGAGCCTGGAGCCTGTTTCTGATTCTGTGTCTCCCTCTCTCTCTGCCCCTCCCCCGTTCATGCTCTGTCTCTCTCTGTCCCCAAAAAAATAAACGTTGAAAAAAAATTTTTTTTAATAAAATGAGGGAGAGGGGCGCCTAGGTGGCTCAGTTGGTTAAGCATCCGACTTCGGCTCAGGTCACGATCTCACTGTTCGTGAGTTCGAGCCCCGCGTCGGGCTCTGTGCTGACTGCTCAGAGCCTGGAGCCTGTTTCAGATTCTGTGTCTCCCTCTCTCTCTGACCCTCCCCCGTTCATGCTCTGTCTCTCTCTGACTCAAAAATAAACAAACATTAAAAAATAAATAAAATAAAATAAAATAAAATAAATAAAATAAAATGAGGGAGAAACTAAGTAATTAAGTATTCATAGTAAAAACCAACAGATTAAAACAGATATCATAAAATCTTCTCCAACCACAGCAAAATGAACTTAGAAATCAATAAAAGAAGGAAACTGGAAACTCCACAAATTTGTGGAAATTAAACAGCACACTCTTATAAACCACAGCTTCATCATCCATTCATCAGTTGATGGACATTTACACTCTTTCCATAATTTGGCTATTGTTGAAAGCACTGCTATAAACATTGGGGTACCATTTGCAGCAATGTGGATGGAACTGGAGGGTATTATGCTAACTGAAATAAGTCAGTCAGAGAAAGACAGATACCATATGTTTTCACTCATATGTGGATCTTGAGAAACTTAACAGAGGACCATGGGGGAAGGGAAGGGGAAAAAAAGTCACAAACAGAGAGGGAGGGAGGCAAATCATAAAAGACTCTTAAATACAGAGAACAAACTGAGTGTTGATGGGGGTGGGAGAGAGGGGAAAGTGGGTGATGGGCATTGAGGAGGGGACTTGTTGGGATGAGCACTGGGTGTTGTATGGAAGCCACTTTGACAATAAATTATATTAATATAAATAAATTAATTAAAAAACCCCACATTCTTAAATAACCAATGGATCAAAGAAGAAATCATGAGGAAATTAGAAGGTATTACAGATGAGTGGAAATGAATTTATGAGATACAGTGAAAGCAATGCTAAGGGGACATTTATAGATATAAATGTTTACATTCAAATGAAGAGTGATCTCAAATCAATAACCTATATTTATAACTTCAGGAATTAGAAAAAGAAGAAAAGCTAAATTCAAATCTAGCAGAAGGAAAAAAATAATATAGATTAGAACAGAGATAAATAAAATAGAGAATAGAAAAAGTAATAGATAAAATCAACAAACCAAAATTTGTTGATTTGAAAAGATGCACAAAATTTGCAAATGATAGCCTGGACTGAGAAATAAAGAAGACTCAAACTGCTAAAAAAAGTAAAAGTAGTAACATTATTAATAATTCTACAAAAATAAAAGTTATTACAAGTACTATACAAAGTATGTGCTAAAATATGGTATAATCTATATGAAATGTACAAATTCTTACAAACATAAAGCCTACTAAGACTTATTCATGAAAAAATTTAAGATCTGATTTGACCTATAACTGATAAGGAGATGGAATCACTACTAAAAAAAACTCACAAAAAAATCACAAGACCAGATGATTTCATTGGTGAATTCTACCAAATATGTAAAGAAGAATGAACACAAATCCTTATCAAACACTTCTAGAAAATTGGAGAGGAAAGAATGCTTCTTAACTTATGATATTATGTCATCATTGCCCTAATACCAAATCCAGGCAAAGATATTATAAAAAAGAAAACAACACGATAAGATCCCTTTATGGAAATTAAGGCAGAAGTCCTAATGCGGGAATGCTAGAAAACACTAGCAGAAGGAATTAGGTAACATATTAGAAAGATTATACACCATGACCAAGTGGAGTTTATTCTTGGAATGCAAGAATGGCTGAACATACAAAAAGTGATCAGTATATCACATTAACAGAATGAAAGAAAAAAACACATGTAATCATCTCAATAATTTCATTGGACACAATTCAACACCCTTTTATGATGAGAATACTCAACAAACTAGGAATAGAAAGAAAGTACCTGAACATATTAAAGACCATATATGAAAACTCATAGCTAACACCATCCTCATTCTTAGAGACAGAAAGCAGAGCAAAGCTTACAGGAACTTAGGGTAGGAAAGAATGAGAAGTTATTCTGTTTGGGGTGATGAAAAAGTTCTGGAGATGGACAGTGGTAATGTTTGCATAATGGCACAACAGTGTGAATGCCATTTAACTGCGCACTTAGAATGGTTGAAATGGTAAATCTTACTTTATATTTTACCACACTTAAAAAAATTCTGTGACACAGGTAATCATTTGAAAATACATTTGTGGGGAGAGAGAGAGTCAACGTGATGGAGAAGAAGGGGGGTCTGAAGTTTCCTTGTCCCTCAACCACAGCAATATTGAGGCCAAAAGACTTGGGATTCCAGGAATCTGGGCTACAGAGTGACAGAAACATCTTCAGGGACCCACGGGTACAACTTGGCAGACCATAGGTTTACTTCAATGAACAAATCAAAGCACACCTGGTGAAAGGTCCAAACCCCCACTACGAGTAGGGAGATAAAGCAACCAGAGTCACAGCAACAGAGAGTGCACAATACACTCCAAAAATACCTCCTGAAGGGCCAGACCCTTGATAGTGTATGACCCCTTTTTATTATAGTAGTGCTCACAGATGCAAGACACATAAGAAACTATTAAAACACATAAGGGACAGAAAACTAGCCAAAATGATGAAGTGGAAGAATTCTCCTCAAAAGAAATTCCAGGAAGAAATGACAGCTAGAGAATTTCTCAAAACAGATATAAATAATATATCTGATCAAGAATTTAGAATAATAGTCATAAGGTTAATCCCTGGGTTTGAAAAAAGCATAGAAGACAGCAGAGAATCTATTGCTGCATAGATCAAGGAACTAATAGTCATGACAAATTAAGAAATGTTGTAAATGAGGTGCAAAATAAACTAGATGCAGTGACAGCAAGGATGGAGGAATCAGAGGGGAGAATAAGTGAAATAGAAAGCAAATTAGGGAAAATGATGAAGATGAAAAAAAGAGAGATAAGGAAATACTAGACCACAAGGGGAGAACTAGAGAATTAAGTGATTCAATGAAACATAATAATATCCGTATCATAGGGATTCTAGAAAAAGAAGAGAGAAAGAGGCAGAACGTTTACTTGAACAAATTATAGCTGAGAACTTCCCTAATCTGGGGAAGGAACCAGACATCCAAATCCAGGAGGCACAGAGAACTCCTTTCAGATTTAATAAGAATAGGTATTCACCGTGGTATGTCATAGTGAAACTAGCAAAATACAAAGATAAAAAGAGAATTCTGAAAGCACCTAGGGACAAATGGGCCTTAACCTACAAAAGTAGACACATAGGAGTAGTAACAGACCTGTCCACTGAGACTTGGCCGGCCAGAAGGGAGTGGCAGGAAATAGTCAATGTGCCACATAGGAAAAATATGCAGCCAAGAATCCTTTATCCAGTAAGACTATCATTCAGAATAGAAGGAGAGATAAAGGCTTTCCCAGAAAAACAAAAACTGAAGGAGTTCATGACCACTAAACCAGTCCTACAAGAGATCCTAAGAGGGAGTCTGTGAATGGAATGCTGCAAAGACTACAAAGGACCAGAGACATCACCACAAGCATGAAACTTACAGACAGCACAATGACCCTAAATCCGTATCTTTCAATAATAATTCTGAATGTAAATGGACTAAATGCCCCAATCAAAAGACATAGGGTATAGAATGGATAAAAAAAAATCCATCTATATGCTGTCTACAAGAGACTCATTTTAGACCTGAGGACAACTTCAGATTGAAAGTGAGGGGATGGAGAACCATCTATCATGCTGCTGGAAGTCAAAAGAAAGCTGGAGTAGCCATACTTCTACCAGACAAACTAGATTTAAAACTAAAGGTTGTAACAAGAGATGAAGAAGTGCATTATATCATAATTACAGGGTTTATCCATCGAGAAGAGCTAACAATTGTAAATGTTTATGCCCCCAACTTGAAACCCAAATATATAAATCAATTAATCACAAACATAAGCAATCTTATTGATAAGAATATGGTAATTGCAGGGAACTTTAATAGTCCACTTATAGCAATGGACAGAACATCTAGGCAGAAAATCAATAAAGAAACAATGGCCTTGAATGATACACTGGACCAGATGGACTTAACAGATATTCAGAACTTTTCATCCAAGAGCAGCCAAATACACATTCTTCTCGAGTGCACATGGAACATTTTCCAACATAGATCACATGCTGGTCACCAAACAGTCCTCAACATATATAAAGGAATTGAGATCATACTATGCATATTGTCAGATCATATTGCTATGAAACTTGAAATCAACCACAAGAAAAAAATTTGAAAGCCTCCAAATGCATGGAGGTTAAAGAACATCCTACTAAAGAATGAATGGGTCAACCAGGCAATTAAAGAAGAAATTTAAAAATATATGGAAGCAAATGAAAATGAAAACACAACAGTCTAAACCCTTTGGGATGCAACAAGGGAAGTCCTAAGGGGAAGATGCATTTCAATACAGCCTATCTCAAGAAACAAGAAAAACCCCAAATATAAAACCTAACCACACACCTAAAGGAACTAGAAGCAGAACACCAAAGAAACCCCAAAGCCAGCAGAAGAAGAGAAATAATAAAGATTAGAGCAGAAATAAACAATATAGAATCCAAAACAAAAAAAAAAAAACAACCCATAACAGATCAATGAATCTAAGAGCTGTTTTTTTAATAAATAAAACTGAAGAAGAGAAATAATAAAGATTAGAGCAGAAATAAACAATATAGAATCAAGAAAAAAAAAACCACAGCAGAACAGATCAATGAATCTAAGAGCTGTTTTTTTTAAATAAACAAAATTGATAAACGCCTAGCCAGACTTCTCAAAAAGAAAAGAGAGAGAACCCAAATAGATAAAATCATGAATGAAAGAGGAGAGATCACAACCATCACCATAGAAATACAAGCAATTATTAGAGAATACTATGAAAAATTATATATCAACAAACTGGACAACCTGGGAGAAATGGACAAACTCCTAGACACCCACACACTACCAAAACCCAAACAGGAAGAAATAGAAAATTTGAACAGACCCATAACGGTGAAGAAAATGAATCAGTTATCAAAAATCTCCCAACAAATAAGAGTACTGGGCCAGATCGCTTCCCAGTGGAATTCTACCAGACATTTAAATCAGAATTAATACCTATCATTTTCAAGCTGTTCCAAAAAATAGAAATGGAGGAAAGTTTCCAGACTTATTCTACAAAGCTAGCATTACCTTGATTCCCAAACCAGACAGAGACCCCACTAAAAAGGAGAATTACAGGCCAATACCCCTGATGAACACAGATGCAAAAATTCTCAACAAGATACTAGCAAAGAGACTTCAACATATATTAAAAGAATTATTCACCATGATCAAGTTGGATTCATTCCTGGGCTGCAGGGCTGGTTCAATATTCACAAATCAATCAACGTGATACATCACATTAATAGAAAAAAAGGATAAGGACGATATGAACCTGTCAATAGAGGCAGAAAAATCATTTAACAAAATACAGCATCCTTTCTTAATAAAAACCCTCACGAAAGTCAAGATAGAAGGAAAATACCTTGACATCATGAAAGCCATATATGAAAAGCCCACAGGTAATATCATCCTTAATGGGGAAAAACTGAGAGTTTTCCCCCTGAGATCAGGAACACGACAGGGATGTCTACTCTCACCATTGTTGTTTAACAGTGTTGAAAGTCCTAGCTTCAACAATCAGACAACAAAATGAAATAAAAGGCATCCAAATTGGCAAAGAAGTCAAACTCACTTTTCGCAGATGACATGATACTCTACATGGAAAACCTGAAAGACTCCACCAAAAAGCTGCTAGACCTGATACCTGAGTTCAGCAAAGTCGCAGGATATTAAACCAATGTACAGAAATTGGTTGCATTTCTATACACCAATAATGAAGCAACAAAAAGAGAAATCAAACCGAATCAAATAATAATAAACCTAACCAAAGATGGAAAAGATCTGTAAGCTGAAAACTGTAGAAAACTTATGAAGGGAATTGAAGAAGACACAAAGAAATGGAAAAACATTCCTTGCTCATGGATTGGAAGAAAAAATACTGTTAAAATGTCAGTACTACCCAAAGCAATGTACACATTCAATGCAATCCCAATCGAAATTGCACCAGCATTCTTCTCAAAGCTAGAGCAAACAGTCCTAAAATTTGTATGGAGCCACAAAAGACTCCGAATAGCCAAAGTAATGTTGAAAAAGAAAATCAATGAGGGAAGCATCACAATCCCAGACTTCAGCCTCTACTACAAAGCTGTAACCCTCAATGCATTATGGTATTGGCACAAAAACAGACACATAGACCAATGGGATAGAATCGAGAACCCAGAATTGGACCCACAAATGTATGGCCGGCTAATCTTTGACAAAGCAGGAAAGAGTGCCCAATGGAAAATAGACAGGCTCTAGAAAATGGTACTGGGAGAACTGGCCAGCAACATGCAGAAGAATGAAGCTGAACCACTTTCTTACACCATACAAGAAAATAAACTCAAAATGGATGAAGGACCTGAATGTGAGACAGGAAACCATCAAAACCCTAGAGGAGAAAACAGGAAAAAACCTCTTTGACCTCAGCTGCAGTAATTTCTTACTTGACACATCTCCAAAGGCAAGGGAATTAAAGGCAAAAATGAAGTATTGGGACCTCATCAAGATAAAAAGCTCTGCACTGCAAAGGAAACAGTCAACAAAACTAAAAGGCAACCGACAGAATGGGAGAAGATATTTGCAAATGACATATCAGATAAAGGGTTAGTATCCAAAATCTATAAAGGACTTATCAAACTCAACCGCCAGAAAACAAATAATCCAGTGAAGAAATGGGCAGAAGACATGAATAGACACTTTCCCAGAGAAGACATCCAGATGGCCAACAGACACATGAAAAGATGTTCAACATTGCTCATCATCAGGGAAATACAAATCAAAACCACACTGAGACACCATCTTACACCAGTCAGAGTGGCTAAAATTAACTCAGGAAACAACAGATACTGGCGAGGATGTGGAGAAATAGGAACCCTCTTGCACTGTTAGTGCAAGTGCAAACTGGTGCAGCTACTCTGGAAAACAGTGTGGCGATTCCTCAAAAAATTAAAACTAGAACTACCCTATGACCCAGCAATAGCACTACTAAGAATTTATCCAATGAATACATGAGTTCTGTTTCATAGGGACACGTGTACCTCAATGTTTATAGCAACGCTATCAACAATAGTCAAATTATGGAAAGAGCCCAAATGTCCATCAACTGATGAATGGATAAAGAAGATGTGGTTTATATATACAATGGAATACTACTTGGCAATGAGAAAGAATGAAATCTTGCCATTTGCAAAAACATGGATGTAACTGGAAGGTATTATGCTAAGTGAAATAGGTCAGTCACAGAAAGACACATATCATATCATATGTTTTCACTCATGTGTGGAATTTGAGAAACTTAACAGAAGGCCATGGGGAAAAGGAAGGGGAAAAATAGTTTCAAACAGAGAGGGAGGCAACCCATGAGACTCTTAAATACATAGACTCTTAAAGAAATGAAAGGCTGATGAGGGGTGGCGGGGGAGAGGGGAAAATGGGTGATGGGCATTGAGAAGGGTACTTGTTGGTATGAGCACTGGGTGTTGTATATAAGTGATGAATCACGGGAATCTACTCCCGAAGCCAAGAGCACAATGTATACACTGGATGTTCGCTAACCTGACAATAAATTATATTTTAAAAATAAATACATTTTAAAAATACAGCATAAAAAAAGAAAATACAGTGTGTTTTTTGTACTATATTTCTTCAGACATGACCTTCTAATCTGCCAGGGGAACCTGTTAAAGGATAATGTTCAAAACAAGTTAAAATCATGACATAAGACTTAAAATGGACACATGTTACAGGTTTTATTTAAATTATTATTATCGATTTATTAATAAATGTTGTAACTTTTAAAGACAAAGAAAGAATGCACTTCAAAAGATAAGTCATAGAAATATAAACTGACTTCTTCCATAGGTAGCAGAGAGCTAAATGAACCTCCACCAGATAGAATTCCTGGCAACCAAGAAACAGACCCTCAACTTCTAGAGAACAAACTGGTGGTTACCAGAGGGGAGGTGGGTGAAATAGGTGTAGGGGATTAAGAGTACACTTGTCGTGATGAGCACTAAATACTGTACAGAATTGTTGAATCACCATATTGTAGACCTGAGACTAATATAACACTCTATGCTAACTATACTAGAATTAAATTCTAAAACAACAAACAGTATTTACACAACCATAATAATTTAAACATGGATTACTGTTAAAAAACAATAATTATGGTGTAGTAATATTGCACAGAAGCAGGTTAGGAGAGGTGGAGAGGAGATAGAGAAATAAATTATCTTCAAGTACTTGAAATTTAGAGAAAAATTAAAGCATTCCCAGATAAACAATAGCTGGGGAAGATGATTACCACTAGATCTGTCCTATAAGAAATACTAAAGGAACTCCTTCAGAAAGAAATGAAATAACACTAAAACGTACCTTGAAATTGTATGAAGATATAAATATCTTCAGTAAATGAAAGCATATGCGCAAATATGAAAATTATTATTATTATTATTATTATTATTATTATTATTATTATTATTTTGGTTTGTAACTCTGTTTTTTATTTTCCAGAAGACTTAATAGACTAAAAGATTAAATAGATTAAAAGATTAAAGAGATTAATAGATTATATTATAAATTTGTAATTTATAAAAATTATAAATCTATATTAATAGGTTTGCAATATGCAAACACGTAACTTTAACATGAATAACCTAGCGGGTGGAGGATGGGCCTGTAAAGTAGAATTTTTGTATGCAATTGATATTAAGTTGATATCAATTAAAAATGGATTTTTAGGGGGCTCCGAGGTGGCTCAGTTGGTTGAGTGGTCTGACTTCTGCTCAGGTCATGATCTCACAGTTTTTGAATTAGAGCCCCGCGTCAGGCTCTGTGTTGACAGCTCAGAGCCTGGAGCCTGCTTCAGATTCTGTGTCTCCATCTCTCTCTCTGCCTCTCCCCTACTCATGTTCTCTCTCTCTCTCTCTCTCAAAAATAAAGATTAAAAAATTATTTTAAAAAAATGGATTTTTAGGAGGCGACTTGGTGGCTCAGTCCGTTGAGTGTCCAACTCTTGATTTCAGCTCAGATCATGATCCCAGGGTCGTGGCATCAAGCCCCATGACAGGCTCCACGCTGAGCATGGAGTCTGCTTAAGATTCTCTCCCCTCCCCTCACTTTCCCTCTATCCCTCTGCCCAACTTGTGCTCTCTCTCTCTAAAGTAAAAAATTTTAATACTTTTAATAGAGGGGCACCTGGGTGGCTCAGTAAGTTAAGCCTTCAACTCTTGATTTCAGCTCAGGTCATGATCTCATGGTTTGTGAGTTCCAGTCCCTTGTTGGGCTCTGTGCTGACAGTGTGGAGCCTGCTTGGAATTCCCTCTCTTTCCCTCCCTTTCTGCCTCTCCCCTGCTCACTCTCTTTCCCTCTCTCTCAAAAATAAATAAACCTTACAAAAATTTATTTTTATTTTTTTAAGGTTTATTTATTTTCGAGACAGAGCACCAGCAGGGGAGGGGCAGAGAGAAAGAGAGGGAGACACAGAATCTGAAGCAGTCTCCAGGCTCTGACCTGTCAGCACAGAGCCGGAAGCAAGGCTCGAATTTGTGAACTGCAAGATCCTGACCTGAGCCGAAGTTGGACCTTAACCCACTGAGCCACCCGGGCACCCCTGGTGTTTTAAAACATATAATGCTTATCAAATCAATTTTAAGTTGTTATTGTGTCTCTACCACACCTGACGGGAAGCAGAAGTCAGAGTAGTTTGCTTGAACAAAGTTTTAGTCCATTTTTCCTCAGCCCAAAGAGCCTGGCTCTTTCTGCTCAGACTCCTATTGTGCCAACAGGGGAGTACTTTAGGGGAAAAGCCCATGTGGTGCTCACCCTCATGCTTCCTTTTGGAGATTGCAGCTCTCAAGTGTTGTCCACACTGGACACTCTCTGGTCCTTCAGAGCTGTGTTTATTTTTTTAGTAATTAGTCCAGATTTTATAACTATCCACTGCAAGCCACCCAATGAAAGTGGAACCTTAAATTATTTTACCCTGAAACATTTTTTAAATGTTTGTTTATTTTTGAGAGAGAGACAGAGAAAGAGAGAGAATGAGCAGGGGAGGGGCAGAGAGAGAGGAAGACACAGAATCCAAAGCAGGCTCCAGGCTCTGTGCTGACAGCTCAAACTCGTGAACCACATGATCATGACCTTAGCCGAAGTCAGACACTTAACCCACTGAGCTACCCAGTTGCCCCTTGCCCTGAAACATTTTAACCAGTGAATATTTGGCCTATCATTTTACACAAGAAACATTGAAATAAGAAATGTAATAGCAAAATGAATAT
Organism: Herpailurus yagouaroundi; assembly: GCF_014898765.1. NCBI lineage: Eukaryota > Metazoa > Chordata > Mammalia > Carnivora > Felidae > Herpailurus > Herpailurus yagouaroundi. Next base: position 22,000,786 of record NW_024412430.1, on the reverse strand, counting down.
TTTTCCAGCCAGAATTTCATGTCATTCCTTGTTTAGAATTATGTTAAATCTTGATGCATTGTCTTGAGTCTATTAAAATATTGCTGTGTTTATATTTTAAAGGGTTTCTATAAGTCACATCCTTCGTGCAATTTCAGATCCTCTTGGTTCTTCCTGTCCTGTGTCATTTCAACAAGCTTTACAGATACTGGGTTTTCTTTATACAAGTGTAAATTGCTCTTCAGATTTGTCCCTGGGCTCCATACCTCCCCGTCCTGCCTCTGGGTGTCTGTGCAGATGCTGAGGTATAAAGTGTACCATGATCCAACCCACAGAAGCACAGCATGTTCCTTGTTTGAAGATGTGTGCCTTTGTGTTCATAGGGAAACATCTATCAATGTCCTCGGTGTTATTAAAGAAGTTGCATCCATTAAGCTCTATCTATCTATCTATCTATCTATCTATCATTTACTATTCTATCCACATATGTATATACCTACATTATAGATATATGTATGTATAAGCATTTGTGTATATGTGTATGTATATGCAAAAGTTTTAAGTATGTATGTATATATGCATATACATGTGTATTTGTATATGCATGTGTATATATATTCTGGAGGTTGTATTATAGTGACACCTGGTACCCCTGCCAACAAGACTGTTAAACTCATATCCTGACTCTATGAAGAAGGTGGAAGGGGAATCCCTAGCACCCACAGTAAAGGATTCCAGGTTAATTTCCACTCCCTAGGTAAAGGCACCATGAACTCAGTCCCACTGAGACTCCATCTACAGGTACCCCCCATCCCTTGCCACCACAAATGATTTCATGGTCAACTATACCCTCAACACACTGGGAAAAGATTCCTCTGTTCCCTGGTCCACTGGGTCCCACAGCAGTGTCTTCATTGGAGAACACTGCAAGTCTTGGCCCTTGTGCTCTAGAGTGCTAAACATGGAATGAATGACTTACTGGAATCTCAAGTTTCCATATTTGTAAAATGGAGTCATAGCAGATGCTACCTTGTATGACCATAATGAGGACTGAATGAGATCAAACAAGTGGTATATCTTGTTTTGAATATTTTTTCACAGCTGCGTTAACCAGTTTCTAATTTTCAGGAAGGGTTGGAGTATTAATGTTGCTCACAAGGAATGAAAAACTTCAACCTTCAGCAGTGGGAGGTGATAGATTCAATGGTGGATTTGTAGGATATCAGGGTTGGAAATGACCCTCAGAAGCAGGAAGACTTGAAGGGATGTCTGGCCTTCCCAAAGTCACCTAACAGTGAGCAGGACAGGAGACCTGGAGGCAAATCCGGAGTTAAAATCCCAATCACAGGATGAGTCTTCAGGTAACACCCCAGTTGGCATCATCTCCCCAGAGCCAAGGACAAGAGCAGCACTTTGTCCCTGCACCATGGCTCTGTGTGATGACTCAGACCACAGTCTGCAACTTTCCTCAGGCTCTGTGTGTAACTGAGGTGTTCCTCCCCATGAGGATTCTGTACAACTTAAGGCTCAACATATGGAGACAGACTGAGGCAGGTCACCATTGAGGGTTTTGTGACACTGTTGACAAAGGGAAACCTAATGAGGGCTGTGGCCATAAACAGGCCTATTGAAGTCACCCCGTGGAATCTGCCTGGTCTGTGGACATGTTCTCTTATTAACAAGTTTACTTCCCAATGACCCCTCACACTTATAGGCTCAGTTGTGATTACTCCTCTGAGCTCCAGACCTGGCTGCTGGCTTGTCCTCATCCCACCCCACCCCCTTGCCCATGTCAGAGCCACCACCTGCGGTGTCCCTCATTCTACAGATATCTTACTGATGTCTCCTCACTACTCGTGTGACCCCTGCTCAGAGAGGCTCTCCCTACTTCACTGAGAGTCTCTTGGCCCACCCCATCACTCTCCACTCCTCCTTATTTGTCCTTCTCCAGAACCTGCATTATTAGGTGCCATGCCATCTGTGCTATTTAGTTTCCTTCTTTTTTTTTTTTTTTAATTTTTAAGGTTTATTTTATTTTTGAGAGGTGAGGGAGGGGCAGAGAGAGGGAGACACAGAATCTGAAGCAGGCTCCAGGGTCTGAGCTGTCAGCACAGAGTCTGATATGGGGCTTGAACCCACAAATCATGAGATCGTGACCTGAGCCAAAGTTGGACACTTAACCGACTGAGCCACCAGGCGCTCCTATTTAATTTCCTTCTTTAACATATGCTTCTCCTTCTGAAGCTGCCAGCTTCCATGAGGCCATGGACTTTCTTTCCATCTTCACTGCTCTTTCTCCAGGTGCAAGCAGAGGCTTCTTTACCAATTGTGAGGAGAGATGATCCAGCTTCTCATGATGCTGCCTCTGTCACATGCTTCCTGTGACTCTTCAGGTGCCAGTCATAAACTCTCTTGTTGTCCCCCTTCTGCCATGATAACTGTTAGTTTCTGATCATCATCTTGTGAAGGGACATCATCTGTGATGAAAACTATTCATTGTGGGAACATCCACTTAATTATGTGGGAGAGAAACCCCTAAAATGTCCCTCAGCTTTTCACTTAGGAGAGTGAGCTGGTGCAGTTGTGTGGAGTTTCCCCAAATTATCCAAGGGGATTCTTTCTGGTCAGAAAACTCACTGAAATATTCTTGTAGGGAATGAAAGCCATCATGTAATTTATCAATGTCGTCTTATTTTAAGATTTAGCCATCATTATATTAAGATATAAATATTCAATAATATAAATTTCTTTTTTAATTTTAGAGAAAGAGAGCATGAGAAGGGGAGAGGGGCAGAGGGAGAGAGAGCAAACATCTTAAGCAGGCTCCATGCTCAGCTCAGTGCAGAGTTCAACATGGGGCTTAATCCCACAACCCTGGAATCACGACCTCAGCCCAAATCAAGAGTCAGATGCTCATCCGAATGAGCCACCCAAGTGCCCCTATAAATTTCTTTTTAAACATACCATTTAACTAAATACCCAACGACACAAATTATCTTTAAAAAAATACTTACACAGAAAACTGCCTTTCCATATGACTTGTGTATATTGGGGATACAATTCCATAAACAGAATATTGCTGCTGACCTCTAAAAGTCGTTATTGCAAAGTTGCATATATTTTTAAATTGAAATACAATATAAGGAGATAATAAAATACAAATGTTTACTTAGAAGATTAATATATAAAGAATGTTTACAAAACATTCAAAAATGTAACTGGATGGAGATTCAATTTGAGTAAAATGTTCATCACTGAAGTACATTTCTTTATCTCTATATTTTGCAAATTTAACTATGATATATCTTGGTGCTGGCCTGCTTTTGTTGATTTTTGTGGGAGTTCTCTGTGCCTCCTGGATTTGGATGTCTGTTTTCTTCCCAGATCAGGGAACTTTTGAGCTATAATTTCCTCAAATAAACATTCTTCCCCCTTTTCTCTCTCCTCTTCTAGAGGGACTCCTGTGATACAAATGTTATTACACTTTATGGAGTCTCTGAGTTCTCTAAGTCTACATTCTGTGATCCAATATTTTTGTTTACTTCTTTTCAGCTTCATTATTTTCCATAATGAAAAAAAAATTAATGTTTATTTTTGAGAGAGAGAGAGAGGCAGAGAGAGGGAGACAGAGAATCTGAAGCAGGCTCAGCACTGTCAGTGCAAAGCCCAATATGGGACTCAAATTCACAAACTGTGAGATCATGACCTGAATTGAAATCAGACACTCAACTGACTGAGCCATGCAGCTGCTATTTTCCATAATTTTATCTTCCACATTACTTATTCATTCCTCTGATTCTTCCATCCTTGTAGTCATTATATCCAGCTGGTTTGAATCTTGGCTATTGCATTTTTCATGATGGCCTGACTAGATTTTAGGTCTTTTATCTCTGTGATAAGGGACTCCCTAGCAAGAAGGGATTGGCATGATATATTCAACGTGCAGAATAATAAAAAGGTGCAGCCAAGAATACTCTACCAAGCAAGACTATTATTCAGAATAGAAGGGGAGATAAAGAGTTTCCCAGATGAATAAAAACTAGAGGAGTTCATGTCCACTAAACCAGCTGTGCAAGAAATATTAAAGGGGACTCTTTGAGTAGGAAAGAAAAAACCAAAAGTGACAAAGACTAGAAAGGAACAGGGAAAATCTCCAGAAACAATGACAAAACAAGTAATAAAATGGCACTAAATAAATATCTATAAATAATTACTCTGAAATATATAGTCCATGTAAATGGACAAAATGTTCTAATCAAAAGATATAGGGTGTCAGAATGAATTAAAAAAAGACCCATCTAAATACTGCCCACAAGAGACTCATTTTAGACCTAAAGACACCTGTACATTGAAAGAGAGGGGATGGATCTTACTTGACACATCCCCAAAGGCAAGGGAATTAAAAGCAAAAATGAACTATTGGGACCTCATGAAGATAAAAAGCTTCTGCACTGCCAAGGAAAAAATCAACAAAACTAAAAGGCAACCAACGGAATGAGAAAAGATATTTGCAAATGACATATCAGACAAAGGGCTAGTATCCAAAATCTGTAAAGAGCTCACCAAACTCCATACCTGAAAAACAAATAATCCAGTGAAGAAATGGGCAGAAAACATGAATAGACACCTCTCTAAAGAAGACATCCAGATGGCCAACAGGCACATGAGAAGATGCTCAACGTCGTTCCTCATTAGGGAAATACAAATCAAAACCACACTCAGATACCACCTCACGCCGGTCAGAGTGGCTAAAATGAACAAATCAGGAGACTATAGATGCTGGCAAGGATGTGGAGAAATGGGAACCCTCTTACACTGTTGGTGGGAATGCAAACTGGTGCAGCCACTCTGGAAAACAGTGTGGAGGCTCCTCAAAAAATTAAAAATAGATCTATCCTATGACCCAGCAATAGCAGTGCTAGGAATTTACCCAAGGGATACAGGAGTGCTGATGCATAGGGGCACTTGTACCCCAATGTTTATAGCAGCACTTTCAACAATAGCCAAATTATGGAAAGAGCCTAAATGTCCATCAACTGATGAATGGATAAAGAAATTGTGGTTTATATACACAATGGAATACTACGTGGCAATGAGAAAGAATGAAATATGGCCTTTTGTAGCAACGTGGATGGAACTGGAGAGTGTTATGCTAAGTGAAATAAGTCATACAGAGAAAGACAGACACCATATGTTTTCACTCTTATGTGGATCCTGAGAAACTTAACAGAAGACCATGGGGGAGAGGAAGGAAAAAAAAAGAGGTTAGAGAGGGAGAGAGCCAAAATATAAGAGACTCTTAAAAACTGAGAACAAACTGAGGGTTGATGGGGGGTGGGAGGGAGGGGAGGGTGGGTGATGGGTATTGAGGAGGGCACCTGTTGGGATGAGCACTGGGTGTTGTATGGAAACCAATTTGACAATAAATTTCATATTTAAAAAAATAAAAGATATGAGTAGAATAAAAAAAAGAAAGTGAGGGGATGGAGAAATATTTATCATGCTAATGGATGTCAAAAGAAAGCCATTGTAGCAATAGTTATATCAGGAAAACTAGATGTTAAACCAAAGACTGTAATACGAGATGACGAAGGGCACTACATCATAATAAAGGAGTCTGTCCAACAAGAATATCTAACAATTGTAAATTTATACCCCCAATTTGGAACACCCAAATGTATAAAAAATTAATAAGAAACATGAGGGCCTCATTGATAATAATAAAATAATAGTAGAGGATTTTAACACCCCACTTACAACAATAGACAGATCATCTAAGCAAAAAATCAATAAGGAAACAATGGCTTTGAATGACACAATGAAGCAGATGGATTTAACAGATATATTTAGAACATTTCATCCTAAAGCAGCAGACTACACATTCTTTCCAAGTGCACATGGGGCATTCTCCAGAATAGATCACATACTGGGTCACAAATCACCCCTCAAAATGTACACAAAAATTGAGGTCACACCATGTATCTTTCCCAACCACAATGTTATGAAACTTGAATTCAACCAAAAGAAAAAATTTGGAAAGACCACAAATACATGGAGGTTAAAGAACAGCCTAGTAAAGAATGAATGTGTCAACCAGGAAATTAAAGAAGAAATGTATTAAAAACGTATAAATAGGGGCGCCTGGGTGGCGCAGTCGGTTAAGCATCTGACTTCAGCCAGGTCACGATCTCGCGGTCTGTGAGTTCGAGCCCTGCGTCAGTCTCTGGGCTGATGGCTCAGAGCCTGGAGCCTGTCTCCGATTCTGTCTCTCCCTCTCTCTCTGCCCCTCCCCCGTTCATGCTCTGTCTCTCTCTGTCCCAAAAATAAATAAAAAACGTTGAAAAAAATGTATAAATAAATGATAATGAAAATACTGCAGTCCAAAACTTTTTGGATGGAGCAAAAGCAGTCCTAAGAGGGAAGTACATAGCAATACAAGCTTACCACAAGAAGCAAGAAAAGTGTAAAAATATACAACCTCACCTTACTCCGAAGGGAGCTAGGAGAAGAACAATAAATGAAGCCTAAAGCCAGCAGAAGAAGGGAAATAATATAGATTAGAGCTGAAATAAATGGTACAGAAAGAACAACAATAAAACAGTAGAACATATCAATGAAACCAGTAGCTGGTTCTTTGACAAAATTAGTAAAATTGATAACCCCCTAGCCAGGCTTCAAAAAGAAAAGGGAAGAGACCCAAATAAATAAAGTCATGAATGAGAGAATTGAGAGCACATCCAACACCACAGAAATACTAACAATTATAAGAGAATATTATGAAAAAGTATATGCAAATAAAGTGGGCAATGTGGAAGAAATGGATGCGTTCCTAGAAACTATAAACTGCCAAAACTGAAACAGGAAGAAATAGAAAACTTGATCAGACTGATAACCAGCCAAGGAATTGAATTAGTAACAAATAATTTCCCAAGAAACAAAAGTCCAGGGTCAGATGGCTTCCCAGAGAAATTCTACCAAAGATTTAAAGAAGAGATAATACCTATTCTTCTCAAACTGTTTCAAAAAATAAGAAATGTAAGGAAAACTTCCAAACTCATTCTATGAGGACAGCATTACCTTGATTCTGAAACCAGACAAAGATCTTACTTAAAAAGAGAAATACAGGCCAATATCCCTGATGAACATGGAGGAAGAAATTCTCAACAAAATACTAGCAGATCAAATCCAACAGTATATTAAAAGAATCATTCACCATGATCATGTAGGATTTATTTCTGGGCTGCAAGTGTGGTTCAATATTTGCAAATCAATCAGTGGATACACCACATTAATAAAAGAAAGGATAAGAACCATATGATCCTCTCAATTGATGCAGAAAAAGCATTTGACAGAGTACAGCATCCATTCTTGATAAAAACCCTCAACAAAGTAGGGATAGAAGGAACATACCTCAACATCATAAAAGTCATATATGAAAGACACACAGGTAATATCCTCAATTGAGAAAAACTGAGAGCTTATCCTCTATGGTAAGGAAGAAGACAGGAATGTCCACTCTCACCACTTTTATTTAACATTGTACTTAAAGTCCTAGCCTCAGCAATCAGACAACAAAAAGAAATAAAAGGCATACAAATGGGCTAGGAAGAAGTCTAACTTTCACTATTTGCAGATGACATGATACTCTATATAGCAAACCTGAAAGAGTCCACTAAAAATGTCTAGAACTGAAACAAAAATTCAGCAAAGTCTCAGGATACAAAATCAATGTACAGAAATCAGTTGCATTTCTATATACACCAGTGATCAAGCAGCAGAAAGAAAAATCAAGGAATTGATTTATAATTGCACCAAAACCCATAAGATACTTGAGAATAAACCTAACCAAAGAGGGAAAGGATCTGTGCTCTGAAAACTATAGAACACCTCTGAAAGAAATTTAAGAGGACACAAAGAAATGTGCTCATGTATTTGAAGAACAAATATTGTTAAAATGTCTACATTACCCAAAGCAATTGATACATTTAATGCAATCCCTATGAAAATACCACCAGCATTTTTTTCAGAGTGCTAGAACAATCCTAAAATTTGTTTGGAACCACAGAAGACTCCAAATAGCAAAAGCAATCTTGAAAAGAAAAGCAAAACTGGAGAAATCACAAAGCTGTAATTACATTATATTACAAAGCTGTAATCATCAAGACAGTATGGTACTGGCACAAAAATAGACACATAGATCAATGAAACAGAATAGAACACTCAGAAATGTACCCACAAGTGTATGGGCAATTAATATTCAATAAAGCAGGAAACAAATCCAATGGAAAAAAGACAGTATCTTCAACAACTTGTGTTGGCAAAACTGGAGAGTAACAGGCAAAAGAATGAAACTGGACCATTTTCTTACACCACACACAAAAATAAATTCAAAATAGATGAAAGACCTAAATGTGAGACTAAAACCATAAAAATCCTGGAGGAAAACACAGGCAGCAACCTCTTTGACCTCAGGCAGAGCAACTTCTTACTAGACATGTCTCTGGAGGCATAGGAACCAAAAGCAAAAATGAACTATTTGGACTTCACCAAGATGAAAATCTTCCCACACCGAAAGAAACAATCAATAAAACTAAAAGGCAACCTATGGAATGGGAGAAGTTATTTACAAAGAACATATCTGACAAAGAGTTAATTACCAAAATATATAAGGAACTTATCAAACTCAACACCCAAATAACAAATAATCCAGTGAAGAAATGGGCAGAAGACACGAACAGACATTTTTCCAAAGAAGACAACCAGATGATCAACAGACACATGAAAAAATGCTCAATATCACTCATCATCAGGGAAATACAAATCAAAACTGCAATGAGATATCACCTCACACCTGTCAGAATGTTTAAAATCAACAACACAGAAAACAACAGATGTTGGTCAGGATGTGGAGAAATGGGAGCCCTTTTACACTATGGGTGAGAATGCAAAACTGGTGCAGCCACTCTGGAAAACAGTATGGAGGTTCCTCAGAATTTAAAAATAGAACTGACCCTACTATCCAGCAATTGCACCACTAGGTACTTACCCAAAAGATACAAAAATACTGATTCTAAGGGAAACGTGCACCCTGATGTTTATAAAAGGGTTATCAACAATAGTCAAGTTATGGAAAGAACCCAGATATATATGGACTAATGAATGGATAAAGAAGATTTGGGGTGTGTGTGTGTGTGTGTGTGTGTGTGTGTGTTGGATGTGCTCTCTATTCTCCATATATATGGTATACATGGAATATTACTTAGCCATCAAAAAGAATGAAATCTTGCCATTTGCAATGACGTGGATGGAGTTGGAAAATATTATGCTACATGAAATAAGTCAGTCTGAGAAAGACAAATACCATTTGATTTCTCTCATATGTGGAGTTTAAGAAACAAATAAATGAACATAAGGGGGGAAAGAGGAGGCAAACCATAATACAGACTCTTAACTACACAGAACAAACAGAAGGTTGCTGGAGGGAGGGGGAAGGGAGATGGGTTAAATAGGTGATGAGCACTAAGGACAGCACATATTGTGATGAGCACTGGGTGTCATATGTAAGTGATGAATCACTGAATTCTACACCTGAAACTAATATTACACTGGATGTTAACTGGAATTTGAATAAAAAATTGAAACTCCAAAAACAAACAAACGAATAAAGTACATTTCTTTCATTGCTGAGAGAGAATCCAAACATTCTGTGCACATAAGGGAAATCTCCCATTTCTTGGTGTGTTCTGGGCAATCTAATCTCTGGGTTTGAAGAAGTGGTCCATGAAGGAGCTCATGGTGGAGCCCAGTACGTGGAAGTGAAGGATCTCCAGCTCAGAGAGGCGGTCTCCTACACCCACTGGCCTGAGTGATGGTCAGGTGGGGGTGGGGGTGGTCAAGGCAGCCTGGCAGCTGGAGGCCCAGGGGAGGGGAGGGGACAACGCTGCTGCAAGACCCAGGCCATGTCCGGGAGGAGGAGACCACCAAGGCTTGGCTCCTGGCCTCCGGGAAGGTTACGAGAAGCTCCCTGGGTTATGGCGATTCTCATGACCTCTTCCAGGAACTTGAACACTTTTGCCATCTTTGCCGTCACCTCTTCTGGCTGTGAGCGTTTGGCTCTCTCTTGGTTCAGTTCTTGAACCAGGGAGGTGAATTCCTCCACCAGCCCTGAGTTGGCCCTCACCACCTTCCTGAAGGCGTCTGCAAGTATCCTGAGTATACTTAAGGACGCTTTCTCTAGTCTGGCATTCTCTAAAGATGCCTCCAGCAGCTCAGACTCCTTCTTGGCCGCACAAAGCGTGTCCGTGAGTTGGCATTTCCTCTCGATCCACTTTTGTGAGCTGCTCTTCCTGTCTTGTGTAAAGCTGACTTCAAATGGACTGAATGAGTCTGAACGTAAATAAGAGACCCACCGCCAAGCCAGACAGGCAGACAGGCAGACATGCCTCGGTCTCCCACTGGAGGCTGTGGAAAGTGAGGTGTAGCCCCAGGTCACTGGGCAGCCGCTCCACGACCGCATCACCCAGCTGTCCCCGGAGCAGCCCCAAGCCACGCCCCAGGGGGAACGGCCGCCGCTCCGGGGCCCTGCTGCACGCAGGGTGTCCCCGTCACCGTGGAACCCTCAAGAAACCCCCTACGTTCCCCCCAGAACCCAACCAGCCACTGGCATCGCGGATTGGTCAGTCATCCAGTGGGCAGTGGGCAGAGATCCACAAGTAAAACGTGCTCGTCTCTATTCCTACCTAATGACCCTTCTTCATCTCTTTGTTTATGCTTTTGTATAAATATAAAATTAAAATATAGTGAAAAAGCCAAACTTGACAATTTTTTAAAACTTTGTATCTCTCTATGGTATCCAACAGCCCTCTCTATAGATGAATCCTGTCCATTTACACAATAAATATCCCTGTCCCAGAACTTGTACATGCATATCCCACCACCACCTCATGCAGCCTCTGGTTTGGTTTCTATTATCATCCATCAGTTCCTGACAGTAAAGAAGTGGAGTAAATCACAATGTAACCTTGGATATCTGCCTTTTTTTGCTCAAACCGACACTTTTTAAAAATTCTACTCAAGTTTTTGTGTGGATAAGCAGTTCACTCTGTTTAGGTCTGAGTAATTCAAAATTGTATGAATATATTAGATAATATTTGATGAACGTTTGAATTGCTTCAAATGTGGGGTATTATGGATAAGGACATTGTGGATGCACATGCACATGCCCTTTTTAGAAACGTGTGTTTTCACTTTCTTTGAAATGCTAGGTTAGCGTATGGTAGCTACTTTTATTTGAAGTAGCTTTATTGACTTGTTTACATGTCCGTGTAGTTTATACATCATTAAACTCACCATTTAACATCCAATTCATTGTTTTTGTAAATGTGCAGAGCTGTGCAACAGTCATCACAATCCAATTTTAGGACATTTTCACCAACCCAAAAAGATCCCTCAATCTCTATTAGCTGCTTTTGACACAGTCTGACCCTCTCTCCTTGAAATGCTCTCATCACTTCGTTTCCAGCTTGATACATTCTACTGGATTTTCTCTGTGTTTTTGTTGTTGTGGTTGTGTGTGGTTTTCTGGCCCCACTGTAGGTTTAGGAACTATTAATAGTAAATAGTAGAGAAAAAGCTAAAAATAGAATAAGTGATAAAAGATACCTTCCAGCCATGCAATCTTCACTCAGAGCAGAGCAGACTGAATTTGATCCAGTCTAACATTGGGGACAGCCTGAAGGATTGGTCTCTATGACACTGAAATCAGGGTGCAGATTACCAAAAGGGACACCATGTAGATCTCAGGTTGGGGAAATCTTCAGAAAGCAGAGGGCATGGCTTGTGAGACTCCCAGGGGCTGCAGACCTGAGGAAAGAGACTACTGGTTGAGGAATTCGATAGAACAGCTAAGTCCCTGGAAGAAGCAGGGTGAGGCTCTTACCAACTCAAGATATTTAAAAGCAGCCATGTACATAGGGTCTAAAGGATAAACTTACTTCTTGTGCTGTGTGTAACCTCTCTTCCCAATACTTCACTACAAAACCATTTCACTTCAGACCCCAGATGTGTGGATTTTCCCCACACTAAGCAATTCTGTGACACTAGCTGAATGTTCTACAATTTAACTCAATTCTCATACTATCTCCCTGGAGATAGCATCAGACCTCATAGGCTCAGTTCAAGAGTACCTTTCACTGACTTCAGATGCCATTCACAAGTCCAGGTTTTTACCTGTACTTCTGAATGTCTAACTATAAATTGGACACAACCCCCACTGGGTTCAATTAATGTCCTAGAACAGCTCACAGAACTCAGGAAAATAGTTTACTTACTGGAATACTGATTTATTATAAAAAGATATATAACTCAGGAATAACCATATGGAACGTATAATTAGGGCAAGGTATGTGGGATGGAGTGCAGAGCTTCCATGCCTTTTCCAGGCACACGTTTCTCCCCAAATCTCCAGCGCTTACCAACCAGGAGACTCTCTAAAACCCAGTCCTTCTGAAACGTATAAAGTCTTCATTACATGGGCTTTGTTGATTAAATCATCAACCATTGGTCATCGATGATTAACCTAAATCTCTAGCCCTCTTCCGTCCTTAGAAATAAGGGTATAGGGCTGAAGGTTCCAAATCTCATCATTGATACCCCAACAAGCAGCACCTTATATGATATCCAAAGCCATATTATTAACAACATAAACTCAAGTGTGGTTGGAAAAGTTTTGTTATAAATAACAAAATATATCTTTATCACTCACGTGGCTTTGGAAATTCCAAGAGTTTTAGGAACTCTTTACCAGAAATGGGGACAGAGACCAAATGTATACTTTTTACTATAAGTCACACTATCACACAGGCAATTGGGGTAAAAGCACACACACAGACCTAGAGGGAGACACATACCCAGTAAGGTTCTGAGAAGACCTTAAGCCTTTGTACTGTATTGATCAGTGAAGCTCTTCTCCTGCACAAAACCATTCTGCAAAGACAGGGTGAGATGGCTTTTTTTTATTAAAAGCCCAATTTTCAGTAAAATATTACAAGGCATACAAAGAATCATGGAAACATGACCCATCAAACAAACAAAGTAAGTGTCAATACTTGTCACTGAAAAATTAAAAAAAAAAGCATCAGACTTATTTGACAAAGATTTCAAAAATTTCAGTAACTGTCTTAAATATGTTCAAAAAGCTTAAGGAAAACACAAAGAATTAAATAAAACTAGGAAAATGATATATGAACAAAATGAAAATATGAACCAAGAGATCTAATATATGAAAAAGAACCAAATAGAAAATTTGAAGCCCCAAATACAACAACTACATTGAAAAATTCTTTACTGGGGTTCAATAGCAGACTTGAACAGACAGAAGAAGGAATCAGCAAACTTTAAGATAGGTCAACTGTATTACTGAGTTTAGGAATATAAAGAAAAGAGAATGAGGAAAGATGAATGGAGCATCAGGAATTTATGGAACAGTATAAAATAGACCAATTACACAATATGGAAATCCTATAAGGGTAAGGGAGAGAAAGGGGTTGAATAATTATTTGAAAAAATAATGGCCAAAAACTCTCCAAATTGGAGGAAAGACACGGATATACAAACCAAGAAACACAATGAAACTAAATGGGTAAATACAATGGACACACAGTAAGATACAACATAATCAAACTGTTGAAAGCCAAGTACAAAAAAGAATTTTAAGACCAGCAAAAGAAAAGTGACTCATTACATGAAAGGGATCCTCAGTTGGACAATAGCAGATTTTTCAAAAGAAACCTTACATGTCAGAAGACAGTAGATAATATATTTATAGTACTGAAGGGAAATACACCGATCAACTAAAAGTTCTGTATCTAGCAAAATTTCCCTATCAAAAAATGATGGAGAAATTAAGAGATTGCTACATAAGCATAATTGAGAGACCTGCCCTACAAGAAACATTTAGGAAGTGTTTCAAGGTCAGAAGATAAAACACTAGGGGCACCTGGGTAGCTCAGTCGGTTAAGCATCCGACTTTGGCTCAAGTCATGAGTTCACGACTCTTGCGAGTTTGAGCCTCGCATCGGGCTCTGTGCTGACAGCTCAGAGCCTGGAGCCTGCTTCGGATCCTGTGAGTGTCTCTGTCTCTGCCCACCCCGCTCCCCACGGGCTCATGCTCTCTTGCTCTCTCGCTCTCTCTCTCAAAAATAAACAAACATTGGGGCACCTGGGTGGCTCAGTCAGTTAAGCGTCTGACTTCAGCTCAGGTCATGATCTCACGTCTCCTGAGCTTGAGCCCCGCATTGGGCTCTGTGCTGACAGCTTGGAACCTGGAGCCTGCTTCAGATTCTGTGTCTCCCTCTCTCTCTCTGCCTCTCCCCCATTCACGCACTGTCTCTCTCTCTCTCTCTCAAATATAAACAAACATTAAATAAATAAATAAATAAATAAATAAATAAATAAATAAATAAACAAACATTTAAAAATAAACAAAAGAAGATAAAACACTGGTTTCTCAAACCCATATGAAAATAAAAAGATTTCTATGCCAGAAATCTTTTTATTTTCATATGGGTTTCATGGACAAATATAAAAGCAATATTTTTATAATTTTGGTTTGCAACTCCACCTTTTATTTTCTACAGGACATAAAAGCAACAGCAGAAAAATTATAAATCTATGCTAATGAGGACAAAATATATAAAGATGTACTTTTTGACATTAATAACATAAAGGGATATGAGTCAGAGCTGTAGAAAGTAGGGTTTTTGTATGTGATTGATTTAGTGTTCATCCGTTAATAGATTTCTATAACTTCAGATATTACATATTCCCCTTAAGGTAACCCCAAAGAAATTAACTGTAGAATTTATATAAAACAAAATGCTGAGTGAATTGAAACATGTCACTACAAAGAATCAACTAGGGAAAAAGTGAGGGCAGTAATGAAGTAAATGAGGAACAAGAAAGCTGTAAGACCAACAGAAAAATAACCAAATAACAAAAGTAAGTCCTCCCTATAGTAATTATGTTAAATGTAAATGAATAAAACTCTTTTCAAGATTATTTCTTTAAATGTAAAGTATTGACAATCAAAAACTGCTGGAAGAAACAAAGGACACTGCTCTCACAGAATTCAGAAAACTCTTGTCCTGCCTGCAAGAGCTACTAAAGGGAGTGCTTCAGGTTGCAATGAAAGACTTTGTCAGTAACTTGTAGGCACTGAAGAAGCAAAGATCTGTGGATCAGGCAAATACAGGATCAGTTATAAAAGCTAGTATCATTGTATCTCACGGTTTGTGGGTTCAAGCCCCATGTCAGGTTGCGTGCTGACAGCTCAGAGCCTGGAGCCTGCTTCAGATACTATGTATCCCTCTCTGTCTGCCGGTACCCTGCTAGCACTCTGTCTCTCTCTTTCTCAAAAATAAATAAACATTTAAAGCCAGTATCATTGTAATTTTGGTTTGAAACTCCACGTCTTGCCTACATTATTTAAAATTCAAATGCAGAAGAGAAAAGCAATTCTTAATCTACAGTATTGGGCATGCAGCGTATAAAGATGTAATTTGTGAAGTCAATAACAGAGAGGTAGGAAGGAGGCCAGTAAAAGTGGTTGTGCATGTTTGGTATAAATTCAAATAAGATGGTTATATCTTTATCATATTAAGTGTAATTCTCATGATAAGTGCAAAGAAAATATCTACAGAATATACACAAAAGGAAAAGAAAGGGAATTAAAGTGCTTTGCTACAAAAAAATCAATTAAACAACAGGACAACAGTAGTGGAGAAAATGAGCGTCAAAGACCTGTAAAGCACACAGAAAACAAGTAGAGAAATAGATGAGTAAGTCCCTCCTTATCAGCAACTACTTCCAATGAAAATGGGTTAAACTGTCCGATAAAAAGACAAGAGATTGGCAGAATGGATTTGGAAAAAAAAAAAAAAAAAAAAGGTGAGGATCGCACGGGTGATGCAGTCAGTTAAGCATCTGACTCTTGATCTCCGCTCAGGTCATGATCTTACAGTTGGTGAGTTCAAGCCCTGCATCGGGCTCTGCGCTGATGGTGCAGAGCCTGCTTGGGATTCTGTCTGTCCTTCTCTCTGCCCCTCCCCTACTTGTTTTCTCTCTCTGTCTCTCTGTCTCTCTGTCTCTCTCTCTCTCTCTCTTTCTCTCTCTGTGTCACACACACACACACACACACACACACACACACACACAATACATACATACATACTTAAAGGTGCAACTTCTTACAAGAGACTCAGTTTAGATCCAAAGACACAAGTAGATTAAAAGTGAAAAGGGGGAAGATCTATTCTATGTAGGTAATAATTGAAACAGAGCTGGGGTTGCTACCCTAATATTAGACAATGTAGGCCTTCAGTCAAAAATGAAGGATGTTATATATTAATAAAGGTTCCCTACAGCAAGAGGATAAAGAATTAAAAGCATCTGTGAATGTTATGGCCACCCCAGACAGGTCTGAAAGGGTAGGTAATGCTTCCCTATGCAACCCCTAAAAAGACGCGGTTATTTCCCATCGAGGTGGGGAAAGGGGCTGGGAGGGCTCTTCGAGCAACAGCAGTTCCAAACAGTTTATGCATTATCCCCAAGTCTTCCAACTTGGAAGGCCTGATCTCCAGGT
The DNA here is from genome assembly GCF_014898765.1 of Herpailurus yagouaroundi. Lineage (NCBI taxonomy): Eukaryota > Metazoa > Chordata > Mammalia > Carnivora > Felidae > Herpailurus > Herpailurus yagouaroundi. The sequence continues at coordinate 21,984,168 of NW_024412430.1, read as the reverse complement.
CAAACTCTCCTGTGCGTTTCCAGACCCACAGGTCCAACTGCCTACTGCCCTTCTCCACTCGGACACCTCAAGCCCATCTTAAAGATGTTCAACATTTTCAAGACAAACGCCATCCCCCAAACTCCCCAGAGCCTCCTCCTGATGTCCCCAGTTCCATGGCTGGCACTACCGATAACCCCACTCATTGCTCAAGCCAGGACCTTCCTCTGTCTTTGTTGCTCGTATTTTCCAAATCCAGGGCTGCAACAAGCCCTGTGGACTTTCCTCCTAACCATCTCTTGAAATCCTCCAATCCAGTCTCCCCCTGTGACCTGGGCGGTCCTTCCAGCTTGCAGACAGTATCCTCTGTCTGTCTCAATGATGCTGCAAGACCAGCCTCCCTTCCAGGACCCTGCTCACCGTGCAAGCTCCTGCTTGCTCTGCCGCCCCCTCACTTTTGGAGCCTGGACACCTGGCTGGGTCTCTTTGGCTCCTCAGGGGCCAAGCGCCCTTCTGCCACAGGCCTGCTGTGCCTACAGTGCTGCTGCCCAAGCTCCACACCCTCGGGAATCCCTCTTGACCCCAAATCTGGGCCAGTGTGCTGTGTGCTGTCCTCCCATATGAGTGTGGTTCTTCCCTTCAGGCCACCAGTCTCAGAGTGTGATGACACATCCTTACTGTGACAGTGTGTAGGGCTTGCCCCTGTCACATAGGACCCCTGGGAGCAGTTCCTGGGTTGGTGCTTAATGTTATTCCGTGGCACCTATTGGATAGATGTTCTGTAAACACCGAGAGTAAGTGGATGGGAAGCTAGAAGGCGCTGGCAGCTGGCCGCAGCCCAGTTCCTGGGCAGGAGACAGGAGCTAGATGTGGGAACAGGTGCCTGGGGACCTTAGGCAGGGTTAAGTGAAGCCGTGGCTGCTCAGGGGGGTTCAGAGATGCCCGGGTCCTCGTAGAAAGGGCTTTACCTGCAGGCAGCACAGTACTGGAGGGAGCGTGCACGTAGCATGGGCAGCTGCAGTCTGAGCTGCAGACGGAGGGCTGTGTGGAAGAAGGGGTGTGGGTCACAGACCAGAAAGAAGCCAGCACACTGGCACATTCCGCGTGTTCTCCTGCAGGCCTGGGCCAATTCGCTGGGTCACGAAGACGTACCCATTACTTAGTTTCAAGAGTTGAAGTTCGGGGAGGTGGAGTGACCACCTGGTAGTGCCAGAGTCCACGCGGAAATGCACTCCTGTCTCCAGGTGCTTCCCTCACACCCCATGTCATGGGTAAAATGGGTGGGGTGAAGACGGGACCCCTCCCCACCCTTCCCACCTTCTTCTGCCAGACCTGCTGAGGCAGGTTCTGCCAACCCTCTCCCTTCACTCTGAGATTTCGGGCTTGAGCAGCGAGGGCTGGAAGCCCTCCCATCGATACCCCAGGTTCCTCCTGTGTCCGTTTCCTGTGGCTGCTCCAACAGGTACCACAGTGTGTTGACTAAACCAATAAAGTTTATTCTCACAGCTCTTCAGGCCAGAGTCTGAACTCAGCATCACTGGGCTGAAGTCAACGTGCTGGCAGGACCATGCTCCCTCCAGAGGATCCAGGGGAGGATCCATGCGGTGCCTCCTCCAGCTTCTGGTGGCTGCCAGTGTTCCTTGGGGTGTGGCCACTCCAGTCTCCAAGGCAAGAATCTCCAAACCGCCCCCTGCACTTCTCCCTGTGTGTCAGCGTCCACCTAGAGAATCCAAGATAGTAACCCCACCTGAAGACCCTTAATTTAATCACACCGTCAAAGTCCCCGCCTCTTTTTGGAGCCATAGAAGGTATTCCGAGTTTCCAGGGATTAGGACGTGGTTATCTTTCGGAGGGCCATTATTTGGCCTTCCACACCTGCTTTATTTTTTTGTATTCTCTGTTGGATGTATCACCACCTGATATAGGGATAGTGTTTTCTGTGTATATGGCTAGAATCGACTCTATGGGGGCAGGAACCTTGTCTGTCTCGTTCACTTTGTCTCTAGTGACACAGCACCCACACATAGTAGGGTGCTCAATAGATGCTAGTTGAAAAAATGCTAGTTGAAAATATAGAGACTAAAACACCATTGGAGTGAATAATGAAAATTCAAACTACAATGAAATGCAAAAAGCGATAGCTCTTCTGTGTGCTACAAATATGCAGTGTCTGTTTGACGAAGATTACACAACTGTACCTCGATATTCATGAAATGCACGCGAATAAATGGAGAGACCCTCAAGGTGTCTGAATCAGCAAAGATGCAATATCGTAAAATATCAACTTTTCCTGTGTGGATAAAAATCCCAGAGGAATTTTTCAGGGAAGTTTCATGTGGGAGAATAAATGCAGAGATGAGATGAGATTGTCAGGAAAAGTGGAGATTATAGAGCTTACACCACCTGTTGTTGTTAAAACATTTAGTAAACCTATAATAAACAAAATAGTCGTGTCCATTATTTTCACGGAAAATTCCTAAGAAAAATTAATGGAAGTACATATAAAACTTATAATGAAGGTTAACGTTAGAGATCAGAAGTTTAGAGAGAAATGCTTAATGAATGTCTTGAAACATTAAGCAATTCTCTGAGGAAACACAAAAACAAGTGAGACTCACCTCCTGCCATAATTAATGAAGCAGTTAAGGTATGGGATCTGGGTTCAGACCTCTGCCCCAGGGCTTACTCTCTGTGCATCCTTGAGACCACTGACCCCTCATGGCTCGAGTCGTAGTTGCCAGTTCCTAGTAACAGCGAAAAGACTCAATACGTCCAAGGTAGACTCAGGAGGACGGCAGTTGAGTTGGGGAGCGGAGGCCTAGGTCTAGGGGAGAAGGCACCACATGATTAAATATGGGGACTGTCAGTGAGTTTTGCCTCGGGAGGCAGATTAGAGGTGTGTTTTACATTACGGAAAACATGTACACGTGTACAGAAATATATCTGCCATGCGTGGACCCATGATGGGATTGTGCCGTGAATGGGGTATGATTTATTAGACTCTGAGCAATAATAACCACCATGGAAAACTCCTTGCAAGTGTCGTAAACAGTTAAACATACCCACACTTACTATCCTCAAAAAACCTTGCACAGAAATGTTTACAGCAGTTCCATTTTGACCGCCCCAAACTACAAAGGCCTCCACTGCCTATCACCAGTGAATGGAATGTACGCAATATATCGATAGATCTGCACAACAGAGTGATCCAAACATCGATTTTTTTCAGCCTGAGAAAGCTCTCTGCTTGGAAGGGCTCATAAGATCCAATTGGACACACCCAAATCACTCAGGAAAACATCTCCATTTGAGGGTCCATAACTTCAATTATAGCTGCAAAACCTTGGTTGCCATGCACCACGGAACATTGACAGGTTCTAGGGGATGAGGGCACGGACATCTCTGGGGAGGGGACCTTATTCTGCGCATCAGCCGCACTGTGGTTAAGTCCAGAAGGCACTGCTGGGGAGGCAGCCAAGCACAGGGCTTTGCGTTGGGTGGAGCTCATGAGGACGCCGGGTACGGCTTGTGAATGAAAGACAGATCTGCTCTTGGAATAAGTAAAACTGCATTATACAAAACCTGTGCCAAATTACTCAAAAGTGGCCAGCTTCTACCTTGATGTGATTTTTCCTTCCTTCTTTCCATTATTCTTTTTCTCCCTCTCTCCCTCCATCTCTCTCACCCGTCAGGAAGCTTTCGTTCATGATAATCACTACTGTATCCATCCGTACTGTCAACCTTTCCACGGAGCACACTGATTATCACTAAACTGCCATAATCAGTTTACCTCCTTGGGAAGATGTTTGTTGACTGATAACTGAACTTATCTACTCAACCCATTTCTTAAATGTGTGCCAAGGGTGACACAGTCAGAGAAACAGATGACGCTGGAAATAAGCTCCTTCGAGGAAGGCTTGTTCACACCAAGGGGCTGCCTACAAATGTATGGGTGTCAGGAACGGTAGCACACACTTGAGCCACTGGTTGGTGGACACAATCATGCGCCCCAGAGACGTCCACATCCTAGCTCCTGACCCTGTGAGTCTATTCCCTCACATACGGCCAAAAGGGCTGTGTAGATGTGGTTAAGGAGAGGATTTGATGGGAGAGTATCAGGCTTACCAGTTGGGCCTGACGAACTCACAAGGGTCCTTATGGAAGAGAGGCAGCTGGGTCAGAGGAGGAGATGCGATTTCACCGAAGCAGGGATGAGGGAAAAGAGGTGATGTGTTGCTGGCTTGAAGACAGAAGAAGGGGCTGCAGAGAGGAACGCAGGGGCCTGTAGGTTCCAGGCAGGCGGGAAGATCCTGCTGCTGGAAAGGACAGGAGGAGCCCCCGAGGGTGTCTGACATCCTCTTCACACCTAGACTGTCGCTCAGTGAGACTGATTTTAGAAATGAAAACTGACTAGCTGATTCTGAGGTTTATAAGGGAAGTCAAAGAACCTGAGTGGCCAAGGAGTTTTCAAAAAAGGAGGAGTTACACTACCTGACTTGCAGATTCGAAACTTGTTAAAAGGTAACAAATTTGTGTGAAGCCACCAATGTGTAGCTTGTTACAGCAGCAACATGACACTAATACAGGCATGAGCCTGGGGCCAGTGGCAGCCCAGCCATTACGCCTCCTTGCTCGAAGGGACACAGGAAGGTTTGGTGGAGGGACCCTGAGGAGACACTATTTAGACTCAGCCCAGAAGATGAACATGGCTTGAAGCCCAAGGACAGAGCCAGTTCAAGGTGACGTCGTCAGGAAGGAGCCAGGGGCTAACTTCCCTGGGTCAGACTCCTTCCCTCAGTCTTGCCTCGGCTTCCCCAGCGGCTGAACACAGAGAAAACTGGAAGGAAGGGGACATCCTGGAGGCCAACACTTCACAGCTTCTGCTGGTGGCTCTGGCCTCCCACCTGAGTCCCCGGGCCCAGATGGAAAATGCATAAACGAGCCACATGACACCCCCCACGCCCCGCCGCCAGGTTGTTGGTGACTTTGTGTCTCTGCCTGTACGGTGACTCCTCCCAGACACATTCCTGCCCTCTGCTTTTCAGCCCACTCCAACTCCATAATCCCGCTAACATCCTGGAGAGCCCATGTCTGCTCCCAGAATGGACGTTGCCTGGGACAGCACAGGGTCAAAGCCCCACCGAGACCCGCTGAACTGAAATCTGATTGTAACAAGGCGACTGATTGCCACGCTGCTAAAGTTCACACAGTCTTGTAGGCCACACTCCCACCTGGATGTTATGCCACCACCCCAGGCCCCACCCACCCGCCATGATTGCCTGCTAGTGCAGATTACCATTGCTTGTTTATTTGTTCTCTGTTGTCTGACCTGCCCCTGCCCAGAATGTCAGCTCAGAGGGTCCGAAGTCCCATCGAGGCTGTTTGCTCCCTTGCTGCCTCCCAAGCCCCTAAGCGGTGCCGAAGACATCGAAAAAGCTCAAGAAATATTTTTAGAGAAATGCATGCGAATGAAAGCAGTGAAGCACACACCCAGGTCAGATGGAACCGAGTCGCGTGTCCGCTCATTGTCCCTCCATGAGTCCTGGGCCCCGTGTGGCCCGCTCTGTCCCAGAAGGCTCTGTCCTGTGGGCTGCACAGCCGAGCCCCTGACTGCCCAGTGCTCCAGCACTGGATGGCCGGGCACAAGAGAGCAGGTGGGGCGGGTTCCCTGGGTCCCTGGGCAGCTCCTCTCTGGCTCAGGAGACACCTATTCCCCGCCCTCCGTACAGGCCCAGGGTGGGAGCAGTGCCCCCAGTGCCAGCGTGTAGGGGCCTCAGCACCCCTTGTCCACCGTTCCCTCCTGTGTGCCCCCAGTCCCCACCCTGCTCTCCTTTGTGTGCCTGTGTAGGGATCTTCGGGGTGTGTACAAATGGCGTGTGCGGATGTGTCCTTTCCCACATTGTGTATCTAAGTTCTCTCTCAAGACTGAGAGCTGTCTTGGGGGGCCTGGATGGCTCCGTCAGTTAAGGGTCGGTTAAGTGTCCAACTTCGGCTCAGGTCATGATCTCGTGGCTCCTGGGTGTGAGCCCTTTGTCGGGCTCTGTGTTGACAGCTCAGAGCCTGGATCCTGTTTCAGATTCTTTCTTTCCCTCTCTCTCTGCCCCTCCCCTGCTTGCTCTCTCTGTCTCTCTGTCTCTCTCTCAAAAATAAACATTAAAAAAAAAAAAGGCTGAGCTCTCTCTAAGTTTCCACTTCGTCTGCACTGTGCCTGTGTGTGCTTGTGTGCATGGGTGTGTTTGCATCAAGGGAAAAAGTTTCCTTGCATTAGTTCAGCCACGATGAAACAAAGAACATCTTTGAAGACAACTCGATGTCAAAACATGGAAGGTAGGGAAACAAACACTTGCAAACTAGCAGCTCCCCTAAGGTAATCTGTGAACAGAAGCACTAAACCAATCACAACACGAAGTTGGGATGGAGTGGTTTGTAGTTTATGGATCTTTGCTTGTGTGTTTTCCAAATTCCAAAATTCATGAGTTACGTTGATGTATAAACGGGTAACAACAGCAAGATGGAGTTTGCTGTAAGTGCCCCCTCCCATGTCACACGCCCCGGAAGGTCGCAGCACTGACACTGTGCAGCTCCAGGGGTCACATGACCTGGAAATAAGGGCGTCACAACAACCACGCTGACCAAACCTTTATTGGAAACCACCACGTCACACTCATGCGCTCTAGGGGACTGCAGGAAGAACCGTCAGCGTCGCCAAAAGAAAGAAGCACTGAGCTAACCTAAGATAGCAGTGGGCGTAGCATGGCGGGGGGCGGGGGGCGGGGGCCGGGGGGGGGGGGAGAGGAGAGGCGCAGGAGCCGTTGTGCCCTGGCGGTGGGCGTCCAGGGCCCGGGTGCTAGGAAGTTGCGTCAGACCTGCAGGCGACCCCCGGCCCTGGAGGCCTCGTGGTGCACCTCCGCTCTCTCCTGGGGCACCGGGGGACGCAGGGGAGCCCGTGGCCCACGCGGACACCTGGGGGCTGCAGGAGGAGCAGCAGGCGCACGGGGTCCCCGGGGCACGGGCGGGACCGCGGCCCCGAAGCCTTGGCCACCGTCTGCCTGAGGTGGTGGCTTTGCCTCCTCAGCTCGCAGACCTCTCTCTCTGCCCACAGAGCGGCACTCCGGCTCTGGCTCTGCCGAGGAGATCCTCCTGGTCGTGGGATCGTGCTTCTCCGCAATTCTCTGCGCGGGCCCTCGGCCATCTTCTTGCAGCGGTCGCCCACGAGACGGGCGACGGCCAGCCCCCTGCACGCCTCGGGAAGCCGCGTCTCCCCGTGCACGTGCTGCGCCTCCTCCCCAGCCCGCTTTCTCTCCAGGTGCGGGACGGGCTCTACCCGCACGGGGGGCGGGATCGGGAGCGGCAGCTGCGGCGTCTGAGCCTCCCGTGCCAGCTGGGCGTTCTCCCCGTGCAGCTCCTCTCAGCTTGGAGCCGAGGTATTTGTCCCCTGAGCTCCGCGATCCTCCGCGTTCCCCGCATCATTTCCCTGGACGGCTCTTCTTTCTCTGCTTCGGGATGGCGCAAGGGTGCTTGGAAGTCACCACGGCCCGCGGTGAGGAGCCGAGGATGGAGGGACTGCTGACGGGTGGCCGCGGTCGTCTCAGGTCTCTGCCTCCCTGCTCCCCGCTGCTCCCGAGCCCCCCCGCCTTCCATGTGAGGCCCAGGGAGCCCCGGCACGGCCAGCATCTTCTGCGTGTTCTGGTCCAGGGGGTGGAGTTGGCTCCAGACTCGCCGGCGACCCGCTGGCCTCCTGGATTCCGCAGCTCCCGGCGTCCTTCGTCCTCCACCTTTGCCTGCGCTCTGCGCCTGCAGCTGGCGGGTTCCTGGGCCCGCGGGTGGGCAAGTCCCTGCGGGTCAGGGCTGTCATTGGAGCCGGCTGTTGTTTTCCTGCCAGGGGGCTCGCCACAGTCCCGTGATGCTCCTGAGACAGTACCTCCTTCCTTGCCCTGAGAAAGGTTCACAGTCTGGCTCTGCCCGCCTTCCTTAAGCAGTCGCACCACGTGCTGCACTGAGGACCCGCTGGGATCTCCAGTCAAGGCAGCCAGAGCCACGATTTGTAATGTGGGAGGGCCGGCCTCCCCCACACACGACCTGAAGGATTCAAGGGCTTGTGTCTCTGACCCCGTCTTCCAGGCCTCTCCCGGTCACTTCACCCTGGCACATCGCCTCCCAAGCAGCCCCTTTGCTCTCCTTGAACCGTGTCGACTCATCACTAGGAGCACCACCACCGCAGTGCGTTCCAGGATGTCCCGGCAAAACCTGAGACTCCCAGCCCCTGAGCCACACTTTCGTACATCACCAGCAGGGCAGCCCACAGCTCTTCCAGGACCCGCTGGGGAGACACTTCGGTGGCCACCAGCCGGCCGTCCATGTCCCTCAAGGGCCTCTTAGCTCTGCCTCCCATCACCAGTGTCCTGTGGCCACAACTGACCACTCTGAACCCCGAGGATGGTTCTGTCGACCATCCTCTTGGCACCCAGGGCTGACCTCATCCCCCCTGTGGAGGGGGCAGCTGGGTTCTCGCAGACCCCGCTTCCTGCCTTTGCTCTGCTCACTGCACAGACAGAAATGGAGACTACTTAACACGGTGAGTGGCCGATGTGGACGTGCTGGCTGCAGCCTGGAGCTCGGGCCTCTCTCGGCCCACTTGGCCCTCCAACACTCCTGGAGGCTCAGGCAGGGCCACGCCTTTCCCCTTCTCTGCACGGGTGTGTGCGTCAGGCAGGGGACTTGTCCCTCGGTGAGGCTAGTTGCCCCCAGTCTCAGAAGCCTGGTCCTGCTACAAAGCTCCCAGGGTCTCCCCCTCTGAGGCTCCCTCTGTCGTGGTCTTTGGTGAATGTCAGTGGGGCTGCGGCTCTGGACCGAAGGTTGTCACCAGAGCTACCAACCCAGAGCACAGATTTCCAGTTGTAACAACACACGAGACAAGGTGGAACCGGCAGGCTCTGAGAGTTTTGTGGAAGTTTGGTGCAGCCTGTTTCCCACGTTGAGTCCAAGTGTCCCAGAAGTGGTGATCCACTGTTCTGGGGGTGACACAGTGACCCACCCTCCTTCCCTACTGTGGCCCTGCCATCCTCAGCTCGTTCTTGTCCAGGTGTCCCTGGGGACAGTCTCAGTTCACGGAGTCCTCTTCGGAAATGGCCTCTGTGCAGAGCCCGATCCTTCTTGCCTGAATTTGGCGCCTCCCATTTGGTTCGACGACGTCTCCCTGTCCTACCCTGTCTAAAGCAGACCCGGGCTCAGAGCCTCCTGACCCATGCCCTGGATGGAGCCGTGAGGGTCTTGACCCCAGAGCCCCGTCCACAGAAGAAATGAGAGAAGTTCCAGCTGAGGCCGTGGGGGTTTTCTGCGGGGACCCTGTGCCTGCAGAAGGGGGTCTGCCAGCTGGCGTTGAGGGGAAGAAGAGGGCAGAGCCCTGAAGTGAGAGGCATTTCTCCTTCTCTTCGTCATAAGACTTTTTCGTTTAAGTTTACTCATTTATTTTGAGGGAGAGGAACATAAGCAGGGAAGGGGCAGACAGAGGGAGAGAAAGAATCTCAAGTAGGATCTGCACTGTCAGCACAGAGCCTGACATGGGTAGTAAACTCATGAACCATGAGATCATGACCTGAGCCAAAATCAAGAGTCAGACTGAGGATGCCTGCGTGGTTCAATCGGTTAAGCCTCGGACTTTGGCTCAGGTCATTATTTTCGCAGTCCATGAGTTCAAGCCCCATATCGGGCTCTGTGCTGACAGCTCAGAGCCCGGAGCCTGCTTCAGATTCTGTGTCTCCCTCTCTCTCTGTCCCTCTTCCACTCATGCACATGCACACGCACTCTCTCTCACTTTCTGTCTCTCAAAAATAAATAAACATTTTAAAAAAGGGTCAGACCCTTAACAGACTGAGACACCTACCTGCCCCTATCATGACACTGTTCTTAACAGAAGTTTTAGGTTAAAGGGAAATTGAATGGGAAATACAGTGTTCCCACCTACCACTTTGCTTCCTCACACATTAGGACACCATCTTGTGTGAACGTTACAGTCCTTACAATTGATAGTTCAGTATTGACACATTATCAGCTAATGGTCATAGTGTCCAGTAAGGGTCACTGCTTGTGCTGTGCAGGTCAATGAGTTTGAGAAAAGTCCATGTTTATCCTCCATGACAGGATCACAGGGAATAGTTTCATTGCCCAGAACAAGCCCCGTGCTGCACTGCCTCTGCCCTGGCTCTGTCTCCTGCACTCCCCGACCTCTCCTTGTGTCTTATTACGGGTTTTACTTTCATTTGCTTGACGTTGAGTGATGTTAAGCCTCTTTTCTTCAGGTGTCTGTTGGCCATCTGGATATCTTTTTTGGAGAAATGTCTGTTCATGTTGTCTGCCCATTTTAATTGAATTATTTATTGTGTTTTTTTATTTGTACAAATTCATTAAATATTTTGGATATTAACTCATAATTAGATATACTATTTGCAACTATCTTTGCCTAGTCAGTAAGCATGACTTTTCATCTTGTTAATGTTTTCCTTTGCTGTGCAAAAGACTTTCAGTTTGATGTAGTCAGACTTTTTAATTTTTTTCTTTAGTTTCATTTGTCTGAAGATGCATATCCAGAAAAATGTTGGTAATGTTGAGGCCAATAATATTACTGCCTATGTTTTATCTTAGGAGTTTTATAATTTCAAGTTTCACAATTACACCTTTCATCCATTTTGAGTTAATGTTTGTGTATGGCATAAAAACTTAGTCCCGTTTTATACCTTTGAATGTAGCTATCCAGAGTTCCCAGCACCGTTTGTTAAAAGGACTGCCTTTCCCTGTTGTATACTCTTGCTTCATTTGTAGTGGATTAATTGACTGCATAAGTATGGGTTTATTTCTGGGCTCTCTATTCTGTTCTATTGACCTATGTGTCTATTGTTGTGCCAGTACCATACTGTTTTGATCACTACAGCTATGTAATATATCTTGACATCTGAGATTGTGATACCTCCAACTTCCTTATTATATTTCAAGACTGTGTTGGCTATTCAGGATCTTTTTGGTTCCATACAAATTTCAGGATAATTTGTCCTAGTTCTGTGAAAAATATTATTGGTATTTTGATAGGGATTGCATTGAATCTGTAGATTGCTTTGGGGTGGTATGGGCATTCTGACAATATTAATTATTCCTATCCATGAGCATGGTATATCTTCCCATTTGTTTGTGACATTTTCAATTACTTTTTCAGTGTTGTATAGTTTTCAGTGTACAGGTCTTCATCTTCTTGGTTAAATTCATTCCTCAGTATTTTATTCATTTTGATGCAATTGTCAGAAAGATTGGTTTCTTATTTCCTCTTTCCACTACTTCATTATTAGTGTATAGAAATGTAACAGATTTCTGTATATTGATTTGGTATCCTGTAAGTGTACTGAATTTATTAGTTCTAATAGTTTTTTTGTGTGTGGAGTCTTAGAGTTCTCTCTATATGGTATCATGTCATCTTCAAATAGTGATATTTTTACTTCTTTCCTACCAATTTGGATGCCTCTTATTTCTTTTTGCTGTCTGATTGCTGTGGCTAGGTTTTCCAGTACTGTGTTGAATAAAAGCAGTGACAGTAGGAATCCTGGTCCTGTTCCTGATCTTAGAGGAAAAGCTCTCAGTTTTTTACCATTGAGTATGATGTTATCTGTGGGTTTATCATATATGACCTTTATTAGGTCATTAGGTATGCTTCCTCTAAACACACTTTGTTGAAAGTTTTTGTTGTGAAAAGATACTGAATTTCGTCAAATACTTTTTCTGAATTTACTGAGAAGATGAAATGGCTTTTATCATTCATATTGTTAATGTGGTGTATCACCTTGATTGATTTGTGGATATTGAATCATTTTTATATCTCTGGAATAAATCCCACTTGATCATTATCAATGAGCCTTTTAATTGTATTAGTAAATTCATTTTGCTAATGTTTTGTTGAAGATTTTATATTTATGTTCATTAGGGATATTGGCCTTTAGTTTTCTTTTTTTGTAATGTCTTTATCTGGTTTTTGTATCAGGGTAATGTTAGCCTTATAGAATGAATTTGGAAGATTTCCTTCCTATTCTATTTTTTTTTGGAATAGTTTGAGGAGGATGGGTATTAACTCTTCTTTACATGTTTGGTAGAGTTCTCTTGTAAAGTCGTCTGGTCCTGGAGTTTTGTTTGTTGGGAGTTTTTTGATTACTGACTCATTTTGTTTTTACTAGTAATCTGTTCAAATTTTCTATTTCTTTTAAATGTATTCTTGTAAGATTGTATGCTTCTGGGAATTTATCCATTTCTTCTAGATTATCTAATTTGTTGGCATATAATTTTTCATAGTAGTCTCTTATAATCCTTCATTTTTTCTTGGTGTCATTTGTTACTACTTTCATTTATTTTTTTAAGTTTATTTATTTTGAGGGGGAATGGGCAGAGAGGTAGGGAGAGAGAGAATCTCAAGTAGGCTCTGTGTGGAGCCCAATGCAGGGCTTAATCCCAGGAACCATGAGATTATGACCCGAGACAAAATCATGAATCAGACGCTTGACTGAGCCATCCAGGTGCCCCACTACTTTTTCATTTCTAATTGTATTTGTTTATATCATCTCTCTTTTTTCTTGGTGAGTCTGTTGGATCTTGGTTTGTCAATGTTGTTGATCTTTTCAAAGCATCAGCTGCTAGTTTCACTGATCTTTTCTATTTTTTTTTTGTCTCCATTTCATTAACTTCCCCTTTGATCTTTATTATTTCCTTCCTTCTACTAACTTTGGGTTTTGTTTGTTCTTCTTTTTGTTCTTCTTGTTTGTTCCTTTAGGTGAGGAATAAGCTTGTTTATTTGAGGTTTTTCTTATTTCAAGGTAAGCCCGCATTGCTATTACCTTCCCTCTTAAAAGTGCTAAGTGCTATTGCTGTGTCTCAAAGATATTTAACTATTTCATTTTAATTTTCATTTTCCACCATGTATTTTTTTAATTTCCTCTATGAATTTCTTACTGATCCATTGATTATTTAGTAGCATGTTATATAGCCACTATGTATTTGTGTGCTTTCCAGATTTTTCTTTTCTAATTGATTTGTAGTTTAATTCCATTGGTTGGAAAAGACACATGATATAATTTCAATCTCTTTTAATTTATTGGGATTTGTTTTGTGGTATAACATGTGATTTATTTTGAAGAATGTTCCACGAGCGCTTGAAAAGAATGTGTATTCTGCTGTTTTGAGATCAAGTTTTCTGAATATATCTGTTAGGTCTATCTGTTCCAATATGTCATTCAAAGCTCCTGATTCCTTGTTGATTTTCTGTTTGGATTATCCATCCACTGATGTTGGTGGGTGTTAAAGTCTTCTACTATTATTCAGGAGTTAAGATGGCAGAGGAACCAGAATTTCCCTTGTCCCTCAAAACACAGCTGTCTTGAGATCAGATCACTTGGAACACACAGGAAATCAATCTGCAGAGTGGCAGAAAGATCTCCACAGGTGGAGGGACACAGCTTGGCAGGATCAAGGTACATGTATGTGAATTGGGGAAGATAAAACAGCGTAGGCATGGAGGGGAGGGTACCCCTTCCGCAGAGAGACGAAAGGGAAAGACAGAGAGTCTGTGGAATTGCTGTATTGAGTTAGTACAAGAGGAAAACCCCTCCAGACCACAGACTGGGGAGCGAGAAATAGGGAGAGTGCCAGGTTCTATTTTGCAGTTTCAGGAGCTGAAGACCAGAGTTTTCAAAAGTACATGACTTTCTCCAGGCTTCTGACTTTCTCTAGACTGAAGTTGCCTTCATGTGTCCATGCCTGGAGGGGAGGGAGCCAGCCCCAGACAAGGTAGTGATCTCAGGGGTGCACTGGGAGAGAACAGTCCTCTTCCTCAAGTACTGTGAGAAGAGGGTTTATTGCCTCCCCAAGGACAAAAGACCCTGCAGGCACCAGCCAAAGTTATTTTATCAGCAGGACAGAGTGGCACTTTTCCAGAACACGTCTGTGGTCTGTACAGTGCAGGGCCCTTTAAGACGTCAGGTTCTGAAACACAGCCAAGTGCCTAGGAGGCGCAGGAGACTGTGGAGCAGGACAGGCCAACAGCCCTGCTACTCGCTGAGGGCTGCCTGAGCAGCATCGTTTGAGACACCTGGTCAGGGGAGGAGAGAATGGGGTGCTGCCATTCTCCTCCCCATCACCAACACAGTGGGGTTTCAGGGAACAGCACAGCTGCCCACAGTGGAGGTGGGACCCACTTATACCAAACCCCGCCCCTCTGTGTCTGGTAACTGCTTACCTAGTGGAGTGAGATTGACCCCGACCCAACCAGGCAGCTTCTCCTCCAGATCAGCACAGGCACCGGTCCCATGTGCCAACAGACTACTGTCCCGGGGTTTTGCATGTTACTCTGCTTGTCATTTTCTATTTTTTCTTTTCTTTTTTCCTTTTCTTTCTACCTTCTTCTTTTTTTCTTTTGGAACCAGGTTCATAGTTTCTGATTTGGGTTATATATATATAATCTCTTTCTGTTTTGTTTGTTTAACCAGGCATTTATATTCTATTCTTTTTACACTTTTTCTATATCTCCTTCTTCTTTATTTTCCTCTCTCTCTGGATTAAGCCTTATAATTTTTTTTATTCTCTACTTTTTCTTTTTCTTGCCCCTTTCATTTTTCTCTTTGTATGGGATCAGGCCTCCCCCCTTTCCTTTTTTCCAGGGTTACTTCAACAATCAAAGCACACCTGCTAGAAGGTCCAAACACTCCACCACTATGAGCAAGGAGGATCTTTGTAGAGGACTGACTAGTGGGATAGAGCAGCCAAATGCAACAAAAGAGTGCATATAACATACTCCAAAAACACTTCCTGAAGTACCAGGCCCTGGACAGTGTATGGTCCCTTTTTAATAGAGCAGTACTCGCAGGTGCAGAACACATTATAAGCTATTAAAACACATAAAAGACAAAAACCTAGCCAAAATGATGAGACAGAAGAATTCTCCTCAAAAGAAAATCCAGGAAGAAATGATAGCCAGAGAATTGCTCAAAACAGATATAAACAATGTATCTGAACAAGAATGTAGAATCACAGTCAAAGAGTAATAGCTGGGCTTGAAAAAAGCATAGAAGACAGCAGAGAATCTATCACTGCAGAGATCAAAATCCTAATAAATAGTCATGATGAATTAAGAATTACTCTAAATAAGAGGCAAAATAAACTAGATGCAGGGACAGTGAGGATGGAAGAAGCAGAGGAGAGAATAGGTAAAATAGAAAATAAAATTATGAAAAATGATTGAGCTGAAAAAAAGAGGGGAGAATTAGAGAGCTAAGTGACTCCATGAAACAAAATAATATCCATATCATAGGAGTTCCAGAAGAGCAAGAGAAACATACAGAAGGCTTATTTGAACAAATTATAGCTAAGAACTTCCCTAATTTATGGAAGGAAACAGGCATCCAAGTCCAAGAGGCACAGAGAACTCCCTTCAAAATCAACAAAAACAGGTCAACACCATGACATATCATGGTGAAACTGGCAAAATACAAAGATAAAGAGAGAATTCTAAAAGCAGCTAGGGACAAATGGGCCTTAACCTACAAGGGCATACACATAAGAGTAGCAGCAGACCTGTCCACTGAAACTTGGCAGGCCAGAAGCGAGTGGTAGGAAATATTCAATGTGACAGATAGGAAAAATATGCAACCAGGAATCCTTTATCCAGCAAGGCTGTCACTCAGAATAGAAGGAGAGGTAAAGGCTTTCCCAGACAAACAAAAACTGAAGGAGTTCATGACCACTAAACCAGCCCTGCAGGAAATCCTAAGGAGAACCCTGTGAGCGGAAAACAGTGACGACTACAAAGGACTAGAGACATAACCACCAACGCAAACCTACAGGTAATACAATGGCACTAAATTCATATCTTTTAATAATCACTCTGAATGTAAATGGACTAAATGCCCCAATCAAAAGACGTAGGGTATCAGAATGGATTAAAAAACAAGATCCATCC
Organism: Herpailurus yagouaroundi; assembly: GCF_014898765.1. NCBI lineage: Eukaryota > Metazoa > Chordata > Mammalia > Carnivora > Felidae > Herpailurus > Herpailurus yagouaroundi. The sequence continues at coordinate 21,968,207 of NW_024412430.1, read as the reverse complement.
AAATGCTGCCTACAAGAGACTCATTTCAGACCTGAGGACACCTACAGACTGAAAGTTACGGGATGGAGAACCATCTATCATGCTAATGGACATCAAAAGAAAGCCAGAGTAGCCATACTTCTATCAGACAAACTAGATTCTAAAACAAAGACTGTAACAAAAGATGAAGAAGGGCATTGTATCATAATTAAGGGGTCTATCCATCAAGAAGAGCTAACAGTTGTAAATATTTATGCCCCAACTGTGGAAACACCAAATATGTAAGTCTTCTACTATTATTGTATTACTTTCTATTTCTTTCTTTATATCTGTTAAGAGTTGCCTCCATGGTGGGTGCATAAGTATTTACAATTGTTATATCCTCTTGTTGGATTGTTCCCTTTATCATTATGTAGTATTCTTCTTTATATCTTATTACAGTCTTTGTTTTACAGTTTATTTTTTCTGATATAAGTATTGCTATTCCAGCTTTGTTTTTGCTTCCATTTGAATGATAAATGCTTTTCCCAGCCTTCACTTTCAATCTGCATGTGTCTTTGGGTCTAAAGTGAGTTTCTTGTAGGCAGCATATAGATTGGTGTTGCTGTTTTATCCATTCAGTTACCCTGTGGGGTTTTTTTGAACATTAATTTCATATAAATTTAAATAATTTCTTGATAGGCATGTACTTATTACCATTTGTTACATGCTTTTTGGGTGTTTTTATAGTTCTTCTCTTATTCTCTTCCTTTGTGGTTTGATGGCTTTTTGTGTGTGTGTGATACGTTTGGGTTTCTTTTTCCTAATATTTTGCATATCTATTACAGGTTTTTGAATTATGATTAATATTTGGTTCACATATAACACCATATGTTTATAGAAGTCAATATTAAGTTGATGGTTGCTTAAGTTTGGAACCCTTCTTAAAGCACTAAATTTTTACTGTTCCTCCTTCCCACCTTTTATGTATATGGTGTCACACTTTATATCCTTTTATTTTGTGAATCCCTTGACTGATTTCTATAGATATAATTGATTTCACTACTTTTGTGCTTTAACTCCTGTACTAGTTTTATAAGTTATTGATCTGCTACATTAATTATGTTTGTATTTATTTTTGATATTTTTTTCCTTTCACAATTTTCTTACTCCTCATTATGGGCTTTTTTTCCCACTCGAAGAATTCTCTTTAATGTTTCTTATAAAGTTGGTTTAGTGGTGATGAAGTCCTTTAACTTCTGTTTGTCTGGTAAATTCTTTATCTCTCTTTATATTCTGAATGATAGCCTTGCTGGATACAGCATTCTTGGTTGCAGCACTTTGAATATATCATGCCATCCCCTTTTGGCCTGCAAATTTTCTGCTGAAAAATCTGTTTATAGCCTTATGTGTTTCCCTTGTATGTAACTATTTTCTTTTCTCTTCCTGCTTTAAAAGTTCTCTCTTGGGGCGCCTGGGTGGCTCAGTCGGTTGAGCGTCCCACTTCAGCTCAGGTCACGATCTCGCGGTCTGTGAGTTCGAGCCCCGCGTCGGGCTCTGGGCTGATGGCTCAGAGCCTGGAGCCTGCTTCCGATTCTGTGTCTCCCTCTCTCTCTGCCCCTCCCCCATTCATGCTCTGTCTCTCTCTGTCTCAAAAATAAATAAACGTTAAAAAAGATTTTTAAAAAAGTTCTCTCTTTATCATATCCATGAGATGTCTAGGAATAAACCTAACCAAAGAGGTAAAATATCTGTACTCTGGAAACTATAAAACACTGATGAAAGAAATGAAGATGACACAAAGAAATGGAAAAACATTCCATGCTCATAGATTGGAAAGAACAAATATTGTTAAAATGTCTACATTACCCAAAGCAATCTACACATTTAATGCAATTCCTATCAAAATACCAACAGCAATTTTTATAGAGCTAGAGAAGAAAATCCCAAAATTTGTATGGAACCACAAAAGACCTTGAATAGTCAATGAAATATTGAAAAAGAAAAGCAAATATGGAGGCATCACAATTCTGGACTTCAAGTTATATTACAAGCTGTAGTGATAAAGACAGTATGGTACCAGCAGAAAAATAGACACATAGATCAATGGAGCAGAATAGAAAACCCAGAAATAAACCCACAACTATAAGGTCAATTAGTCTTCAGCAAAGCAGGAAAGAAAATCTCATGGGAAAAAAGACAGTGTTCAATGAATGGTGTTGGGAAAACTGAACAGCATCATGAAAAAGAATGAAACTGGACCACTTCCTTACACCATACACAAAAATAAATTCAAAATAGATTAAAGACCTAAATGAGACAAGAAATCACCAAAATCCTAAATGAGAACATAGACAGTAACCTCTTTGACATAAGCCATAGGAACTTCTTACTAAATATGTCTCTTGAGGCAGGGGAAACAAAAGCAAAAATAAACCACTGAAATTTCATCAAAATAAAAAAGTTTCTGCACATTGAAGGAAACAACAAAATTAACGAGCAACCTATGAAATGGGAGATTTTTGCAAATGACATATCTGATAAAGGGTTAGGATTCAAATATATAAAGAACTTATAAAACTGAACACCCAAACCAAATAATCCAGTTTAAAAAATGGGCAGAAGACATGAACAGACAATTTTCCAAGGAAGACATACAGATGGCTAACAGACACGTGAAAATATGCTCAATATCACTCATATTCAGGGAAATGTAAATCAAACCCACAATGAGATATCACCTCACACCCATCAGAATGTCTAAAATCAACAATACAGGAAACAACAGGAATTGGCAAGGATGCAGAGAAGGGGGAACTCTTTTGCACTATTGGTGGGAATGCAAACTGGTGCAGCCATGGGGAAAACAATATGGGAGGTTTCTCAAAAAGTTAAAAATGGAGCTGCTCTACAATCCGGCAATTGAACTACTAGGTATTTACCCTAAGGATACAAAAATATGGATTTGAATGGTTACATGCACCCCAACGTGTATAGCAGCTTATCAACAATAACCAAATTATGGAAAGAGCTCAAATGTCCATTAAGCGATGAATGGATAAAGATGTGGCATATATTCCAATATAATGGAATATTACTCAGCCATTAAAAAGAATAAAATCTTGCCATTTGCACAATGTGGATGGAGCTAGAGAGTATTATGCTAAGTGAAATAAGTCAGAGAAAGATGAATACCATATAATTTCACTCATATGCAGAACTTAAGAAACAAAACAAATGAATGTGGGGGTGGGGAATAGAGGGGCAAATCTAATTTTGGAGAACAGATTGGTGGTTACTGCAGGCAAGGTGGATGGGGGAGATGGGTTGGACAGGTGATGAATATTAGGAAGGGCATTTGTGATGAGCACCAGGTGTTGTAGGTAAGTGACGAATCACTAAGTTGTACACCTGAAACTAATATTGCACTGTATGTTAATTAGCTGGAATTTAAATAAAAATTTGGAAAAGTAAAAAAAGAGAAAAAGTAATAACTGTAGTATTCACTTTTAAAGCCAAGTCTATACATTCCAATATAATTTGCAAAATAGTCTTTGATTATATTTAGTACAGTATACAAAAACCAATACAGCATGAAATATTTTGTTTCAGGACAGTTATTTAATGGAGAGGTATTTGATGGGTATCTCTTTTTTGGAAGACAGATATGGACAATATCAAGCCAATAGGACTGATTATTTTCCCCTTATGATTGATAACACAGTTTGATTGGTTGATAGCACTCTTTATGGGAATTATTTTCTTACATTTAAAAAATATAAACTAAAAATCTTAGCTTTGTCTTATGAAAAATTAAATAACATTATTTATATTTATTTATGATTTTATTTATTTATTTTTATTTAATAATTACATATTTTTTATGTACTTGTCAATTTTCAGAAGATGGAGAATATATTCTTCTGGAATTTAGAAGAGAATTTCATGCAGGGCTTATTTAATGAGGTGTGACAAGTGTTACAGAAATGAAAAAAAGGATGTTGAGGGACCCAGGGACTAGCAAGTGTGGGAAGTTGTTATCAAATATAGCCTGAAAGTGCAAGTGTTGGAAATGATGTTATTGATCAGCAAGTGCTGGAGCTATTGAAGAGAGTTATTATCTGAGTAGGATTTAGTCCCTGATAGACAGGGAATGTGTGGAGATTGACCCTGAAATCTCTTCCTCTTTCCCTTTGACTTTTACCCATTGACCAAACCCAACCAAAGCAGACAAAGAAGTAAAGCCACTTGATTCAGTCTACAAGGATCAGTCTCTGATGCACTGAGCAAAGTAGAGAAGGACAGAGGATGAACGGAACAGGGAGAGCCAAAAGGAAGTTAGTAAGCTATGTTAAAATACAAAGTTACCTCTGTGGTCTTAATATGAGCGATTTTGAAAATTATTAGGTGGATATTACCAAGATGGTGACCCAGGAAGCTCCTGAATATTCCTCCACCCTTGAAGCACAAAATACATGGATACACACAAAGAAAATACCTTTTGGAGAAATCCAGAAACTAGCTGAGTGACTCCTACACATAAGTGACTGAGAAAATACCCACATTGAAATAGGTAGGTAAGGCTAAGACACATTCTTACCATAAACCCTACATCTAGCATAGCACCTTATACTCAGGATGAAACCCACAACTCCCAGCATCTGCCTGAGGAGTGAAGAGTTTGGATCATGCTTCACGCACCCAGCCTTTAAGGTTACCACCTATGGTATGGGTCTTTAAATCACCTAGCTTTGATAGTGAACAGGGCTTGCATTCATGAGTCCCACAGAACCATAGAAAACAAAGAAGTATTTTGTTGTCATTGTTGAGGTATAACTGACATATAACATCATATCACTTTCAGGTATAAAGAAAGTTGCACTCCCTGCAACTATACCCTTGGGCTCAGTGTAGAGGGAACTGGTAAAAATGTCCATCTCCCCATTTCTCCCTGCAAAGGAATTGATTGCGTACTTTTCAAGCTGCTGCTTAAGTCAGGTTTCTCATCTGCCTTTGTGTGGGAGCTCCCTGGGATCCACCCAGAAGCTGAGAGAACTGGTGGTCACCCTCATTTTCCTCTGGCTTATTCCAACGGTAAAACCAAATCTCCAGCTTCTCTCTAGAAAGAGCTTTTCATACATCTAGCACCCCACCTGTTAAGGCTGCCATCTAAATGAAGAAACAAAATGAATATATTATAAATAATAGAGCAAGAAAATCTCTAAAAACTGACCTTAATGAAAGGGAGATAAGTTATTTACCTAACAGAGGTCAAGTTAACAGTCATAAAGATGTTTATCAAGGTAAGGATAGAAATGCTTAAACAAAATGAGAATTTAAATGAAGAGAAAATACTAAAAAGTGCCAACAGAGACCATAGGGCAAAAGAATGAAAACTACATTGAAAAATTCAATAGAGAGATTCAATATCAAATTAGATCAAGTGGAATAAAGGATCAGTAAACTCAAAGTCCAGTGGAAATCACCCATCAAAGGAGGGGGGAAAGTCAAGAAGATAGTTTAAGGGACTTATAGAACACCATGAAATGGATATACACATTATATGTGTCCCAGAAGGAGAAGATAAAGAGAAAGCAGCAGGTAGCTTTTTCAAAGAAATAATGGCTAAAAATTTTCTAAACCAAGGAAAAGAAACAGATATTTAGATTTAGGAAGCTGAAAGACGACAACATTAATACCAATTCTTCTCAAACTCTTCCAAAAACTTGAGAAGGGAACACTTCAGTACTCATTTATGAGGTCATCATTACCCTGATATGAAGCTAGACAAGGACACTACAAGAAAGAAAATTACAGGTCAATATCTCTGGTGGACATAGTTGCAAAAAATGTTCAACAAACTACTAGGAAACCAAATCCAACAGTGCATTAAAAGGATTATATACCACAATCAAGTGGTATTTAACTTTGGGATGCAAGGATGGTTCGACATATGCAAATCAATAAATGTGATACACTCCAGTAACAAAATGAGGGATAAAAATCATATGATTATTTCAATAGATGCAGAAGAGGCATCTGACAAAATGCAACATTCTTTAATGATAAAAACTCAGTAAATTAGGTATAGATGGAATGTACCTCAACATAATAAAGGCCATATTTGACAAGTCCACAGCTAACATCATACTCAATGGTGAAAAGCTAAAAGTGTTTCCTCTAAGATCAGGAAGAACACAAGAACATCCCCTATCCCCACTTCTATTCAACACAGTACTGGAAATCCTAGCCAGAGTAATTAGGGAAGAAAAGAAATAAAAAGCATCCAAATTTTTTTTTATTTTTTTCTATGTTTTTATTTGTTTTTGGGACAGAGAGAGACAGAGCATGAACGGGGGAGGGGCAGAGAGAGAGGGAGACACAGAATCAGAAACAGGCTCCAGGCTCCGAGCCATCAGCCCAGAGCCTGACGCGGGGCTCGAACTCACGGACCGCGAGATCGTGACCTGGCTGAAGTCGGACGCTTAACCGACTGCGCCACCCAGGCGCCCCAAAAGCATCCAAATTTAAAAGGAAGAAGTTAAATTGTCTCTGCAGAAGACATGATTTTGTATACAGAAAACTTGAAAGACTCCACTAAAACCCTGTCAGAACTAATAAACTCAGTAAAATTGTAAGATACAAGATCAGTACACAAAAATTAGTTGTGTTTCTATACACTAACTATCAGAGAGATAAATTAATATAATCCCATTTACAATAGTATCAAAAGCAATATAATACTTTGGAATAAATTTAACCAATGAGGTGAAGGATCTGTACACTGAAAACTATAAAACACTGATGAAAGAAATTGAAGACACAAATAAATGGAAAGATATTCTGTGTTTATGGATTGGAAGAATTAATATTGCTAAAATATCTATACTACTCAAAGAAATCTACAATCCCTAACAAAAGAAGTAGATTCCTATCCTTATCAAAGCAATCCCTATAAAATTCCAAAGGCATTTTCAACAGAAATTTCAAAAAATCTAAAATTAATGGAACCAGAAAAGACCCTAAAAATCTCAAGTAATTTTGAGCAAGAAGAGCAAAGCTGAAGGCATCACTCTTGCTGACTTCAAAGTATATTACAAAGCTACAGTGATCAAAACAGCATTATATTTGCATAAAAACAGATGCATACATCAATGAAACAGAATGGAGAACCCAGAAGCACACCCATTAATTTGCAAAAAAAGATGCCAAGAAAACACATGGCAAAGGATACCCTTTAATAAATGGTGTTAGGGAGGGGCACCGGGGTGGCTCAGTCAGTTGAGGGTCCGACTTCAGCCCAGGTCATGATCTCACAGTTCATGGATTTGAGCCCCTTGTTGGGCTATCTGCTGAAAGCTCAGAGCCTGGAGCCTGCTTTGGATTCGGTGTCTTCCTCTCTCTCTCTGCCCCTCTCCCGCTCATGCTCTCTTTGTCTCTCAAAAATAAATAAACATTAATAGAAAAAAAAATTTAATGGTGTTGGGAAAACCATATAACCATATGCAAAAGAAGGAGACTGAATCCCTATCTTATACCATTCACAAAAATCAAGTCAAAATGGATTAACAACTTGAATGTTTACAGTGGATAAGCTTTTTATTTTTTTACAAAAATATTTTATTATTATTTTTTAATATAATTTATTGCCATATACATACAGTGTATACACTGTGCTCTTGGCTTTGGGAGTAGATTCCCATGATTCACCATTTACATACAACAGCCAGTGCTCATCCCAACAAGTGCCTTCCTCAATGCCCATCACCCATTTTCCTCTCCCCCACCCCCCCCATCAATTCTCAGTTTGTTCTCTGTATTTAAGAGTCTCTTATGGTTTGCTTCCCTCTCTGTTTGAAACTACTTTTTTCCCCTTCCCTTCCCCAATGGTCTTCTGTTAAGTTTCTCAAATTCCACACATGAGTGAAAACATAATGATATGTGTCTTTCTCTGACTCACTTATTTCACTTAGCAAAATACCCTCCAGTTCCATCCACATTGTTGCAAATGGCAAGATTTCATTCTTTCTCATTTCCAAGTAGTATCCCATTGTATATGTAAACCACATCTTCTTTATCCATTCATCAGTTGATGGACATTTGGGCTCTTTCCATAATTTGACTATTGTTGATAGCGCTGCTATAAACATTGAGGTACACGTGTCCCTATGAAACAGCACTCATGTATTCATTGGATAAATTCTTAGTAGTGCTATTGCTGGGTCATAGGGGAACCTCCACACTGTTTTCCAGAGTAGCTGCACCAGTTTGCATTTGCACTAACAGTGCAAGAGGGTTCCTATTTCTCCACATCCTCGCCAGTATCTGTTGTTTCCTGAGTTAATTTTAGCCACTCTGACTGGTGTAAGATGGTGTCTTAATGTGGTTTTGATTTGTATTTCCCTGATGATGAGCAATGTTGAACATCTTTTCATGTGTCTGTTGGCCATCTGGATGTCTTCTCTGGGAAAGTGTCTATTCATGTCTTCTGCCCATTTCTTCACTGGATTATTTGTTTTCTGGTGGTTAAGTTTGATAAGTCCTTTATAGATTTTGGATACTAACCCTTTATCTGATATGTCATTTGCAAATATCTTCTCCCATTCTGTCGGTTGCCTTTTAGTTTTGTTGACTGTTTCCTTTGCAGTGCAGAGCTTTTTATCTTGATGAGGTCCCAATACTTCATTTTTGCCTTTAATTCCCTTGCCTTTGGAGATGTATCAAGTAAGAAATTACTGCAGCTGAGGTCAAAGAGGTTTTTTCCTGTTTTCTCCTCTAGGGTTTTGATGGTTTCCTGTCTCACATTCAGGTCCTTCATCCATTTAGAGTTTATTTTTGTGTATGGTGTAAGAAAGTGGTCCAGTTTCATTCCAGTTGCTGTCCAGTTCTCCCAGCACCATTTGTAAAAGAGACTGTCCATTTTCCATTGGTTACTCTTTCCTGCTTTGTCAAAGATTAGCCGGCCATACATTTGCGGGTCCAATTCTGGGTTCTCGATTCTATTCCATTGGTCTATGTGTCTGTTTTTGTGTCAATACCATACTGTCTTGAGGATTACAGCTTTGTAGTAGAGGCTAAAGTCTGGGATTGTGATGCCTCCTGCATTGGTTTTCTTTTTTCAACATTACTTTGGCTATTCGGAGTCTTTTGTGGCTCCATACAAATTATAGGATTGTATAATTCAGGTCTGAGAAGAATTCTGGTGCAATTTTGATTGGGATTGAATTGAATGTGTATATTGCTTTGGGTAGTATTGACATTTTAATAGTATTTGTTCTTCTAATCCATGAGCATGGAATGTTTTTCCATTTCTTTGTGTCTTCTTCAATTTCTTTCATAAGTTTTCTATAGTTTTCAGCATACAGATCTTTTACAATTTTGGTTAGGTTTCTTCCTGGGTATTTTATGGTTCCTGGTGCAATTGTAAATGGGATAGATTTCTGGATTTCTCTTTCTGTTGCTTCATTATTGGTGTATAGAAATGCAACTGATTTCTGTACATTGGTTTTATATCCTGCGACTTTGCTGAATTCATGTATAAGTTCTAGCAGCTTTTTGGTGGAGTCTTTTGGGTTTTCCATGTAGAGTATCATGTCATCTGTGAAAAGTGAGAGTTTGACTTCTTCTTTGCCAATTTGGATGCCTTTTATTTCATTTTGTTGTCTGATTGCTGAGGCTAAGACTTCCAACACTATGTTAAACAACAATGGTGAGGGTGGACATCCCTGTCATGTTCCTGATCTCAGGGGGAAAGTTGTCAGTTTTTCCACATTGAGGATGATATTATCTGTGGATAAGCTTTTTGGCATTGGTTTCAGCAATGATTTTCTGCATTTGGCACCAAAAGCATAGGCAACAAAAGCAAAAATAAACAAGTGGACTACATCAAACCAAAAAGCTTCTGCACAGCAAAGGAAACAATAAAAAATATAAAGGCAATCCATGGAATGGGAGAAAATATTTGCAAACCTCATATATGATATAGAGTTAATATCTAAAATATAAAAAACTCATACAACTCAATAGTAATAATAATAATAGTAACCCAATTAAAAAAGAGGCAAAGGACCTGAATACACATTTTTCCAAAGAATACATACAAATGGCCAATGGGTACATGAAAAGGTGCTCAACTTCACTAATCAGGGAAATGAAAATCAAAAGGAGATATCAACTCACACCTGTTAGGATCTATCATCAAAAAGACAAGAGATAAATTCTGGCGACGATGCAGAGAATAGGAACAGAAACCTTTGCACACGATTGGTGGGAATGTAAACCAGTACAGTCACTATAGAAAATAGTCCGGAGTTTCCTCAAGAAAATAAAAATAGAACTACCATATTTTCCAGCAATCTCACTTCTGGGTATATATCCAAGGGAAACAAAGTCAACACTTTGAAGAAATATTAGTACTTCTATGTCGACTGCAGCATTATTATAATAGTCAAGGTATAGAAATGGACTATCTATCTATCTATCTGTCTATGAAGGAAACCCTGTCATTTGCAACAACATAGGTGAAACTGGAGGGCATTATGTTAAATGAAATAAGCCAGACAAAGACAAATAGTTTGGTATCACTTATATGTGGAATTAAAAAAAAAAAAAGTTGAACTCAGAAACAGAGACTAGAATGGTGATTTCAGGACTAGGAGGTGGGAAATGGGAACAGGTTAGTAAAGGCTACAAATATTGTTATAAGATTAATACATTCTGAAGATTTACTGTACAGCATGGTGACTACAGTTGATATCACTGTATTGCATAAGTGAAATTTGCTAAGAGGGTATATCTCAAGCACTCTTATAAAGGTAAAGGCAGCTATGTGAGGTGATGGATATGATTGTGGGAATTTTTAAAAAATTATGTTTATTTTTGAAAGAGAAAGAGAGAGAAGAGTGTGAGTTGGGAGGGGCAGAGAGAGAGAGAGGGAGATACAGAATCTGAAGCAGGCACCAGGCTCTGAGCTGTCAGCACAGAGCCCAATGTGGGGCTTGAACTCAGGAGCTGTGAGACCATGACCTGAGCCCAAGTCGGATGCTTAACTGACTGAGCCACCCAGGTGCCCTGACAATGTACACATATATCATGCCATCACATTACACACTTTAAGTATATTGCAATTTTATGTGTCAATTTTACCTCAATAATGTTGGAAAAATTATTTAAAATAACACACAGGGGTGCCTGTGTGGCTCAGTTGGTTAAGTGTCTGACTCTTGATTTTGGCTGGGGTCATGATCTCACGGTTCGTGGGTTCAGGCCCCACTTCAGGCTTTCTGCTGTCAAGTGCAGAGCCCCCTTTGTATCCTGTGTCCCCCTCTCTCTCTGCCCCTCCCCTGCTCACACTCTCTCTCTCCTTCTCTCAAAAATAAATAAACATTAAAGAAAAAATTTTTAAAAACTACCTGCACAAAAAACGAAAATAAAATTCCTTAGTGACCATTGGACTTGGGATAATGCTATCTCCCATTCAAACTATTCTTCAGGTTTTTAATTCAATATTTTCTCTAAGCTTAGAAAGGCTATGGGCCAAAGCTACTTGGTGGTTCTGCTTGAAAAGAATCTATATTTACATATTTAAGATTTTCTAAAGAGAGTTGGAACTTTTAACCTCTTCACAACTGAGATAAAACAGGATTATTTTTCTTTAAACACTTTTTCTCTATAGTCTTAGCAATTTAATTTAGGGGAAAGTCTAATTCTTATAACAACACTAAACTTCCCATTCAATTTGCTGAATTCTTTATGCTTCATATCTGAAATTTAACAATGTATTAGTAAAATTTTAGTGTTACTTTCTTTTATTACCTATAAAAGGCAGCATTTTTAGCAAAATGCCTTAAAAGTATTAATAAAAATTGACTTCATTATCATTTTTTACTTTGAGTTCATTGAACCATGTGGGAGTTAATCTTTTGGCCCTTACACATGCAGAACTCTTTAGGGCTCAGTGTGTGTTTTGTGCATGGAAGAATTACAGAATTGGGCTTTTGGTTTATTTCTCCAATATTCATTTGAATTGCCCTTGCTTCATTTTCAAAAAGTAGTTTCCTGGGTCTCTATTCACTTGTGTACTGCACTCTCTCTTTCCCTTTGTGAATTTGGACAATTCATACCCCTACCCTGTTGGTTTCCAGAAGTTCTGGTCTAGGAACCATTGTTGCTTAGAAACAGGTTAATGAGCTTTTCTTTTCTGTGGTACACTACAAAAGAGCTGATGAGAACCTCCACATATGCATCAAACAACCACAGACACTGTTTCTTAAGCTGTATTATTGATGGATTGTATGATTTTGTCTATCTTTAAACTTCAGCAAGATAGAAAATGTATGCTTTAAAATCAAATGTTTCCTATTTACATAACTTGCTTGACTTGATTTTAAAACAATCTTTTTTCTTAAGAAGAATCCTTTTCATTGAAATAACCTAAATCTTTTCTCGCTATGTTTAAACCAAAAAAAAAAAAAAAAACCAGGCATGATTTTAAGCTGATTACAAAAATTCTTCCAGGATACCTTTTCTTACCAAAGTTTGCTTCATAAAAATAGCATTTTGAATAAAGAAAGTAATGACAAATTAGTCTTTGTATATCTTAAATCAAATTTAAATATACAGCAGAAGCCAACTTGGGATTTGGAAATGCAGTACACCATATTTTGAGAGATCAAAACCTTTTCAAAAACACCTTTAGGAAATGCTAAAGTTAGGTTCTACTGAACTGGGGAGCTAAGGAAGCAAAGGCAAAGTTTGGTGTTTTCTCATTTAGTAATAAAATATCACAACATTGAGGACTCTTCACTTGCCAAACAAACTGTTCTAAAAATCCCTGTTGCTAGGGAAGCACACAAAAAAGAATGCTGAGGGGCGCCTGGGTGGCTCAGTTAGTTAAGCGACTGACTCTTGGTTTCGGCTCAGGTCATGATCTCATGGTTCAGTTCATGAGTTCAAGCCCTGGGCTAGGCTCACTAATGACAGTGCAGAGCCTGCTTGGGATTCTCTCTCTCTCCTTCTGTTTCTGCCCCTCCTCCAGCTCAATCTCTCTCTCTCTCTTTCTCTCAAAATAAATAAATAAACTTTAAAAAAAATGCTGAAGTCACTTGGAAAAAAATACTTGATTATCTAAAAAATAATAATAATAAACTCAAGGGGCACCTGGGTGGCTCAGTTGGTTAAGCGACTGACTTTGGCTCAGGTCATGATCCCACAGTTTGTGAGTTGAATCCCTAGGCTATGTGCTGACAGCTCGAAGCCTGGTGCCTACTTCAGATTCTGTGTCTCCAACTCACTCTCTCTCTCAAAAATAAATAAAACATTAAAAATAATAATAATAGGGGTGCCTGGGTGGCGCAGTCGGTTAAGCGTCCGACTTCAGCCAGGTCACGATCTCGCGGTCTGTGAGTTCAGCCCCGCGTCGGGCTCTGGGCTGACAGCTCAGAGCCTGGAGCCTGTTTCGGATTCTGTGTCTCCCTCTCTCTCTGCCCCTCCCCCGTTCATGCTCTGTCTCTCTCTGTCCCAAAAATAAATAAATGTTGAAAAAAAATTAAAAAAAAAATAATAAACTCAAGCTTAAATATTATAAGATTTTAAAAGTTTTGATACTTCTTGGGCTGGCCAAGACAGCATAAGCGCACTATGGCCTACTTCCCCCACTCATTACAACTAACATTGCTGGACAAAATTATATATCAACTCCCTGTGGACTCTGAAAAGTAAATAGTGACAGAAAAATTGGAGGGTGGGAATCAACACTCAAGAAGAAGTACTCTTTACAGGAATGAGTTTCCCAGACTATTCCAAGCTTTGACATGAAAGTGGTCCCAGTCACAGAACTCCCTCCCCCCTCCCCCATTGTCACATGCAGCAAGAACTCCAAGAAAAGCCCTGTCTTTCTGGCCAGAGGTCCAGGAAAGGATTTTTTTGTGAGCCAAAGAGATTTCAGGGGGAAATCCCTGTGTGTGTTCTCACTCTCTCTCCTTGATAGGTAGATAGATACATAGATGGATGGATGGTTGGATGGATGGATGGATGGATGGATGGCCAGCTAGCTAGCTATAGATATAGGTTTGGTTATAGATAAAAATAGAATGTATCTTGCTCTTTTTTTCTTTCTCAGCCCTACTTGAGGGAGACCCCATTTCTGGAACTATGAAAAGACAGGATGGACAACAAAAACTCCAAAAAGTTTCCTATGATTCAAACAGTGTATGTTGGGGAATTTATAGGGAAGAGAACTAGAGAAGAGGAGCCCTCAATGCTGCACATGACCTGGTGCAAGTTCTGGGCTCAGACCTAAGCTGTACATGCACAGACAGCCCCAAAGATGTGAGCAAAAGCTCTGAAATCAGAGCTGTCATTGGAACCACCATCCACAGAAGGAGACATGGTTTTCAGTCTGTATTTAACTGGGTTAATTGCCTACTTAAATCAATATCCTCCAGGGGATTATAACAGGTTGCAGTGTCTGACAACATAATATTCAAAATGTCCAGGATACAATACAAAATTCCTGGAGACACAAGGAACCAGGGATATATCATTTATTCACAAGGGAAAAGACAACACATGTCAAGCCAAAAATGATACAGATTTTCGATTATCAGGCAAAAACTTGAAAGCGGCTATTATAATTATAATATTATAAGCTCTTAAGATAAATAGGAAGAAATTCTTGGCAGAGACATAGAATTTCCAAGTGGGAATTTTGGAACTGAAAAATATAATTTCTGAAATTAAAAAAACATGTAGTATATGGGCTTCATATAAGAACAGATATCACAGGAGGGAGGGAAGATGGCGGCGTAGGAGGACGCTGGGCTCACCGCGCGTCCTGCTGATCACTTAGATTCCACCTACACCTGCCTAAATAACCCAGAAAACCACCAGAGGATTAGCACAACGGAGTCGCCGGAGCCAAGCGCAGACGAGAGGCCCACGGAAGAGGGTAGGAAGGGCGGCGAGGCGGTGCGCGCTCCACGGACCGGCGGGAGGGAGCCGGGGCGGAGGGGCGGCTCGCCGGCCAAGCAGAGCCCCCGAGTCCGGCTTGCAAAAACCGGAGGGGCCTGACGGACTGTGTTCCGACAGCAAGCGCGACTTAGCGGCTGGGAGGTCATAAGTGAACAGCTCTGCTCAGAAAGCGGGAAGGCTGGAGGACAAAGGGAAGGAAAGCTGCTGAGCCCCCGGACGACAGAGCTCAGTTTGGTGGGGAACAAAGGCGCTCGCCAGCGCCATCTTCCCCGCCCATCCCCCAGCCCAAATCCCAAAGAGAACCAGTTCCTGCCAGGGAACTTGCTCGCTCCGCGCAAACACCCAACTCTGCGCTTCTGCGGAGCCAAACCTCCGGCAGCGGATCTGACTCCCTGCTGCTGCCACAGGGCCCCTCCTGAAGTGGATCACCTAAGGAGAAGCAAGCTAAGCCTGCCCCTCCTGCCCCTGTGCACCTTGCCTACCCACCCCAGCTAAGATGCCAGATCCCCAGCATCACAAGCCTGGCAGTGTGCAAGTAGCCCAGACAGGCCACCCCACCCCACAGTGAATCCCGCCCCTAGGAGAGGGGAAGAGAAGGCACGCACCAGTCTGACTGTGGCCCCAGCGGTGGGCTGGGGGCAGACATCAGGTCTGACTGCGGCTTCACCCACCAACTCCAGTTATACACCACAGCACAGGGGAAGTGCCCTGCAGGTCCTCACCACGCCAGGGACTATCCAAAATGACCAAGCGGAAGAATTCCCCTCAGAAGAATCTCCAGGAAATAACAACAGCTAATGAGCTGATCAAAAAGGATTTAAATAATATAACAGAAAGTGAATTTAGAATAATAGTCATAAAATTAATCGCTGGGCTTGAAAACAGTATAGCTGACAGCAGAGAATCTCTTGCTACAGAGATCAAGGGACTAAGGAACAGTCACGAGGAGCTGAAAAACGCTTTAAACGAAATGCATAACAAAATGGAAACCACCACAGCTCGGATTGAAGAGGCAGAGGAGAGAATAGGTGAACTAGAAGATAAAGTTATGGAAAAAGAGGAAGCTGAGAAAAAGAGAGATAAAAAAATCCAGGAGTATGAGGGGAAAATTAGAGAACTAAGTGATACACTAAAAAGAAATAATATACGCATAATTGGTATCCCAGAGGAGGAAGAGAGAGGGAAAGGTGCTGAAGGGGTACTTGAAGAAATAATAGCTGAGAACTTCCCTGAAGTGGGGAAGGAAAAAGGCATTGAAATCCAAGAGGCACAGAGAACTCCCTTCAGACGTAACTTGAATCGATCTTCTGCATGACATATCATAGTGAAACTGGCAAAATACAAGGATAAAGAGAAAATTCTGAAAGCAGCAAGGGGTAAACGTGCCCTCACATATAAAGGGAGACCTATAAGACTCGTGACTGATCTCTCTTATGAAACTTGGCAGGCCAGAAAGAGTTGGCACGAGATTTTCAGTTTGCTAGACAGAAAAAATATGCAGCCGAGAATCCTTTATCCAGCAAGCCTGTCATTTAGAATAGAAGGAGAGATAAAGGTCTTCCCAAACAAACAAAAACTGAAGGAATTTGTCACCACTAAACCAGCCCTACAAGAGATCCTAAGGGGGACCCTGTGAGACAAAGTACCAGAGACATCACTACAAGCATAAAACATACAGACATCACAATGACTCTAAACCCATATCTTTCTATAATAACACTGAATGTAAATGGACTAAATGCGCCAACCAAAAGACATAGGGTATCAGAATGGATAAAAAAACAAGACCCATCTATTTGCTGTCTACAAGAGACTCATTTTAGACCTGAGGACACCTTTAGATTGAGAGTGAGGGGATGGAGAACTATTTCTCATGCTACTGGAAGCCAAAAGAAAGCTGGAGTAGCCATACTTCTATCAGACAAACTAGACTTTAAATTAAAGGCTGTAACAAGAGATGAAGAAGGACATTATATAATAGTGACAGGGTCTATCCATCAGGAAGAGCTAACAATTATAAATGTCTATGCGCCGAACACTGGAGCGCCCAAGTATATAAAACAATTACTCATAAACACAAGCAACCTTATTGATAAGAATGTGGTAATTGCAGGGGACTTTAACACCCCACTTACAGAAATGGATAGATCATCTAGACACAGGATCAATAAAGAAACAAGGGCCCTGAATGATACATTGGATCAGATGGACCTGACAGATATATTTAGAACTCTGCATCCCAAAGCAACAGAATATACTTTCTTCTCGAGTGCACATGGAACATTCTCCAAGATAGATCATATACTGGGTCACAAAACAGCCCTTCATAAGTTTACAAGAATTGAAATCATACCATGCATACTTTCAGACCACAATGCTATGAAGCTTGAAATCAACCACAGGAAAAAGTCTGGAAAACCTCCAAAAGCATGGAGGTTAAAGAACACCCTACTAACGAATGAGTGGGTCAACCAGGCAATTCGAGAAGAAATTAAAAAATATATGGAAACAAACGAAAATGAAAATACAACAATCCAAACGCTTTGGGACGCAGCGAAGGCAGTCCTGAGAGGAAAATACATTGCAATCCAGGCCTATCTCAAGAAACAAGAAAAATCCCAAATACAAAATCTAACAGCACACCTAAAGGAAATAGAAGCAGAACAGCAAAGACAGCCTAAACCCAGCAGAAGAAGAGAAATAATAAAGATCAGAGCAGAAATAAACAATATAGAATCTAAAAAAAACTGTAGAACAGATCAACGAAACCAAGAGTTGGTTTTTTGAAAAAATAAACAAAATTGACAAACCTCTAGCCAGGCTTCTCAAAAAGAAACGGGAGATGACCCAAATAGATAAAATCATGAATGAAAATGGAATTATTACAACCAATCCCTCAGAGATACAAACAATTACCAGGGAATACTATGAAAAATTATATGCCAACAAATTGGACAACCTGGAAGAAATGGACAAATTCCTGAACACCCACACTCTTCCAAAACTCAATCAGGAGGAAATAGAAAGCTTGAACAGACCCATCACCAGCGAAGAAATTGAATCGGTTATCAAAAATCTCCCAACAAATAAGAGTCCAGGACCAGATGGCTTCCCAGGGGAGTTCTACCAGACGTTTAAAGCAGAGATAATACCTATCCTTCTCAAGCTATTCCAAGAAATAGAAAGGGAAGGAAAACTTCCAGACTCATTCTATGAAGCCAGTATTACTTTGATTCCTAAACCAGACAGAGACCCAGTAAAAAAAGAGAACTACAGGCCAATATCCCTGATGAATACGGATGCCAAAATTCTCAATAAGATACTAGCAAATCGAATACAACGGCATATAAAAAGAATTGTTCACCATGATCAAGTGGGATTCATTCCTGGGATGCAGGGCTGGTTCAACATTCGCAAATCAATCAACGTGATACATCACATTAACAAAAAAAAAGAGAAAAACCATATGATCCTGTCAATCGATGCAGAAAAGGCCTTTGACAAAATCCAGCACCCTTTCTTAATAAAAACCCTTGAGAAAGTCGGGATAGAAGGAACATACTTAAAGATCATAAAAGCCATTTATGAAAAGCCCACAGCTAACATCATCCTCAACGGGGAAAAACTGAGAGCTTTTTCCCTGAGATCAGGAACACGACAGGGATGCCCACTCTCACCACTGTTGTTTAACATAGTGCTGGAAGTTCTAGCATCAGCAATCAGACAACAAAAGGAAATCAAAGGCATCAAAATTGGCAAAGATGAAGTCAAGCTTTCGCTTTTTGCAGATGACATGATATTATACATGGAAAATCCGACAGACTCCACCAAAAGTCTGCTAGAACTGATACATGAATTCAGCAAAGTTGCAGGATACAAAATCAATGTACAGAAATCAGTTGCATTCTTATACACTAACAATGAAGCAACAGAAAGACAAATAAGGAAACTGATCCCATTCACAATTGCACCAAGAAGCATGAAATACCTAGGAATAAATCTAACCAAAGATGTAAAGGATCTGTATGCTGAAAACTATAGAAAGCTTATGAAGGGAATTGAAGAAGATTTAAAGAATTGGAAAGACATTCCCTGCTCATGGATTGGAAGAATAAATATTGTCAAAATGTCAATACTACCCAAAGCTATCTACACATTCAATGCAATCCCAATCAAAATTGCACCAGCATTCTTCTCGAAACTAGAACAAGCAATCCTAAAATTCATATGGAACCACAAAAGGCCCCGAATAGCCAAAGTAATTTTGCAGAAGAAGACCAAAGCAGGAGGCATCACAATCCCAGACTTTAGCCTCTACTACAAAGCTGTCATCATCAAGACAGCATGGTATTGGCACAAAAACAGACACATAGACCAATGGAATAGAATAGAAACCCCAGAACTAGACCCACAAACGTATGGCCAACTCATCTTTGACAAAGCAGGAAAGAACATCCAATGGAAAAAAGACAGTCTCTTTAACAAATGGTGCTGGGAGAACTGGACAGCAACATGCAGAAGGTTGAAACTAGACCACTTTCTCACACCATTCACAAAAATAAACTCAAAATGGATAAAGGACCTGAATGTGAGACAGGAAACCATCAAAACCTTAGAGGAGAAAGCAGGAAAAGACCTCTCTGACCTCAGCCGTAGCAATCTCTTACTCGACACATCCCCAAAGGCAAGGGAATTAAAAGCAAAAGTGAATTACTGGGACCTTATGAAGAT
>NW_024412430.1:21918292-21943548 GCF_014898765.1 Herpailurus yagouaroundi | reverse complement strand
CAGTCAGAGTGGCCAAAATGAACAAATCAGGAGACTATAGATGCTGGAGAGGATGTGGAGAAACGGGAACCCTCTTGCACTGTTGGTGGGAATGCAAATTGGTGCAGCCACTCTGGAAAGCAGTGTGGAGGTTCCTCAGAAAATTAAAAATAGACCTACCCTATGACCCAGCAATAGCACTGCTAGGAATTTATCCAAGGGACACAGGAGTACTGATGCATAGGGGCACTTGTACCCCAATGTTCATAGCAGCACTCTCAACAATAGCCAAATTATGGAAAGAGCCTAAATGTCCATCAACTGATGAATGGATAAAGAAATTGTGGTTTATATACACTATGGAATACTACGTGGCAATGAGAAAAAATGAAATATGGCCTTTTGTAGCAACGTGGATGGAACTGGAGAGTGTGATGCTAAGTGAAATAAGCCATACAGAGAAAGACAGATACCATATGGTTTCACTCTTATGTGGATCCTGAGAAACTTAACAGGAACCCATGGGGGAGGGGAAGGAAAAAAAAAAAAAAAGAGGTTAGAGTGGGAGAGAGCCAAAGCATAAGAGACTGTTGAGAACTGAGAACAAACTGAGGGTTGATGGGGGTGGGAGGGAGGAGAGGGTGGGTGATGGGTATTGAGGAGGGCACCTTTTGGGATGAGCACTGGGTGTTGTATGGAAACCAATTTGACAATAAATTTCATATATAAATTAAAAAAAAAAAAAGAACAGATATCACAGAAGAAAGAGTCCGTGAATTCAAGACAGATCAATACAAATTAACCAATCTGAGAAACGCTGAGAAAAAAAAGACAAAATGAACAGAGCTTCAGGAATCTGTGAGACAATGTGAAAAAAAAACCCTAGTATTTTTGTCATTTGAGTCTAAGAAAGATGGGGCAGGGGGAATTGGCGCAGAAAAAAATATTTTGAAGAAATAATTACTGAAAAGTTAAAATCTGGTGAACAAAATAAATGTACAGGTTCAAGACACCCAGCAAAATCCGAGATGCTCAGTTTGTCATAGTCTAACTGCTTAAAACCAAAGACAAAAAAATCTTGACTGCAACCAGAAAAACAAAACACCACATTCAATACAGGGAATAACAACTTGAATTGTAATAAGCACAGATGTGTATTAAAAAAATCACGTAGGCCAGAACACAGTGCAACGATACCTTTAGAGTATTAGCGGAAAAGAATCATCATCCCAGAATGATATGCAGCGACAATGTATTTCAGAAATGTGCTGGTTCTAAAACGTGTGCACAGTTTCATTGACACTCTTTCACTTAAATAGTGGAGCCTAATTCCCATCCCCTTGGGAGTGATCCAGTATTGGGGATTCACATCTAGTTAATGTTATACGGCGGAAGTGACACTTCATGATTACAAAATTTCAGTTACCACCCTCTAGTTGATAGTAGTGGGCATGGACATCCCTGGAGTTTCAGTTACCACAGCACAGTAACCATGTAACGGCACAAAGTACAAAGTTGCCGCAAACCGCTGTAGCTCCTCCCGAAACTGCTAAAGCAGAATGCTGAACGAAATCGAAATCGCTGCACTAACGCTTCAGTGAAGCTTGATTTTAAACCACGGAACCTTTTCCCTCTCTCCCGCAAACCTGCCCATCTCGATTCTTAGCTTTTTGTTCCAGGAACCTGGTACCATCCTGAAGACATGATGAACAAGGCTGGCGGCAAGTACGCAATTTGTGTCCAAACCAGCTAGCCCCTGTATTTTTCTGTAAGACCCCAGCCCCTTCCTCCAGGTGGGCTTGCAATTTTGAAGGCCTTAGCCTGCAGCAGCCTCCCTGGCCTGGCCAGGCAATGAAGCCATTATTCCTCTTTGTCCCAAACTCTGTCTTCATGTTATACTTTGGCTCCAAAGCACAGAGGTCGGTTTTTGACGACACTCAGTCCACCCGTCACTGTGTAAATAACAGATGGCGTCATGCTCAGTGACCCGTGAAGTCACTCCTTGCAGAGTCTGTTGGTGACCGGTCACCATGCTCCTCAGTTGACGCACAGACGGTGGAGCATGTGGTTGTGCTGCCCCCTTATCTCCAGGGATAGACCAACGTGACAGTTTATAAAAGTGGGTCAGCGGGGCGCCTGGGTGGCGCAGTCGGTTAAGCGTCCGACTTCAGCCAGGTCACGATCTCGCGGTCCGTGAGTTCGAGCCCCGCGTCGGGCTCTGGGCTGATGGCTCAGAGCCTGGAGCCTGTTTCCAATTCTGTGTCTCCCTCTCTCTCTGCCCCTCCCCCGTTCATGCTCTGTCTCTCTCTGTCCCCAAAATAAATAAAAATAAATAAATAAATAAATAAATAAATAAATAAAAGTGGGTCAGTGAAGGTGAGAATTTGAATCCAACGTAAAGGGGGTCGTTGGAGAAATAGCGGACCATAGCGTGCCAGCGTTGCCTATTGCAGAGCCCCAGATGTGCTGCCAGAGGTGCCAGTCAAGGTGAGGGTATCAAATATGTCAGGAAAGGGCGGTGACAAAACGTGTGAGGATGTCCCGTTCAAGTCACCTGGAGATATTTTATGACGTTAAAAGCACAAAGGAGAAAATGTTGAAAGCAGATCCGGACTTAAAGGATTATGACAAGCTGTCACATAAGTCATGCAACTTATGAAAAAGGCAAGCACTCCTCAAAAGACTCTTAATAAACTTCTTACAAAGACAAAAAACACCACTTTCTCTGTATTGCTAGTGTTTGCAGTTGCAGGGTACAAAATAAATATTAATTTTACTGTCTTATTTTCTTATACATTTATAACTGGCAGTATACGTTTTTAATGTTTTTAATTTTAATTTTTAATATTTTCTTTCTTTATTTTTTTGAGAGAGAGAGGGCGCAAGTGAGCGAGGAGCAGAGACAGAGGGGGAGAGAGAGAATCAAGGCTCACCCGAAGCGGGCTCAAGCTCACCCTAAACGGGGCTCAAACTCACAAACACTGAGATCATGACCTGAGCCAAAGTCTGATGCTTAACTGACTGAGCCACCCAGCAGCCTCGAGTTTTTAGTGTTTTTATGAAACTTTCTAGAAGTCACAGAAACTCATAATTTCACTCATTGATTACTACGATTGCACAACACAGTTTAGCATGCCTGGCCATTTTTACAGTTTCATACTGCTGCGTAAAGCAAAGACTGTCTGCTTTATTATGTTAGGAGACTCTGTGTGCTAAAGGTCTAAACAATTCTCTGGAGGATGCAGATATTTTTGTTTCAGCCGGCAATCACTGGGTTAGCCTCACACCACACAGGCCTATCTTGCCCTCTGTTGGTGGTGGTTGCAACGCTGGTTAATTTTCAAAGTGCTGCTG
This sequence comes from Herpailurus yagouaroundi, assembly GCF_014898765.1. Classification (NCBI taxonomy): domain Eukaryota; kingdom Metazoa; phylum Chordata; class Mammalia; order Carnivora; family Felidae; genus Herpailurus; species Herpailurus yagouaroundi. Next base: position 21,940,215 of record NW_024412430.1, on the reverse strand, counting down.
CTTTGCCTCACGCATGCAGCTCCTGGCTAAGCACGGCCATGTGTTTGCTCGCACACAGAATTGGGGAGCTCCCTTTCTAGCACTCTCCTCTCCAGGATGTCTCCCAGACTCTCTGGCTTCCAGAGGCTGCTTTACCTGGTGTTCTTGCTAGAAAGATGGGGTTTCTCCCTGATTATTACCTGCCAACATGCCCCATGATTTTGTCAAAAGGAACTGCCCTCGGGCAAAATGAAAGAAAACGGAGGAAAAAATAAACATACATTTCATCCACATTCTTCAGACCACAGGTCACTTCTTCCTGCCTTCCGGCTAAAAACACAGTCCTCTCAGGGATGAGCTTACTGCTATCTTGTTGGCCTCTGCAGTGCTTCACAGCTAGGGTAAAGTTCAGGTCAAGACAGAGAGAAAAAAAAATTAGGAAAAGACAGATATCACGGCCATACTGTGTGGCACACAGGAGCCCGATAACCAGACTTTTAAAAGAAAGTTCCAGGGGCACCTGGGTGGCGCAGTCGGTTAAGCGTCCGACTTCAGCCAGGTCACGATCTCGCGGTCCGTGAGTTCGAGCCCCGTGTCAGGCTCTGGGCTGATGGCTCGGAGCCTGGAGCCTGTTTCCGATTCTGTGTCTCCCTCTCTCTCTCTGCCCCTCCCCCGTTCATGCTCTGTCTCTCTCTGTCCCAAAAATAAATAAAAACGTGGAAAAAAATTAAAAAAAAAAATAAAAGAAAGTTCCAGACTTGTTTCCTATCAACAGTGTGAGAGTTCCAGCTCCTCCACACCTTCATCCTCACTTGGTAATAAGCACTGTTAATTTTAGCTATTCTAGGAGGGGTGTAGTAGGATCTCATGGTGGTTTTTAAAAAGCTTTACTGAGACCTAATTCACATGTGATTCATCCATTTAAAACTTGAAATTCAATGGTTTTGGTATATTACAATACTAATTTGTTTTAAATTGGGGTATGGTAAAATACACATCAGATAACATTTCTCATTTAACCGTTTTTAAGCGTACAGTTGGCTAGCTTTAATTGGATTCACAATGGCGTGCAGCCATCACCACTCTCTACTTCCCAGACTTTCATCACCCCAAACAGAAAATGTACCATTAAGCAATAACTCCCATTTCCTCCATCTCCCCAGCTCCGGGTAACCTCTGATCTGACTTCTTTCTCTGTGAATTTGATCATTCTTCATATATCATTTAAGACAAATTACATAATATCCTTTTGTGTCTCACTACTTTCGCTTTGCATATTTGCTAGGCTCATCCATGTTGTAGCAAGTATCAGTACTTCCCTTTTATAGCAGAATAATATTCCATTGTGTTTATATACCACATGATTGTGGAATGATTGTGTTATCAATCCATTCATCTGTTGATGGACATTTGTGTTGTTTCCACCTTTTAGCTAGTGTGGATAACGCTGCTGTGAACATTGGCATACCTGTTTGAGTCTATGCTTTGCATTCCTTTGGATAAATACATAGGAGTGGAATGCTGAGTCACATGGTAATTCTATTTTTACCTTTTTTTAAATGTTTTATTTTTGCAAGAGAGAGCACATCGCGGGGGGAGAGGCAGAAAGAAGGGGACAGAGGATCCGAAGCTGGCTCTATGCAGACAGCAGAGAGCCTTATGTGGGACTCGAACTCAAGAATCCACCATGACCTGAGCTGAAATTGGACGCTTAACTGACTGAGCCACGCAGGCGCCCCCATTTTTACCTTTTTAAGAAACCAAAAAACTGTTTCCCATTGTGGCTTCAACATTTTTTATTCCCACCAGGGGTATATGAGAGTTCTAATTTCTCTACATTGACATCAACATGTAATATTTTCCATTTTTTAAAACTGTAACCATTCTAGTGTGTTTATCTCAGTGTGGTTTTGGATTGCATTTCCATAATGACAAGTGATGTTGGGAAGTATCTTTTCATGCTTATTTTCCATATGTATATCTTCTTGGGAGAAAATCTATTCAAATCCTTTTTACTTTTGAATTGTGTTTGGGGTTTTTGTTGTTGATTTGCAGGAGGTTTTTTTAAGTTTTTATTTAAATTCCAGTTAGTTAACATATAGTGTAATTGATATTAATTTCAGGTGTACAATACAGTGATTCAACACTCCATACAACATGTGGGGCTCATCACAACTCTGCAATCCTTAATCCCATCACCTATTTCACTCATTCTCCTACCCCACCTCCCCTCTGGTAATGATCAATTTACTCTCTATAGTTAAAAGTCTATTTCTTGGTTTGCCTCTCTCTCTTTTTTCCCCTTTGCTCATTTGTTTTGTTTCTTAAATTATACATATGAGTGAAATCATATGGTATTTGTCTTTCTCTGATTGACATATTTCACTTAAGTGTTATACTCCCTAGCTCCATCCATGTTGTTCAAATGACAAGATTTCATTCTTTTTTTATGGGTGCATAATATTCTAATATATATATATATATGTATATATATATATATACATATACATATGGGCATATATATATATATATATATACACACCTATATATATATATATATATATATATCTCACATGTTCTTTGTCCATTCATCAGTCGATGGACACTTGGGCTGTTTCCATAATTAGGCTATTATTTGATAATGCTGATGTAACCATTCGGGTGCATGCATCCCTTTGAATTAGCATTTTTGTATTCTTTGGGTAAAAACCTGGTAGCATAATTACTGGATTGTAGGGTAGTTCTATTTTTAAACTCTTTGAGGAAACTTCATAATGTTTTACAGAGTGGCTGCACCAGTTTGCATTCCTGCCAACAGTGTAAGAGAGTTCCCTTTTTCCACATCCTTGTCAATATGTATTGTTTCTTGTGTTGTTTTTAGCCATTCTGACAAGTGTGAGGTGATATCTCATTGTGATTTTGATTTGTATTTTCCTGAAGATGAGTGCTATTGAGCATCTTTTCATATGTCTGTTGGCCATTTGTATGTCTTCTTTGGAAAAATGTCTATTCATTTCTTCTATTTTTAATTAGATTATTCATTTCTTTTGGTATTGAGTTGTATAAATGCTTTAAATATTTTGAATACTAACCCTTTATCAGATATGTCATTTGCAAATATCTTCTCCCATTCTGTAGGTTGCCTTTTGATTTTGTCGATTGCTTCCCTCGCTGTGCAGAAGCTTTTTTATTTTGATGAAATCCCAATAGTTTATTTTTGCTTTTGTTTCCCTTGCCTCAAGAGACATATCAGTAAGAAACTGCTGTGGCCAATGTCAAAGAAGTTACCACCTATGTTCTCTTCTTGGGTTTTAATGGTTTTGGGTCTCACATTTAGGTCTTTAATCCATTTTGACTTTATTTTTGTGTATGGTGTAAGAAAGTGGTCCAGTTTCATTCTTTTGCATGTTGCTGTCCAGTTTTCCTAACACCATTTGTTGAACACTGTCTTTTTCCCATTGGATTTTCTTTCCTGCTTTGTTGAAGATAAACTGACCATATAGTTGTGGGTTAATTCCTGGGTTTTCTATTCTGTTCTATTGATCTATGTGTCTATTTTTCTACCATTACAATACTGTTATAATTACTATAGCTTTGTAATGTAACTTGAATTCTGGAATTGTGATGCCTCCAGCTTTGCTTTTCTTTTTAAAGGGCACTTTGGCTATTCAGGGTCTTTTGTGATTCTATGCAAATTTTAGGATCGTTTGTTCTATTTCTGTGAAAAACGCTGCTACTTTTTTTAAGTTTATTTATTTATGTTTGAGAAAGAGACAGCATGAGTAGGGGAGAGGCAGAGAGAGAGGGAGACAGAGAATCCCAAGCAGGCTCCACACTGCCAGCACAGAGTCCGACGCGGGGGCTCGACCCATGAAACTAGGAGATCATGACCTGAGCTGAAACCAAGAGTTGGATGCTTAGCCAACCTAGGCGCCCCAATGCTGTTGTATTTTGCTAGGACTTGCATTAAATGTGTAGATTGCTTTGGGTAGTATAGACATTTCAATAACATTTGTTCTTCAAATCCATGAGCTTGGAAGTCTTTCCATTTCTTTGTATTATCTTCTATTTCCTTCATCAGTGCTTTATAGTTTTCAGAGTACAGGTCTTTCACCTCTTAGGTTTATTCCTAGGTATATTATGGTTTATGGTGCAATTGTAAATGGGATTGTTTTCTTAATTTCTCTTTCTGCTGCTTAATTATTAGTGGATAGAAATGCAACAGATTTTTGTAGATCAATACTATATCCTGTGGCTTTATTGAATTTGTTTATCAGTTCTGGCAGTTTTTTGGAGGAATCTTTTGGGTTTTCTATATATAGTATCATATAATCTGCAAATAGTGGAAGTTTTACTTCTTCCTTACTTACTTGGGTGTATTTTATTTGTTTTTGTTGCCTGATTACTGTGGCCAGGACTTCTCATACTATGTTAAATAAAAATGGTAAGAGTGGAATCACTGTCTTGTTCCTAACTATAGAGGAAAAATTCTCAATTTTTTCCCAGTGAGGATAATGTTAGCTATGGGTTTTTCATGTGGCCTTTATTACGTCAAGGCATGTTCCCTCTAAACTTACTTGGTTCAGTGCTCGCTTCGGCAGCACATATACTAAACTTACTTGGTTCAGGGGCGCCTGAGTGGCTTAGTTGGTTAAGTGTCCGACTCTTGATTTCACCTCAGGTTGTGATCTCACAGTTCATGAGTTCAAGCCCCATGTCAGGCTCTGCTCTGACAGCATGGGGCCTATGTGGGATTTTGTCTCCCTCTCTCTCTTCCCCTCCCCTACTCATGCTTGCCCTTTCTCTCTCTCTCTCTCTCTCTAAAAATAAATAAACTTAAAACCTGCTTTGTTGATATTTTTTTAAATCATTAATGGATACTGTATTTTGTTGAATACTTTTTCTGCATCTATTGGAATGATCATCTGGTTCTTATCCTTTCTTTTATTAATGTGATTATCACATTGATTTGTGAGTATTGAACCTCCTTGCAACCAAGGAATAAATCCCACTTGATTGTGGTGAAAGTTTTTTTTAATGTATTGTTACATTCAGTTTGCTAATATTTTGAGAATTTTTTGCATCTGTGTTCATCAAGGATATTGGCTGGTAGTTCTCTTTCTCAGTGGTGTCTTTAACTGGCTTTGGTATCAGGGTAATGCTGGCCTCATAGAATGAATTTGGAAGTTTTCCTTCCATTTCTATTTTTTGGAATAGTTTGAGAAGAATAGGTGTTAACTCTTCTTTAAATGGTTGGTAAAATTCCCCTGGGAAGCCATTTGGCCCTGGACTTTTGTTTGTTGGGAAATTTTTTTTATTACTGATTCAATTTCTTTGTTGGTTTTAGGTCTGTTCAAACTTTCTATTTCTTCATGTTTCAGTTTTGATAATTTATATGTTTCTAGGAAGTTGTCCATTTCTTCCAGGTTGTCTAATTTTTTTGCATATAATTTTTCATAATATTCTCATATAATTGTATTTATTTGGTGTCGGTTATTTCTCCTCTCTCATTTGTGATTTTATTTGGGTCCTTTGTCTTTTGTTTTTGATATGTCTGGCTAGAGGTTTATCAATTTTATTAATTTTTTCAAAGAACCAGTTCTTGGTTTCATTGATCTGTTCTTTTTAAGTTTCTATATCATTTATATCTGCTCTAATCTTTATTATTTTCTTCCTTCTCCTGGCTTTAGGCTTCATTTATTGTTTTTTTCTAGCTCCTTTAAGTATAAGTTAGGTTGTTTATTTTAGATATTTCTTTTGTCTTGAGGTAGGCCTATATTATCTATACTTCCCTCTTAGGACCACTTTTGCTGCATCCCAAAGATTTTGTACCATTGTGTTTTCACTTTCATTTGTTTCCATGTTTTTAAAATGTTTTCTTTTATTTCCTGGTTGACCCATTCATTGTTATTTAATCATTGTGTATTTGTGCTCTTTCCAGATTTTATCTTGTGGTTGACTTCTAGTTTCATCGCATTGTGGTCAGAAAAGATGCATGGTATGCCTTTGATCATTTTGTATTTGTTGAGACCTGTTTTGTGACCTAATATGTGATCTATTCTGGAAAATGTTCCATATGCATTTGAAAAGAATGCATATTCTGCTGTTTTAAGATGAAATGTTCTGAATATACCTATTAACTCCATCTGGTCCAGTGTGTCAGTTAAAGCCAGTATTTCCTTGTTGATTTTCTGTTAGATGATCTATCTATTGATGTAAGTGGTGTGTTAAGGTCCCCTACTATTAATGTATTATTGATTGGTTCCTTTATGTTTGTTATTGTTTTATATTATATATTTGAATGCTTTCATGTTGGGTGCATAAATATTTACAATTGTTGTATCTTCTTGTTGTATTGTCCCCTTTATGATTACATAGTGTCCTTTATCTATTATAGTCTTTGTTTTAAAGTCTATTTTGTACAATGTAAGTATTGCTACTATAGCTTTCTTTTGACATCCATTTGCTTGGTAAATATTTCTCCATCCCCTCACTTTCAATCTACAGGTATCTTTAGGTCTAGAATGAGTCTCTTGTAGGCAGCATATAGATGGGTCTTGTTTTTTTTTTTTTTTTAATTTTTTAAATGATTATTTTTGAGAGAGAGAGAGAGTGCAATCAGGGGAGGGTCAGAGAGAGAGAGAGACACACACACACAGAACCTGAAGCAGTCTGCAGGCTCCAAGCTGTCAGCACAGATTCTGATGCAGGGCCTGATGTAGGACCTGAACTCATGAACTGTGAGACCATGACTTGAGCTGAAGTCTATCACTTAACCACTGAGCCACCCAGGCACTCTGGGTCTTGTTTTTTTAATCCATTCTGTCACCCTATGGCTTTTGATTACAGCATTTAGTCCATTTACATTCAAAGTAATTATTGACAGATATGTATTTATTGCCATGTTATTACTTGTTTTCTGTTTCTAGAGATTTTCTCTGATCTTTTCTTGTCTTTGTCACTTTTTATCTTTCCTTTCCACTCAAAAAATCCCCTTAATATTTCTTGCAGGACTGTCATGAACTCCTTTAGTTATTATTTGTCTGGGAAATTCTTTATCTCTCCTTCTATTCTGAATGATAGCCTTCCTGGATAGAGTATTCTTGGCTGCATATTTTCCCCACTCTGCACATTGAATATATCATGCCACTCCCTTCTTGCTTGTGAAATTTTGTTAAGAAATCTCCAGCTAGCCTTATGGTTTCCCTTTGTAAATTGAGGATTTCTTTTGATTTCTGCTTTTAATATTTTTTTCTTTATCACTATATTTTGCAAATTTGATTATAATATGTCTTTGTATTGGCTTGCTTTTGTTGAATTTGGTGAGACTTCTTTGTGCCACCTGGATCTGGATGTCTGTTTCCTTCCCCAGATTAAGGAAGTTTTCATCTATTATTTCTTTTTTTTTATTAAAAAATGTTTATTTAAGAGAGGGAGAGAGAGAACGAGAGAGTGAGCAGGGGGAGGGGGGAGCAGAGAGAGAGGGAGAGAGAGAATCCCAAGCAGGCTCTGTGCTCAGTGTGCAGGGCTGGACAGGGGTCTCAATCTTACAACAGTGAGATCATGACCTGAGCCAATATCAAGAGTCGGAGGCTTAACCAACTGAGTCACCCAGGTGCCCCTTAAGCTATTATTTCTTAAAACAATTTTTCTCCTCTGTTTTCTTTCTCTACTTCTGGGACTCCTATAATATGAATATTATTCTATTTGAGGGAGTCACTGAGTTCCCTAATCCTTATTCTTGTGTTGCCTAATTCTTCCTTCTCTCTTTTGCTTAACTTCATTACTTTCCATTACTTTGTCTTCTAGGTCATTAATTCATTCCTCTGCTTCTTTCAGTCTGCTGTTTATTGCATCAAACCTGTTTCTAATCTCATTTATTGCACTCTTCATCTCTGATCATTTCTTTTTCAACTCTTTTATTTCTATGGTAAGAGTCTCACTGATGTCTTCTATTCTTTTCTCAATCCCAGTAGTATCCTTATGATTGTTGATTTAAATTTTCCATCAGGCATGTTACTTATATCTGTTTTGCTTAGATCTCTGACCATGACCTTATCTTGTTCTTTCATTTGGGATAAATTCCTCCATCTTCACATTTTGTCTAAGTCTCTGACTTCTCTTAGAAAAGCCTGTTATTTCTCCTCCTCCTGAAAGTAATGGCCTTATGAAGAAGAGGTCATGTAGTGCCCAGGGCCAGGTTCTTCAGGGCATGTCTCTCTTGTATGCTGCATGCACCCTGCTACTGTGTTATGGCTGCTCTACCCTTCAGGCCAGTCTTGTGCAGATGTTTGGTCCCTGGAATGAATGTGATGAGTTTTAATTAGGTGTGATTTGGTCTATTTGTGCAATGAGACCTGACACCACTGCCACCATAACAGGCCCTACAGAACTCTCTGTTTGGGAGATGTGGTGTCAGCAGGTGTTTATGCTGGTCTTCTGGGGGAGGGGGTCTGCCACACTGGGACTGAGGTAAGCATGACCAAGAAGGGCAGTCCTGACAGAGCACAAGGGGGTGGGGCTTGGTGTAAGCAAATTAGGCTGCCAGTGTCAGCACTATGCTGCTTCCCACAGGTGACTCTGTATTATGCCAAGACGTTAGGGAGGGAAATGATGCTGGCCTGTTCCTTTGTTCCCAGAAAGGCATCTCTGTCTATGCTGCCTCTCAGGGAAGCATTCCAAGAAGAGCTCATAATCTCCCCACTTTGTGCCCCAGGCACTCTTCAGATCCCTGTTTCCATACTGTCTGCCCAGGGTTTGTTTGCCTACCTTCCCTCCAGGAGTAGGGCAGGGTTCTATCCTCAGGGTTCTAGAGGTTCTAGAACCTCAGGGTTCTATCCCATCCAAGCCTGCTGACCTTTAGAACTCTGGCTTTAAGACCAGCTGGCTATAAGCACACACAAAATTCAGTCTTTCTTATTTTCCAAGCCAATGGCTTTGGGGAAACATTCTCCTTGTGCATTCTCCTGTGTGCCCCTCTCTCCCTCTCACCCTTTTCCATGACCATGCCTCCCTCCTGTCTTCTCTAGAGCACTCATTATGTTTCTCCCCTAAACCACATCTCGGCACTTCCTACCTTCTTTGATGTGGCCTCTTCTCTCCCTTTAGTTGTGGAGTTTGTTTTTTCAGACTTCAGATCAATTTCTGGGGTATTAGGATGATTTGATAGTCATCTAGTTTTGTTTGTGGGATGAGGCAAGCCAGGGTCATCCTACCATGCCATCATTTTCCTCTACTGAGATCGCTCTTGTTTTTCTAAATTTTGTAACTTCTCAACACCACTTTTGCTGTGTTCCATAAGTTTTTGTCTGTTGTGTTTTCATTTATATCCATCTCTAAATTTTCTCACTTTCCCTTGTGAATTCTTCTTTGATCCATTGGTTGCTGACAAGTGTGTTGTTTTAGTTTCACAATTTGGTGAATTTTCCAGTTTCCTAATGTTGTTGATTTCTGCGTCTATTTCTATTGTGGTTGGTGAAGATACTTTGTATGATATATATCTTATAAAATCTATTGAGACTTAGTTTACGGCCTGATATATATATATGGTCTGTCCTGGAAAACGTCCCAAGTGCACTGGAGAAGAATGTGTATACTGTTGTTGTGTGGAGTGTTCTGTAGGTGTCTGTTAGATCTATTTGGTACATTGTGTTAAGTCCTCTATTTTATTACTTATGTTGTCTTGTTATCCTGTCCATTGTGGTGAGTGGGATATTGAAGTCTCCACTTATTATTGTAGAATTCTTTACTTCTCCTTTCGATTCTGTGAATTTTTGCTTCATATATTTTGATGATCTGTTTGGGTACATAAATGTTTTATGTACCTAATGTTTTATTGAAAATTTTATAAGTATATAATGTTCTTCTTTGTCTCTAATTTTTTTGACTTAAAATTTATTTTGTCTGCTATTGGTATAGTCACTCCTATACTTTTTGATTACTATTTGATTACTTTTTGTATAATATCTTTTCCATTCTCACTTTCCAGTTTTGTCTTTGTAACTCCAGCCTCTTATAGAAGCATATAGTTAGATCATGTGTTTTTAATTATCCTTCCAACCTCTATCTGTTGATCGGAGAGTTTAATTCATTTACATTTAAAGTAATTTCTGGGGCTCCTGGGTGGCTTGAGCGTCTGACTCAGCTCAGGTCATGATCTCATGGTTTGTGAGTTCTGGTTTGCTGCTGTTAGCATGGAAGCCACTTTGGATCCTCTGTCCCGCCCATTCTCTGCCCCTCTCCTGCTCATACTCTCTTTCTCTCAAAAATAAATAAACATTAAAAAAAAAATAAAGTAGGGGCACATGGGTGGCTCAGTTGGCTAAGCGTCTGACTCTTCATTTCAGCTCAGGTCATGAACTCACAGTTCATGAGTTTGAGCCCCACATCAGGATCTGTGTTGACAGGATGGAGCCTGCTTAGGATTCTGTCTTCCTATCTCTCTGCCCCTCCCTGACTTGATCTCTCTCAAATACAAATACACCTTAAAAAAATCTTAAAAAAATAAAGTAATCACTGATAAAAAGGCACTTCTGTCATGCTACTTGTTTTCTCTATGGTCTACAATTTTTGTTGTTATTTTCTGCATTTCTGCCTTCTGTCTTTTGGTTTTTTGTTGTTGTAAAATGCTTAATTTCCTTAATTTCTTTTTGTGCAGTTACCATGGAGATTACATTTATCAGCCTAAAGTTGTGACTTTCTAATTGTAATTTATAGCTGCTTAACTCCAATAACATTCAAAATCTCTGCTCTTTTACAGCTCTATTCTGCCCTTTTTAGCTGTTGATGTCACAAAATTACATCTGTATACATTGCCTGCCACAATATATAGTAATTCTTTCAAATGCGTTACTGTCCTAAATCATGTAGAAAACATTATTTGGAGTTGTAAATCAATGGTACAGTAATACTAGCTTTTACACCAATAGCTGTTCTTTCTTTTAATGTATTAGTCTCTTAACTCATGTAAAAACCAAAAAGTACAGTTACAAACCATTATTACAATAACACTGCCTTTTAAAGATGCCCCTGTATTTACTTTTATTGAGATCTTTGTTTCTCCATATGGCTTTGAGTTACTATCTAATACCATTTTGTTTCACCTTGCAGGACCCCGTCCAGCAGCTCCTGCAGGGCAGGTCTAATGGTCATAAACCATCTCAGCTTTTATTCTCTGGAAATGTCTTGATTTTCCCCTCATTTTTGAAGAATAGTTTTGCTGAATGTAGGAATCTTGGTTGATAGTATTTTTGAGCACTTTGAATATATTGGCCCACTGTCCTATGACCTCTACAATTTCTGATAAGAAATCTGCAGATAATTTATCGGAGAACTTGTATGTTATGATTTCTCTCGATGCTTTCAAGTTTTTTTCTTTGTCTTTTTCTTTTGAGAGTTTGGTTATGTGTTTCAACGTGGGCCTGTAGCTTCATCTTACTTGGAGTTTGTTGAGCTCCTTGGATGTTTATATTCATGGCTTTCATTAAATTTGAGAAGTTTTCAGCCATTATTCAAATGTTCTCTCTGCCTCTTTCACTTTGCTTTCTGGGACTCGCATGATAAGTATGTGGCTACATTTAGTGTTGTCCCATATTTCCTTTAGCTCCATTTCTTTCCTTCAATCTTTTTGCTTCCTGTTCCTCAGCCTGAATAATTTCCATTGTCCTATCTTCAAGTTCACTGATTTTTCCTTTTGCCTGCTCAAATCTATTTTTGAATATTGCTAGTGAATTTTCAATTTCAGTTATTGTACTTTTCAGCTTCAGAATTTCCCTTTTTAGGTTTTCTCTTTATAGATATGCCTGTTTTGTTCACACCCTGTTTTCTTGATTTTCCCTACAACTTCCTTTAGTTCCTTGAACATATTAAGACAGTTGTTTTAAAGTATTCGTTTCAGGGGCACCTGGGTGGTGCAGTCGGTTAAGCGTCCGACTTCAGCCAGGTCACGATCTCGCAGTCTGTGAGTTCGAGCCCCGCGTCAGGCTCTGGGCTGATGGCTCAGAGCCTGGAGCCTGTTTCCGATTCTGTGTCTCCCTCTCTCTCTGCCCCTCCCCCGTTCATGCTCTGTCTCTCTCTGTCCCAAAAATAAATAAACGTTGAAAAAAAAATAAAGTATTCATTTCATATATCTTATTAAGTTTATTTCAGGGGCAAATTGTCAAATTGTTTTTCCTTTGAATGGGCCACACTGTCCCAGTTCTTTGTATGCTTTGTGTGGATTTTGGTTAAACACTGGACTTTTGATTCTAATAATCTGGGAAGTCTGGTAATCAAGTTTTCCCCTTCCCCCAGGGTTTGCTGGGTTGTTTGTTTGTTATTGTTTTGGGGATTTTTGTTTTTGTTTGTTTGTTTGAGGTTGTCTCTGTGCAAAGGATCAGCCTGAGGTATAAATATAATATCTTCTTAGGTCTTTTCTGAGCCTTTCCTTGGGCAAGTGCAATCATTTTTAAATTTTCTCTAGCCATGCAGTTATTTTTGAATATCCAATCTTTTTTTTTTTATTTTTTTTTTCCAACGTTTATTTATTTGTGGGACAGAGAGAGACAGAGCATGAACGGGCGAGGGGCAGAGAGAGAGGGAGACACAGAATCGGAAACAGGCTCCAGGCTCTGAGCCATCAGCCCAGAGCCTGACGCGGGGCTCGAACTCACGGACCGCGAGATCGTGACCTGGCTGAAGTCAGACGCTTAACCGACTGCGCCACCCAGGCGCCCCTGAATATCCAATCTTTAAAGTCTGGCTCATGAAAGGGGAAAGGTGAAAACTGAAGGGGTCAGAAAAGAGCACTGGCCATTTAAATTTCCTGGAAGTCAGCTCAGCCAGAGGGGGAGGGGCTTGTAATGGGGGAATCATGAGGGGTATAGGGAGGGGTGCAGCAAAAGTGGCTACCTATCTTTTTGCATCAGAAGCAACAATCAGCAGTGAGAACACAGATCACCAATATTTGGAAGACGGCCCTTTTTGTCCACCCTCGCTCCTAGAGGCTGTATGTAAGCTGTTCCAAGAACGTGCACACAGCTGCCTGCCATGTGGCTGGGGTGGGGATGGGGTAGCTGCTACTGTGTTGAGCTGAAATTGACCAAAATTAACCAAAATTTACCATCCAAGCCTTCCTCTGTAAGTTGCAATGCTTCAAAACATTCCAGAATTCCAAAATAGTTACATCAGATTCTGCCAGTGCCATTTTTGTCTAGATGGGAGACTGATTCCTGGTGATCCCTACTCCACCATCTCCGTGGAATCATTATCTAGGTTAATTTTATCTTACTATTGAGGGAAGACCTCTTTTCAGTCCTCTAGGTGATGACTTTGGAAGATGTGATTTTCCAATCTGTTGAGAACAGGCACTACTTCTGGTTTTGTGTGAACCTCAGGTACTCAGTATTTTTTAAATGGGATAATTGTAAATAAAGATCTGGATTTCTGGCTTTCCTGAAAAATGTGAAGTCTGGCAATGCTGGCTCAATAGTCCTTTAAGGTTTTTAAAGTTTGTGCATGCACCTCTGCAGGCGCTGGAAAAATTATCGAACACCATGCAGGCATTAAGAAGAATTAGAGGGGTGCCTGGGTGGCTCAGTAGGTTAAGCATCTGACTTCAGCTCAGGTCATGATCGGGCAGTTCGTGAGTTCAAGCCCTGCATCGGGCTCTGCGCTGACAGCTCGGAGCCTGGAGCCTGCTTCAGATTCTGTGTCTCCCTCTTTGCCCCTCCCCTACTCACACTCTGTCTCTCTCTCTCTCTCTCTCTCTCAAAAATAGATAAACATTAAAAAAATCTTTCTTGGTAATAAAAGTTATCTTTATCTTTTATCTTTTATAGTAGACTGTGAACTTTTGGAGAGGAAGATAGAAATCTGAGTCACAACATGTACTTGACAAATGTAAAAATATGAATGCTTAATAAGCATCTACCTAATGGTTAAATTCTTAAAAGTTAACTTTATTTACCATAGGATTGCTAGACTTCTAGGTCATAGAAATGTCATGGAAAAATAGCATATGTTTATAGCTGTAAGGAGTTCATGATGTTTCTTAGGAGACCTTTGTGAAAAAATACAGATACTAGTTTCTTAATTAAGTGAATCATGGTGAATTAAATAAATTAAAAAAAAAAAAAAAGACAGATGAATCAAATTTAGACCTGGCCAGTTCCTTACACATGTGGCTCAGCAGTGATGCAGCATATAATTTCACTTAAGATTTAGAAGGCATGGCTTTATAGTAACTGTGTCTTTTAAGGACAGGGTATAGGAAAGGTCTTATCATGTATGTCATGAACACATGTCTATTTTGTATATTCAGCATTACTTGTCCCTTCCTAAGGTACATAGATGTCTTTCTCAGAAGTTGTATATAGTTTTGGTGAGATGATCAATCCAGGTATACACTTCTTCGTATTAAAATCAAAGGAGCCATATTCTTTTTGCTGTGAGGCTGGAGACATTTGGTCTATTCAACTCTTTTTTTTTTGTTTTTCCTATGATTTTGTTTTTGTTTTTGTTTTTTTTTTAATTTTTTTTTCAACGTTTTTATTTATTTTTGGGACAGAGAGAGACAGAGCATGAACGGGGGAGGGGCAGAGAGAGAGGGAGACACAGAATCGGAAACAGGCTCCAGGCTCCAGGCTCTGAGCCATCAGCCCAGAGCCTGACGCGGGGCTCGAACTCACAGACCGCGAGATCGTGACCTGGCTGAAGTCGGACGCTTAACCGACTGCGCCACCCAGGCGCCCCACCTATGATTTTGAATCTTAAGCAAGTGACTACAGGACAAGGGAATATTGGAGTTCATTCTGTTACCTTCAGTGCCCCAAATGTGTTTTTACATGACTAGTGCTTGCCATCCCTCATTTCTGCCCACTTCTAATCCTGGTTCCCCAACTTTTGTAAATTGATTTCTACTTTTTAAAAAATGTTTTATTTATTTTTGAGACAGAGAGATACAGAGCATGAGTGGGAGAGGGGCAGAGAGAGGGAGACACAGAATCCTTAGCAGGCTCCAGGCTCTGAGCTATCAGCACAGAGCCTGATGCAGGGCTCAAACCCACAATCTGTGAGATCATGACCTGAGCCAAAGTTGGATGCTTAACCGACTGAGCCACCCAGGTGCCCCTATAAATTGATTTCTGAGTCCTTAATATCTGTATAGTAAATGCCATTTTGCTTATATTAGAGGGAGTTGTTTCAGTTGCTTGTAACATAAGAGCCCAAACCCTACAGTGTAATATGCTACCTTGCCTGTCCAGTTGACCAGGCTGTGTAGTTGGCTACAAGTCAGTGTGAGCAACGTGGGAAAGAAGTCTGCATTTAACACAGGCTTGGGCTGCATTCACAGACCTACCCAGATCTCAGGAAGTCAGTCTTGATGTACACTGTGCTGATCAAGCAACAACAACTTGGGTATCTGGTGTGAGCAAATATTCCTAAGACTACTGACACACTGGAAAGGCATATCTTATGTATGTCCTAGGTGGTAAGAGCTCTACAAACTATGTGATAGAAATAGTGTGGGCTGAAAAATTGAAAATGCAGGGTAGGAGCGTTATAATTTCTATATTTCTGCAAGTGCTAGCCATCCATCAGAGCTGAAGAGATTTTTTTAAGAGAAGGCAATTTGTAAACTATAAAGCATTGTGCAAATGTGTTGTTATGTTGAAGTATTACTAAGTAACTTATTGAACAAATTAAATGTAAGCCAATACGATGCAAGGCTGATGCAATTGCTCAGCTCTTTAGGAATTAAGATCTTTCGATATAGTAGCCACTAGCCACTTGTAGCTATTTAATAAGAATTAGGTGAAATTAGAAATTTAGTTCCTTGGGTTTCCTGGGTGGCTCAGTCAGTTAAACATCTGACTCTTAATTTCGGCTCAGGTCATGAGCTCGTGGTTTGTGAGTTGAAATCCCACATTGGGCTCTGTGCTCATGGTGTGCAGCCTGCTTGGGATTCTCTCTCTCTCCATCTCTTCCCCTTCCCCACTTGTGCATACTCTCTCTCTCAAAATAAATAAACTTAAAAAAATTTAGTTCCTCAGTTGTACACATCAAGTGCTCACTGATTACATATAGCTAGCAGTTACCATATTGGACAGGATAGCTCATTTTTCCTCTATTACAGAAAGTTCTATTGGACAGTACATCTCAAGAAAAACAAATGCTAGGATAAGATTACGGAGTCTGTCGTCTCTTCTATTTTAATGGCACGAAATAGTTTATTTTGAAATATAGTGCTTCCTGGTTTGACAAAACTGGAAGTATCTGTACTGAAATCCTTACTCCCAGTTGCACTGACGTGGAGATGGATGCCCTAACCCTTCAGCCAGGGCTGGGCTGCCTGTACCCCCATCTGGGACTTGCTGCAGAGAGGGATGGGAGGAGGCAGTGGTGAATAGAGAAAGAGCAGCTGTTTCTTGCTTTCAGCTCTTTCCCAGGCTCAGGCTACTGCTCCACCCTGAAGGCATCTGCATTTAAGGCAGAACTGTCTCCCTGCATTCCCCAGGCACTTGTGCTCTGCAGCTCAGCAGGCAACCCTGACCTCTTCCTTTGGCAGCAGAGTCTGTGCGG
Organism: Herpailurus yagouaroundi; assembly: GCF_014898765.1. Classification (NCBI taxonomy): domain Eukaryota; kingdom Metazoa; phylum Chordata; class Mammalia; order Carnivora; family Felidae; genus Herpailurus; species Herpailurus yagouaroundi. Next base: position 21,923,676 of record NW_024412430.1, on the reverse strand, counting down.
GGACCTTGGGCTCAGTTTCCAGAGAATGACTGTGTGTTCCTGTGTTCGAGGCTACAGAGTCTCTGGAGGCAGTGAGGTTCGTTGTGTTCCAGCCTGGTCAGGCCTGTGCTCTTCATACTCTGGTGTGAGAGAAGTGCTCCTTTCAGAAACATTTTGTATGGTTTGAACAAATGTAACAGATCATTTAATGATTATAACCAGTCTCTAAATAATTACATCTTCAAATGGTTTTGTACTTAAGAATGGAAATTCTTAGTTTAAAAAAATAAACTTCTCATTTTGATGTATATCATGCTGGGAAATAAAATTTAGTTTACAAAAAAAAAATATCATAATTTTGAAGATTCCATCAGGCAGTATTTCAGGGATGACTATTAAGGTCTTCTATCCAAATAAGAGAGACTATATGCCCAACCGAGTACTGTCTTCCAAAGCATCCCTTGGATGTTTGTCCCCTTTTCCTCAGCAGCTCCCAGTGGTGAGGGTGGGAGTAAAGACAATTTGAGGCCGGAGTGTCCCATGTCAGTAAGGACGGACGTCTGGAGAAAGAGGTCTTTGATGCCCGGGAAGTGTTGGGAAGGTGCCTGGACATTCCCACAAGTGGTGGAGAAAGGACACAGGCAATCAGTCCTTTGCAGACTTCAGAAAGAATGGACACCAACAATTGTAGATTTTCCTGGGAAGGGAAAATTGTGGTGATAAGGAGTGCAGTAGCCCTTCAGCTAAAATGGTCACCAACCGGGGGTGCCTGGGTGGCTCAGTTGGTTGAGCGTCTGACTTCAGCTCAGGTCATGATCTCACAGCTCGTGAGTTCGAGCCTTGTGTCCGGCTCTGTGCTGACAGCTCAGAACCTGGAGCCTGCTTTGGATTCCGTGTCTCCCTCTCTCTCTGCCCCTCCCCCACATGCACTCTGTCTCTCTCTGCCTCTCAGAAATAAAGAAAAAAAAAAAATTTGGGGCGCCTGGGTGGCTCAGTCGGTTGAGCGACCGACTTCAGCTCAGGTCACGATCTCACGGTTCGTGAGTTCGAGCCCCGCGTCGGGCTCTGGGCTGATGGCTCAGAGCCTGGAGCCTGCTTCCAATTCTGTGTCTCCCTCTCTCTCTGCCCCTCCCCCGTTCATGCTCTGTCTCTCTCTGTCTCAAAAATAAATACACATTAAAAAAAAAATTAAAAAAAAAATTAAAAAAAAAGTCACCAACCGATGATGTAAAATGTTTCTTGCCATGCATTTGAGAACTTCCACTACACTTGAAGAGTGCTAGAAATGTGAATTTATAGAAATCTGTTTATATTTTCCCATTAACTTACAATTAAAACTTTTTTTTGACATTTATTTATTTTTGAGAGACAGAGACAGAGCACAAGTAAGGAAGGGGCGGGGAGGGGGGGGAGGGCGGACACAGAAACCAAAGCAGGCTCCAGGCTCTGAGCTGTCAGCACAGAGCCGATGCGGGGCTCAAACCCACAAACTGCCAGATCATGACCCGAACCAAAGTCAGATGCTCAACCGACTGAGCCACCCAGGCACCTGACTTATAATTTAAAACTATAATTGTATATGCCTGTTTAAAAAATTATGGTTGAAAGAGAAAATAAATTCACACCTGTGAATAGGACTTTTAATCCATATAACCAAAAACAAAAAGCACTTTCTTTTTTTTTAATTTTTTTTTCAACGTTTATTTATTTTTGGGACAGAGAGAGACAGAGCATGAACGGGCGAGGGGCAGAGAGAGAGGGAGACACAGAATCGGAAACAGGCTCCAGGCTCTGAGCCATCAGCCCAGAGCCCGAGGCGGGGCTCGAACTCACGGACCGCGAGATCGTGACCTGGCTGAAGTTGGACGCTTAACTGACTGCGCCACCCAGGCGCCCCAAGCACTTTCTAATTCCAGAATACTAAAACAACAACAACAAAATCTTCAAGACTGTAGATATATGTGTGTGTGTGTGTGTGTGTGTGTGTGTGTATGTGCGCGCGCACTTCCAGGTCATTTAAGTTGACAACAGATTAGAGCCTTAGTACTAGGTAAACATTACAGGTTCAAATCCCAAGCAGGGATTAATTTGTTTTCTGCCCAGGTCACGGATTCCATGCTTAGCTGTTCCATTCTGCTGTTCTCCCAGTATATGCTAGTGATTATACGAGTGGGCGCAGAGTCAACTTTCACCTTCCTTGAAGCAGTGAAAACTTACCTTTTATTGCTGGTGGACAGAAGCCTCAACTAGGTAGATTATTAATTAAAGGTGTTATTCTACTATAAAGCGCTTTACTTTGGAAAGGATCATGTAAATAAGACAGACAATATTTTCCTACTTTACGCTGTAGATGAATTGATCAATAATGAATTGGCTGAAACATGAAAGAGCTGAACATAAGTATTTGTCATTGATTTTCCATGCATTGATAATTTTGCACACCATGGGCTCTTTATCTATTAATCACAACTTTTTTCTGAGATTTCATTTTGTAATTTTTGTGAGGCATAGGGCCTTGTCCTTTTTAGCGTTGTTTGTTTTTTCCGATTTTTCCCTCACTTATATGGCAATCTCCTGGTGAAATTAAAAGTTTTATCATGTGGGGTCTAAGTGAATTGTCCAAAGATAAAGTGGTCGGAAATGAAAGTCCTCAATCATAAGTTGTCATGTGCTGTGAACCCAAGAATATATTATAATTTTTTACTAAATTTTAATTACAGATAATTTACTGTAAAAGTAATGATATTCAAAAAATTTAACTGCAACCAACCCCCAAATCTGAGTTGAGGATGCAGATTACATAAAAGATATGTCAGCCAAACATTTTAACAGCCACTAATAATGTTAGTCAAAAAGAGAAAAAATTAGTTTTTTAAAAGGTGAACACATAAATAGGGCAAGTAAGCATAATGAATTTTATATTTTATACTTATGAAAGTGAATTTTAAAGTTTCAAAAAGTAAAATAACTTGTCCATGTTCTCAAGCATAAAGTCTATATAATTATAGTTACGCAAAAGTATTAAATATAAAAGCCAACATTTACAGAGCATTTGCTGTGTGGTAAGCACACAGATTATCTCATTTAATCCTATAACAATCTGAGAGGTAAGGACTATTAACATCTTCATTTTACAGATGATAAAAACGGAGGTTTAAAAAGGTTGAGTAATTTGCATAAGGTCACAGAGCTGGAGGAGACAGATGTGGCAGTCTGACTGCAGAATCCTAGTACTTCACACTGTCTTAAGGTGAAAAAAACTTATTCCCTGAATCCCAGATACTGGCACTAAAGCATTTAAAAAATTAAAAGCAGGGGCACCTGGGTGGCTGAGTTGGTTAAGCAGCTGACTTACTGCCCAGCTGGTGAGATCGCTGACAGCCCAGAGTCCGCTTGGAATTCTAGCTTTCTCCTGCCTCTCTCTGCCCCTCCCCCACTCGCACCTTTTCTCTCTCTCTCTCTCTCAAAATAAATAAACTTAAAAAAAAAAAAGGTTGTCTTTATTTATTTTTTTAATGATTATTTATTTTTGAGAGAGAGAAAGAGACAGAGTAGTACAAGCAGGGGAGGGGCAGAGAGAGAGGGAGACCCGGAATCCAAAGCAGGCTCCAGGCTCTGAGCTGTCAGCACAGAGCCCCACGGCGGGGCTGGAACTCACGAACCGTGAGATCATGACCTGAGCCGAAGTCCGACGGTTAACCGACTGAGCCACCTGGGTGCCCCTAAAAAAAAAAAGGTTGTCTTTAAAAAAATAAATAATTAAAAGCAAGCATGTTTAAAATAAGGGCAGTACATAGTGAAGGTAAACATGGAATGCAGTGCTATAAATGAAAATACAACGAGTGATTGAAACTATCAACCTTGTGAGCCTGCAGTGGGTTACAGAAGGAAATGTGGCTGCTTCTGGGGTGTCAGTATTTAATGTGGCCTTAAATGGCTAACTGCATTTCTAAATAACACGCAATCCTGGCTTCAGCACTAATTTAGTGCATGGGTAAGTGGCTTAGCTTGCACAGTCTGTTTTTAAAAAATTAAACGTTTTTATCAAGATACTAAGAACATTTTCCTTATGTATATATCACACTGGCTTGTATTTGAGGTGAAGTTATAAGAAAAGAAATGAAAAAAATCCCACTTGCCTTTTCGGGGACAGAGAGTATGGGGGCTTCTTGGAGCCGCATGGGCGCAGGCTCCATCTGCTCTGCACCTGCTGTCTGGGCTCGCTCCTCTACGGAGGTTTCTTCAGAAAAAGAACAGATGGGAGGGCTGGAGGTAAGTAAAAATGCCACTTTCAAACCCCGAAGAGTTCTGAGTTTCCAAATGCTTCATTCTGCAAGACATTAATCTGTTTTTTAAAATGTTTTATTGCAGCGCATATGCTTACAGCGTTAACCTCATTTTACAAGCAATTGCGACAGAGATCTGGAGCAGAAATCACGAAAGGATCTCCTTCCAGAAGATGCTCCCAAAGCGACCGGGGTTTAAACCGCTGTTCTTGCGAGGGGCCGCCCAGCCTCTGGGAAGCCAGGAGGTTCGCAGTTGGCACCAACTAGAAAGGAGGCACTTGGGGCGCTGTGACGGACGTGTCCCCGCTCAGGGGTCATCAGTGGTCACCTGGCATACTAAGCCGCGGGGCTACACCTGACCTGCGAGTCTGGCGTTCAAAGCGGCTCCTCGGTGGGTGGGCGGGTCTGAACCGCCTGGCCCGGCCCCCCCCCCGCCCCCCCCCCCCCCCCCCCCGGCCCGCTCTCCCCGAGAGGCCGGGGTCCGAGGCCACTCCGGCCGTCAACCGCATCTGCAGGGTCCTGTCCCTCGCTAACCAAAGATGGAGGGAGCCCGTCCCTCCAGCCAGCGCACACGCAGGAGCGCAGCGACCTGGTTGCTCCCTCCACCCTGGACACAGCCACCTGCTGCTCCTCGCTCACCCCGACCTCCAAGCTCTCACCCGCCTGCCCCCTTTCCCTCCGCAGTCACCGGCCACAGCGCTGGTTTCGCCTCGGGGTGACAGCTCTCAGGGACCGGACCGGGTCTCCTCGGGGTGACGGCTCCTAGGGACCGGACGGGGTCTCCTCAGGGTGACGGGACCCGCGAATGGGGACGGGGTCTCCTCAGAATGACTGGACCCGGGGACGAGGACTGGGTTTCCTCAGAACGATGAGACAAGCGGACAGGGGTCTCCTCAGAATGACGAGACCCGGGGACGGGGTCTCCTTAGAATGACGGGGCCCGCGGAGGAGGACTGGGTCTTCTCGGACCCGCGGACGGGGGTTTCCTCGGAGTGACGGGACAAGCGGACGGGGGCGGAGGTCTCCTCCGAGTGACGGGACCCGCGCGCCCCGGGACGGGGTTTCCTCAGAACGACGGGACCCGCGGCCGCGGCCGCGAGGCCTCCAGGGCGCCCCCTC
>NW_024412430.1:21891359-21917892 GCF_014898765.1 Herpailurus yagouaroundi | reverse complement strand
CCCCGCGCCCGCCGCCGCCGCCATGGGCGTGCAGGGCTTCCAGGACTACATCGAGAAGCACTGCCCGAGCGCCGTGGTGCCGGTGGAGCTGCAGAAGCTGGCCCGGGGCAGCCTGGTGGGCGGCGGGCGGCAGCGGCCCCCGCACACGCCGCTGCGCCTGCTGGTGGACGCCGACAACTGCCTGCACCGCCTGTACGGCGGCTTCTACACCGACTGGGTGAGCGGCGGCCAGTGGAACCACATGCTCGGCTACCTGGCCGCGCTGGCCAAGGCCTGCTTCGGCGGCAACATCGAGCTCTTCGTCTTCTTCAACGGCGCGCTCGAGAAGGCGCGGCTGCACGAGTGGGTCAAGCGGCAGGGCAACGAGCGCCAGACGGCGCAGCAGATCGTCAGCCATGTCCAGAACAAGGGCACCCCGCCGCCCAAGGTCTGGTTCCTGCCGCCCGTCTGCATGGCGCACTGCATCCGCCTGGCGCTCATCCGCTTCCACGTCAAGGTGCGGCCCGCGGGGGCCGGGGCCGGGGTCGCCGGCCCCCTCCCCCCCCCCGGGGGTGGTGGGAGGGGCGGGAGCAGGGCGCAGGCCGGGCGAGTCCGGAGTCGGAGGGCGCGGGGGCGCAAGATGGACGCGCGGCCTGGCGCCCGGCGGGCGGGGGAGCCCGGAGCCCCGGCCGCGCCGCGGGCTTGCGAGGTGCTGGGCCCCCCCCCCCCCGCCCCCCGCACCCCGGCGCGACGTTCGTCTCGCGGGTGACCGTGCTCGCGCAGCAACAGGTTTTCGGTGCGAGCGAGTGGGCTGCGCGGCCACGCGAGGGGGTCCCGGCGGGGTTGTGCAAGCCGCCCGCTGCTGTCACACGGCGTCCTAGCCGGGGACAGCCTGCCCGGGGCCTGCCGAGGTGTTCCCTCCGAGACGACACTTTTGAGAGAAATTGTCCGAGTTTTGTGTGCGCCAGATTTCAAAGAATTGTGAGATCTGACATGACGGAATCTCGTCAGTTCTGGGACTTACAGTCTTGGGTTTTGTGCATCTGTTGCGAAAGGTGTAGCGGCAAGAGTTAGGGCGAAGGGGAATGGGAACCCCATTTCCAGGGATGATGTCTCCGCACGGGGGGCCTCGGCCACTTTGGGCCGGGCACCCCGGTAATCAGAGCTTCTGCTGTGCCTTTGGCAGAGGGCTCCACGCTGCACCCGGGCCAAGGGCAGCTTCGGGACCCAGCAGCCACTGCAGAGATAACATGCAAATCAATGACCCTAGGCTTCGTTTGGATTGCTTCCTCGTTCATTGCTTTTTGTAAAAAAAACTGGGGGGCTGTTTTGGTTTTCTGGCTCTTGCCACCGTGTCTGTCTTACAACTTGTTTCTCTTGCCATTATTTCTGCTTGCAACCGCTTGAGCCCAAAGTTTTCTGAAATTCAGTCTTCCTGACTGCCTGAGTTGAGATGGTGGTGGGGAAGCCTAAAGTGATAGCGGAAGTCCCACCCCAGTCCTGTTGCAATTGGTGACGGGGTTTGCGAGTCTGCGGGTCGAGGCGGCTGGGAGATCAGGGATTGGTGTGTGGGCCTGGCAGAGACACAGCCAGCGTCCCCTGGGAGTTTGGGTGAGCGCCTAGGGCTGCTGGCATTTTTCTGCCCTGGAGCCCGGGCTCAGGGAAGTAAGGCAGCCTGGACTCCCGGCCGAGATCCACCTCCTGAATATGTCGGAGAAGTATTCCGAGAGGAAACTAGCGCTGAAAAGACAGGATGAGCTTTTGGTCAGACGACTTTCAAATATTAGGAAGGATTGGGTTTGGTGTGTCTGTCTTTGAGAGAGCTGCTGAATTCTTTATTTGACTGTAAAAAAGTTTATCTTTGCATCCCTGTGAATGTGTGGCTTGCCTACTAGGTGCTCAGAAGTTTGACCAATGTGTGAATGTTTGGAAACTAGATTTAAGATAATTTCTTCCACTTAGCTTTCCAGAAACAAGACGATATTTTTTGCTTTAGTTAAGCTTTTGATTCCCAATATAGAAGCATAGTATAGTGTTGGTTGCTCAGGTTAGTACAATAATAACTCAATTACCTGGAGGCCGCTTGACCTGGCAGTCTCACCGTTTTGGAAGACGTCTAAGAAATTTAGCTACTAGAAATTTCTCAGCAGCCAAACAAGAGGTCAGGAAGTTTTGGTACTGTGACCCCCCCCTCCCCCCCCCAAAAAAAACCCCACAAAAAACAAAACCAAAGCTTTCTCTTTCTTCACCGGAGAAGCAAATCTTCTCCTTATAGACTGCCCTCTTCTTTTCAGATGTGGTTCTGATAAGCTTGGTTATCTGTTTCTAAGGTCAGCGTGAGAAAAGGGTGTAGAGAAAAGTCTGCCAGAGGCAGGAGCACCATTAATAGCAAGAAGTGACACTTCAAAAGGGAGAAGATTAAAAAAAGCCGTAAAGGGGCGCCTGGGTGGCGCAGTCGGTTAAGCGTCCGACTTCAGCCAGGTCACGATCTCGCGGTCCGTGAGTTCGAGCCCCGCGTCGGGCTCTGGGCTGATGGCTCAGAGCCTGGAGCCTGTTTCCGATTCTGTGTCTCCCTCTCTCTCTGCCCCTCCCCCGTTCATGCTCTGTCTCTCTCTGTCCCAAAAATAAATAAACGTTGAAAAAAAAAATTTAAAAAAAAAAAGCCGTAAAAACCAGACATAATTCTGGGGCTACTTTGGAATAAGGAGAACAATTTTATGTATTTCAGGAGCCCCTGAGGGTTCTCTTAAGAGAATGGAGCGATGTGTACTATTTTTAAAAGATGCCCATTAAAATGGTTAAGTAAATTAAAAGCATGAGAATATATCACTGTATACCTGTTAGAATGGCTAAAATAAGCCATACCAACACTACTAAGTGCTGGCAAGAATGCTGAGCCTCTGGAAGCAGTTCACGTGGCTGGTGGGCATGCATGCGGGCGCACCACCCTGGAAAACAGCTCCGCAGTTAATGTTAAATATACATTCACCCTGCGACCCAGCAGTCCCTCTCCTGGGTAATTACCTAAGGAAACTTTTGTTCATGCAGGAACCCTACTTTGGTGTTCCTGGCAGTTTTATTCATCATAGCTAGTGCTGGAAACAAACGAAATATCCTCTAGTGGGTGACTAAACAAACTGGTCGTTCCATAGGGTGCAGTCTTCCTCACCAATGAGAGGGAGGAAGTATTGGTACAGATACAGACAACTACTGGGGTGAATCTCTAAGAATTTATGCTGAGTGAAAGAAGGCAGGCTCAAAAGGTGTGATTCTCTTTCTATGACATTCCCCTGAAGATGAGGCTGCATTGATGGGGACCAGATTAATGGTTGCCAGGGGGGTGGGGTTGGAGTCGGGCGTGGACATAAAGGGACAGCAGGAGCTTTTTGGGGTGATGGAACTTTTCTGTACCCTGATGGTGGTGGCAGTTACGTATTTTAAAACATACAGCTACACATCAGAAGTACGTAAAAGTTCATTTTACTGTATGATAACCACAATTTTTTTCTATGTAAATTATATAAAATTGACAAAGGAATTGATGTAAAATCTCACTCTATATAATGTTGGGCACATGAGGCACATGTCTTATAAAAATCTACCATCTTGTTGGCCTCCTCTAGGCTTTTGTAAACTGGCAGAAAGGCTTAATTTCCTGTCCATTTTGCTTAGAGAAATCTTTTTTGACTTAGAAGACTGTGTCTTTGATAGAGTAATAATTGTAATTTTTTTGGTACAGTAACAATTACATATTTTTAACCATTAGAAGTTGGCGTATGAATCGGCTAATTTTGTTGAGGTGTTTGAACTGCCTGGCCTGAACTTGGCTTCTCCTAGGTACTGGGAGTGTTTCCTCTTGTGTATTTTGAGTCATCACAACCTTTGAAACTTCAATGAGGGACTGATTTATTTAAAAATCTTGGTGGCATTAAATCCCTAGACCTTTTCTCAGTGATCCTGCTGCAAGACTGGAGTCGGTGTGCGGGTTTAAAATGAAAACCTTCAGATCTTACCCTGAGTCGGGGCTCCAGCGTGTTTACTCAGAGCCGACATAAGAAAGCCGAGCTGCTGTTTTATGACAGTGGAAGTCTGTGAGTGAGATTCGGCTGTGACTTGAGATTTGGGGGATGACAATCCCTATCCTGGCGTACCTGGTGGGACAGGGACCCACTTGGGGACAGGGACCGACTTGTCGGGTGCCTGCCCTTGCTGGGCCCTTTCACAGAGCTATCTCATTTGGCCTGCGCAGGGTTTTGTTACTCATTTTGTATGGAAAGAGACAGAATTGCTGAGTAGGCGACATCAGGGGACAAGTAACCAGTAACTTTCTCGAGAGGGAAGTGCGGAGTTGAAGGCAAAGTTCAGTTTCTTTGTGTAAGAATGCCTCGGGGGTGTGCCTGCCTGCAGTTCACTCCCAGGTCAGATCCCATAGCACAGCGCCTCTGCTCTGTTTTCCAGCCACTGTGGGAGTGGGAGCGACAGGGTTTCTGCCCAGGCACGCTAAAAACCAGCAATACACCTTGTTCTCAAGGACCTCAAATTGACCAGGGAATACTTAGGTTCAAAATTGACCACATTACAAGTAAAACCAGTCATCCTTTTAAAATCCTTAGTTTAAAATATTTATTTTCTTCCATTGTACGGGTTTTAGGCTGGCTTATCTCAGCCTAAGGTCTTCAAGGTTCATCCATGTTGTCATGTTGTGTCAGTTTCCCTCCTTTTTAAAGGCTGCGTAATATTCTGTGGACCGTCCATTTGGTCTGCCCACAGAGGCTTGGGTTGCTTCCCGTTTTGTCTGTTGTGAATAATGAAGAATGCTACAGTGAACTTGGGTGGGCAAAAATCTGACCGAGTCCCTGCTTTCAATTCTTTTAGAGAAGTGCCCAGAAGTGGAATTGGTCATTGTATGGTAATTCTGTGTTTAATTTGTTGAGGAATTGCAATGCTGTTTTCCACAGCAGCTGCCTATGTATGTTTTATATTACTTTGCACAATAATATACTACCAGTAGTTTCAATTTCTTGACATTATGATCACAGACTACATTATTCAGCTACTTGCTTTTTTTTTTATAAGGATGTAAAAAACTTTCCATGTCTGTATGGTTCTAATTCTTTTATTTTTTATTTTTTTAATGTTTATTTATTTTTGAGAGAGAGAGAGAGAGAGAGAGAGACAGAGTGTGAGTAGGGGAGGGGCAAAGAGGAAGACACAGAATCTGAAGCAGGCTCCAGGCTCCGAGCTGTCAGCGCAGAGCCCGATGCAGGGCTTGAACTCACGAACTGCCCGATCATGACCTGAGCTGAAGTCAGATGCTTAACCTACTGAGCCACCCAGGCACCCCTCTAATTCTTTTTAATGCCTGCATGGTGTTTGATAATTTCTCCAGCGCCTACAGAGGTGCATGCACAAACTTTAAAAACCTTAAAGGACTATTGAGCCAGCATTGCCAGACTTCACATTTTTCAGGAAAGCCAGAAATCCAGATCTTTATTTACAATTATCCCATTTAAAAAATACTGCTTAAGCGAAGCAAAATAGGCTGTGGGCTGGATTCTGCCCTCGAGCCCCCGGTTTGTGATTTCAGCGTGGATTTCTAGAACACTCATCACCTTATCTAAATCTCGCTTCCCTTTTCTTAAAGTTAGACTGACCAAAGCCAACCTTTCCCCTCTGTCTGCTTGTTCGAACCCTTTTCAGTCATCAAAGTGCTCCCGTTTCCTGGGGCTCCTGAAATAAGATAATAGTCTGGTCCTCTCCATTACATGTTCTTCCTTCTCATAATCCCATCGTCGCCCCTTTGAGGGTACTGCTGTCCGTGTGCGCATGCGGCACCTGCCTGGTCCCGTGGCCTGCACAGACCTGACGGACAGCTGGTGGTATGCGCTTGAGACCGAGTCTACCAAGCCCCATTCACACAGCTGACCACGCGCCCCCTGCCTCCTGTCCTTCACATCCAGTGGCCATTGTGTTTGTGTTTGTGCTTTAGCCACCCCAGAGCAGGACCCTGTACTTAGTGGGAAGCTTCACTGTTGACTTCAAATGTCGTCTCCCCTCTGCAGCCCGACCCCTTTTGAGCTGGTCTTCACTGTGTTTCTGTTCCACCCTTTGTGCACTTGGTCTGATGCTGCTTGTAGCCCTAGCTGGTTTGAGTCTCATGACTGTCCACTTCGAGGTTATGCTCCTTGCCTAGAGTCCCCCCCTGGTATTTTGAGCCCAGCCCGTCTGTCCCTCCACCAGCCCGGCCATCTTCCACGTGCCCCCCTCTTCCTCCTCCTCCTCCTCTTCCTCCTCTTCCTCCTCTTCTTCTTCTTCCTCCTCCTCCTCCTCCTCCTCCTCCTCCTCCTCCTCCTTTCTCCAGTACCGCCACCATGTTAACTCACCAAGTGGAGCCACTAGGCCTAACAGGCGCTTGTGCAAATGCATTGGTGGTTGTGAAACCAGATTATCATGTGTTTACCACTGTTCGGAAAAAAATGATATAGAATAATAAAATTGAGCAAAAAGTACAGTGCAAGACTTATACTAAGGGTAGATACTGTTTCATTCACCTGTGTCTGGGCAGTCGTCAGAGTCGCATCTGCATGGTGACCGGCCTCCCACACCTGTCACTTCACTCACTGGTGGAACTCATCCTGCACACCATGTCGTGCTGCCTGTGGGCCCCTCAGGTCAGTCATTCCTGCCAACATCTTGAACAAACCATTAATCCAGGCTCTGTATTGAGGCTCAGACCCTCCTGTGATCTGAGCTCTTTCCACCTGCCTGCGTGGCTCCCGGTTCCTGTGTTGTGCTTCATCAGTGCTCCAGCCAGCCCACTCACTGCTTCCCTAGAAACGGCCTGCTTCCCCGCTCTTCTCGAGGTGCTCCTTCGTGTCTAACTGCCCACATCTGCTGGTTGGAATTTTGCTCATACTTTAAAGCCCATCTCAGGCATGACCTTCCTTCACAGAGCCTCTGATGTTCCCAGAGGTAGGCCAGGGACAGGTGCAGCGCCCTGCTTTCCTGTGTTCCACCTTGTTGTGGCTACCTGTGTGCGTATCCCCAGCTGTCAGCTCCTGGAGGGCTGGGACTCCGTTCAGTCCTGCGTGGGTTTAGTATGGGTGCCGAACTTTTTAGTCACATATTTGCTTTGTACTATTTATATAGACAGACAGATTTCATTATTTTCTTCTAACATCTGGATCAATGCCATTATGTAAGATTTATTTTCTCACCTTAAATTTCTGATAATCTCTTTTCTGACTGGTTCCCAGTGATGATTCTTCTTCCCTTTGGCAAATATTGAGTGCCTGTTACTGGCCAGGCATGGAGGAGCGACTACATAGGAAAGAAAGGAATCCTCCAAGGAACTTAGTCTACTGACAGGGGGCTTGTTCATGAAGACTTCTCAAGTGTCACCATCTTGAAATAAGGTAGATCGATCTGAGTTTCAACTTCATAAATTCTGAAACTTAAATTTTCACGTATTGGAGGGGCACGTGGGTAGCTCAGTCAGCTAAATGTTTGACTTTGGCTCAGGTTATGACCTCACGGTTCGTGACTTTGGCTCAGGTTATGACCTCACGTCGGGCTCTGTGCTGACAGCTCGGAGTCTGGAGCCTGCTTCGGATGCTGTGTCTCCCTTTTTGCCTCTTCCCTGCTTGCACTCCGTTTGTCTGTCTCTCAAAATAAATAAACATTAAAAAAAGTTAAAGTAAAAATTTTCATGTAATGTATTTTGGAGTAAGATTTTTAACAAGGACAGGATTGCTAGGAGTTAGCTGAAGCTTGAGGAGATTAGTATAGTAGGCTAACTAAACACTAACTAAACAACAAATAATGTTGGTGTTTCTTTTTTTAAAATTTAAAAAAAATTATTAAATTTTTAAAAAGTTTATTTATTTATGAGAGAGAGAGACAGACAGCATGAGTTGGGGAGGGACAGAGAGAGAGGGAGACACAGAATCTGAAGGAGGCTCCAGGCTCTGAGCTGTCAGCCCAGAGCCTGATGGAGAGCTCAAACTCACAAACTGTGAGATCATGACCTGAGCTGATGTCAGATCCTTAACTGACTGAGCCACCCAGACACCCCAGTTTTTTTTTTTTTTTAATTTTTTTTTCAATGTTTATTTATTTTTGGGACAGAGAGAGACAGAGCATGAACAGGGGAGGGGCAGAGAGAGAGGGAGACACAGAATCGGAAACAGGCTCCAGGCTCTGAGCCATCAGCCCAGAGCCCGACGCGGGGCTCGAACTCACGGACCGCGAGATCGTGACCTGGCTGAAGTCGGACGCTTAACCGACTGCGCCACCCAGGCGCCCCGAGGCACCCCAGTTTTTAAAGTTGATAAAGTTTAATTTACATGTTCGTTATGACATCCACACTCTTACTTGTTTTTTTAGTGGAGAAAGAAAACAGTTTTATCATTGGATAAGCGGTGGCATCAAGACAATCTATTAAAGAGATCGCAACAAAAAAAAGAATCTCAGCCTGTCACATGGCCTGCAGCCACAGTCTGTGCTAATGGTGCGCTCTGATGTTACCATCAAAAGGAAAAGTAAAACCTCTGTCTTTTGACAAGTAGGAAGTTACCTCTTGGAGCCAAGTGTCTAGGCTTCCTGAGAGATTGGGGAGATGGGACACAACCCTCCTTTTATTATTATATGTTTTTAATTTTATTTTTTTAATTGTGGTAAACTATAAAGTTGGTTTTTGTTTTGTTTTGTTTTTTTTACCGTTTTAACTGTTGTTAAATGTACAGTGCAGTGTCACAGAGCACGTTCACTGCTGTGCACCTGTCCTCATCACCCATCTCCAGAACTTCTCATTCTCCCAGACCTAACTTTGCCCCCACCAAACACTAACTTCTGTCCCCCACCCCCTCCCAGCCCCTGGCACCCACCACCTGCTCTCTGTCTCTGAATTTCACTGCTGTAAGGACCTCATGTAAGTGGAGTTGCCCAGTATTTGTCCTTTTATGACCAGCTTACTTCCCTGAGCATAGTGTCCTCAAGGCTCATCCATGTCATAGCAGGTGTCAGGATTTTATTCCTTTATAAGGCTGACTAATATTCCATTGTGTGTACACACCACATTCTCTTTATCTATTTATCTGTTGATGGACACCTAGGTTGCTTTTGGCTATTGTGAATGATCCTGCTACGAAAATGGGTGTACAAATATCTGAGTTTCTGCTTTCAGTTCTTTGGGAATATGCCTGGGAGTGGAATTCCTGGATTGGAGGGTGATTCTGTGTACAGGTTTTTGAGGAATGGTCCTGCTGTTTTCCATGGTAGCTGCGCTATTTTACATTCCCACACCCAATGTGCGAGGCTTCAGTTTCTCCACATCATCATCAATGCCTGCTTATTTATGGTTTTTTTTTTTTGTGACAGTAGCCAACCTAAATGGGTGTTGAATGGTATCTCATTGTGGTTTTGATTTGCATTTCCTTTATGATTAATGAAGTCGAGAATCTTTTCATGTGCCACTCCCTTATTTAAAAAAATTTTTTTTAAATATTTTATTTTATTTTATTTTTATTTTTTTATTTTTTTTAATGTTTTATTTTATATTTGAGAGAGAGAGAGAGAGAGAGACAGAGACTATAAGCAGGGGAGGGGCAGAGAGAGGGAGACACAGAATCTGAAGCAGGCTCCAGGCTCTGAGCTGTCAGCACAGAGCCCGATGCGGGGCTCGAACCCATGAGCAGTGAGATCATGACCTGAGTCGAAGTTGACGCCCAACCAGCTAAGCCACCCAGACACCCCTCCACTCCCTTATTTTAAAAGAAATTATTTTTCCTGGCTTTTAAGACCACTGCAACCAATTCTTAGAGAATACAAAAGAGATGTGTAAAGTAAGAAGCTGTTCAGCTCTGATTCCAGATTTCATGATGGGAGAGACGTAGTTTTAGACGTCTCTAATATATGTTATAACTTTAAATTGCTCTTTAAACAACAATAAAAAACCTTCCACCAAATCGGAGTTAACTTTTATGTCCTTGTTCCTGTGCTGGACTTGAGCAGGATCTCACCCACCAAGGACCTGGTTACTAGAGCTCAGATCAAGGTGTCGTTTTTGAAAAAACAAAAGAATTTAGGTGACTCATATCCTCTTATGTTCAGGTTAACTGACATCTTCTAAATCTCATAGGTGGCAGGAGGGTGTGTTGCATTCTTCCCTGAGCTGGCGTAAAACCATTCTAAACAAAGACCTCACACGGTATTTTTTTTTTCTTTATATCAGAAGATCTATTTTAGACAACTCACTGTGTTTCAGGTCCCATATGTTTGAAAAGCGTGAAGAAGCCCATCCTTTCTCACACAGCTTTCTTAAAGACAAATGGTAGCGGACTTTTATCAGCACTTATTGATGAATGACTGAGCTGTTTACAGGTAGTAGCTCATTAACTGTCGCTGCTGCCCTGTGAGGTAGGGAGGGCATGATTTGCAGATCAAGAAGGGAAAGTGCAGGAAGTGTTAGAGCAGTGGGGCTCACCCACCTGGCGCCAGAGACAGAAACCTTCCTGTGCCAAGCGCCTTGACCCTGGAGATTAGGAGTATGTAGCAGTGTGAGCTCGTCATCTGACGGGACCGTCCCCATAGCTGTTGTCAGCATTAATAAGTAGCTATACTCTCAGAGTAAGCTTGGGGAACTTTTTGGTAAGCATTTCTTGTGAAAATACAGAGTTCTAATGGACATGCCTTTTTTAATGACACGCATGAGATGAGAAGATTCACCTGGGGTTCGGACGCTGGAACACAGCCTTGTCAAGTCACCGAGGCTCAGTGCAGTGTCCCTCACTGGGACCAGCGGTGGGCATTTTGCCAGCTGCTGAGACTCTTCCACCCCGATGGTATGTGTTTCTGGAACCAGGTGGGCATGGAGGCAGGTGAGGCGCTTTGTGCTTCCCGCCTGGTTCCCAGCCAGGAGCCAGAGGCGGTGCTTGAGTTGTGCGTGCAGGGGCTCTGGGGTGCACCCCACATCTGCCCAGCAATGGCAGCCACAGCGAGTCAGTGAAGGCCTAGTGCCTTTAAGGTGGTGGTGGTCTCGGGGAGCCAACCCGGGGTTTTCCTTACTGAGGCTATACACAATTCCAAGTTTGGCTCACTCTAGGGGAGGGGAGGCTTTACCCCCTACTACCGCTCGCTTGTAGAAAGGAAGGTCTCAGGGCGTTGTGTTTTAGCTTGCTTTATAGTTTCTTGGAGTTAAGTTGAAATAATTATCCCAGTATTGTATGTGATAATTTTTACTCACTTCTAAAATTAGAATTAAGAACTAGGTGTACCAGTTTCGTTGTATTGCGCCCAGTTTGCGCCTGGAGCTGGAGGCCAGGGAATCAGAGAAGCAGGTGTTGTCCATGGGCAGGTCAGGTGGGAGGCGAGCCCGGGAGCACAGGGTTTGCAGGCTCAGAGAGAAGGTGCTCGGAAGAGAAGGACAGCCAGTGCCTATCAGACCCTGCTTCTCTGAAGCTTAACCTCTGGCATTTAAGTAAAAAAAAATTGTTTTTTAATTTTTGAGAGAGAGCAAGAGCGAGAGTGAGAGACAGAATCCTGAACAGGCTCCATGCTCAATGTGGAGTCTGACATGGGGGTCCATCCCATGACACTGGGATCATGACCTGAGCTGAGATCAAGAGTCGGACGCTCAACAGACTGAGCCACCCAGAGGCCTGTGTGGCATTTAATTTCTATCTTTAATTAAATAATTACTTCTCAAGTCCTGTTTTGATGCAGCCTAGACCCTTGTCCTGTCCCCAGCTGACCTTGCACTGACCCAGTCCTGCACCCCCGCTTTGATCAGGCTCTGTGATGCAGGTCCTGAGGCGTTGTCCACAGGCCCTGGGCAAGTGGACTTGGTTCACGTGGTTGTGGGTCTGTAATGACCCAGGCTCACCTGTGGTGGGCTCTCCTGCTTCCCGAAGCCCCACCATCTGCGGAGAGATATGTTTTCACATAATAGGCTCTTTGACTGTGCTGTTCATGCCCGTTAATGCTTTGTTCACCTGGTGAAGTAGCTTAAAATAGTCTTCCAGCTGGTGTCTTGTAGACTCATGTTGACTTTTTTCTTTTTAAAATAAACTTCTTACTGTGGAATAATTTTAGGTTTATAGAAAAGTTGCCAAGATGGTACAGAGAGTTCCTGAATATCCTTCCCTTTGCTTCGGTGTGTGGTAACAGCCTGTGAGCACGCACAGTCGTCAAAACTAAGAAGCTCCCATCGGTGTGCACGGTGAACTGGGGTGTGCTTCGTTCCCAACTCTTCCCTCCTTCCACCTGGGGTCTTTTAGGCTCTGGGCTGATCTGGGGTGCCCTGTGGCCTTCAAGTGTCTCGTCTCCCCGGGCCCTTCTGGGCCAGGACAGCTCTCAGCCTCTGCTTCTTTGGTGACCTTGGCACTCTGGATCCCTGAGCAGCTGTTTTGTAGGCTGGCCTCCAGTTTGGGCTGCCTGATATTTTCTCGTGTTTTTTTTTTTTGGGGGGGGGTGCCCCAGAGGTGCAGTGCCCTTTTGTCGCAGCGTACCATGCTGGAGTCTGCTGGCCTCTGCCCCGGGACACCACTTCATCCTGTTTGCTGGTTTGCTGGTTTGCTGCTTCGGCAGTGGTCTTTTAGGGCAGCCCCTATTTGAGGGGCTGGTGTGGGTGAGCTTCAGCTGCTGGGGAGGGATTTCAGGTTATTGCTGGAATTCTTCTGTAGGGCATCTTCTTCCCCTTTGTTTGGACTCTTATAGGCCCGTGTATCTGTCTTATACTTTGGGGTAAAACCCAACATGACATTCTTTATTTTCTTGCGCACGCTGTTCCAGCTTTGGCCATTGGGAGTCTTTCGGGTGGGTTCCTGTGTCCTTCATTTTCTGAGCACCTCTTTCCTTTCTGGTACACAGGTATGTGGCTGCAGGCCTGTCTTGGATTTCTCTGCCCCAGCATCACCCATTTTTCTCAAGGGCCCTGGTTCCATTTAGTGAACGGAATTTAGAAACCAGATGGAGGTGGGGTGTTCTTGCTCCTAAGGTGTGGCTTTTCAGCCCTTGGTTGACAGCTGGGAGCTGTGCATGTGCTCACTTACGTCTGATGATTTCTCTGCCTGTCTGTGTTGTCACCTACACACCAGTTCGTAGGATGTCTCCATGGCTCAGCTGGCACCACAGGGTTGTGCCAGCCTCCTCCCTTTGCCCCAGTGTAACCCCGTTCTCTGACAGTGGGACACCTGGCTCGTCCACCACACATGAAGTGGTCTCAGTGCTGTCACCTGCACCCCTACACCCTCGAGATACACATTACCAAGAGGGGTCAGTCCTGTCTGATCTGGTTTTAATTTGCATATGTTAAAGTTCATTCTCAGTGTGAGATGTGCAGTTGTATGAGTTGGACAGTGCATAGAGTCATGTGTGTCCACCACCCAGACCTCTGGCTCTTATCTGTGTCCTCTTGTGGTACGGCCCCAACAGGCTTTCATCACTTGCCTGTTGGGGAGGATTGTGTCTCTGTCACCTTGTGGTCTTGAGGCCATGTTGCCTTTCCTCAGTAAAAGGCATGGTATTTTTTTTTAATATAATTTATTGTCAAATTGGTTTCCATACAACACCCAGTGCTCATCCCAACAGGCGCCCTCCTCAATGCCCATCACCCACTTTCCCCTCTGCCCCACCCCGCATCCACCCTCGGTTTGTTCTCAGTATTTAAGAGTCTCTTATAGTTTGCCTGCCTCCCTCTCTGTAACTTTTTTTCCCCCCTACCCATCCCCTATGGTCTTCTGTTAAGTTTCTCAAGATCCACAGATGAGTGAAAACATATGGTATCTGTCTTTCTCTGCCTGACTTATTTCACTTAGCATAATACCTTCCAGTTCCATCCATGTTGCTATAAATGGCCAGATTTCATTCTTTCTCATTGCCATGTAGTATCCCATTGTATATACAAACCACATCTTTATCCATTCATCAGTTGATGGACATTTTTTTAAGTTTATTATTTTATTTTATTTTTAAGTTTTATTTTATTTATTTATTTTGAGAGAGAGAGGGACAGAGAGAATCCTAAGCAGGCTCTGTGCTGTCAGCACAGAGCCTGATGTGGGGCTTGAACTCACTAACTGTGAGATCATGACCTGAGCTGAAATCAAGAGTCAGTTGCTTAACTGACTGAACCACCCAGGTGCCCCAAGGCGTGGTGGGTTTTAATGGTGGGAGACAATACCAGCATTTTGGAAGCTGAAGGAAACTTAAAGACCTATGAATTGTACATTCCTGGCTTGGCAGATGAACTTCAATCCAGAATTGGGACCTAGGTGTTCTGGTTCTGTCCCCCTTGCCAGCACTCACGGTGCCTGAGGTGGAACCATGAGCAGAACGGGGGGGGGGGGGGTGGCCCTCCTTGCTTGAAGGTTTGAAGTCTGTGCTCATGGGCTTGGTTCCTTCATCTTTTGTTTTATGAAGTTAATTCTATTGGACAGCTGTTTGTCTAATGCTGGGTATACTTTGAGGGAGGATTAAGGTATTGTTAATGATTTGCAGATTAGTGTTGTAGTGAATTAACAAGAACTCATTCACTTTGCCTTTTTTATAACTTTTTATTTTGAGAGAGCTAGAGAGAGAGAGAGCACTCATGCGCGCACTTGAGCAGGGGAGGGGCAGAGAGAGAGGGAGAGAGAGAATTCCAAACAGGCTTTGTGCTAACAGCATGGTATGAACCGTGAGATCGTGACTGGAACTGAAACCGAGACTTGGATGCTCAACCAATTGATGAGCCACCCAGGTGCCCCAAGTTGACCAGTTTTTTGGCCATTGAAATATACACACTTACTGGCAGGCTCAGGGGTGAGCAAGGACGTCACTAATACAAACATATCCACTCCTTACATGAATGAGTGGCATGTAAATTGTCTCTGTCTACCCAGCCATCCTCTTTGCTAGCTATTTATTTATTTATTAAATTAGGAAAAAATGTTTATTTTTGAGAGAGAGAGGGTGTGAGCAGGGGAGGGACGGAGAAAGGAGGAGACACAGAATCCAAGTAGGCTCTAGGCTCTGAGCGATCAGCATAGAGCCCAACGCGGGGCTCGAACCCATGAACTGCCGGATCATGACCTGAGCCGAAGTCGGATACTTAGCCAACTGAGCCACCTAGGCGCCTATTAATCTTTTTCTTTTAAGGAAGTTTTCATTAAGCATAATTGCACCATCCCGACAGAACTGGTGGCATTTGCTTTCTCCCTTCAGTGCTTTCCCACGGACGCAGCTCTGCGTGGCTGTGCACAGGGGCTTGATTCTGAACGGTTTGCTTGTGGGAAGCCTTCCCCACGTGTGCCTCCAGCACGGTGGGCTGCCCTGTTGACCTGGCTCATGGATGTTCACTCCCTTTCTCCTGAGGAAGCCTGTTCCTTGGACCTGTGTTATGCTCCCCACACTTGTTACCAGTGCACTGGTTTCGTAGGCTCCCTTTCGTGGAGTAAGGTTACTGGGTCAAATAGTGCGAACGTTTTATGGCTCCGGAAGAATGCAGGTTGTTTCCTCTGAGTTTTACTCCCATGGTCTCCCGTGCTCACCTCGGTCAGTGCATCTGCTCTTCCCCCTGGAGGGCCCATGTGGGCGATGGCACAGGGCTGGCCCTGCTGCCCTTCCCGGGGGGGCTGTGACCGGCCTGTGGGTACTCAGGAGCACTGCCCCTGCCTCAGTGTCCCGGGAGAGCGGTTTCATAAACTCCCTCCCGGGACACTCAATATTGAGTGTACGGTGTGCGGCTCCTGTACTTAATTCTGTGCCCTGTCCACAGGGTGCCCGGCTCTGGAGCAGGCAGCCACGCTGCCTCTTCACCTTCTTGGAGGGGTGGGGGGCGAGGGGTGGCCACTCACAGTCTCCTCTCATTTTGGGGCTTCTGGGCAGATTGTGAAGATTTATGATGAAGGATGCCTGGATGACGGCCGGGGGTTGCTGGTGGTTTAGAAGTACTTTAGGACATCGCTGTCATTAGAAAGTTCTACGTCCTGAAGTGATGGGGGTTGGAGGCTTGGGCTGGGAGATGTGGAGCTGGCCTGATGTCAGAACTTTTTAAAACTATACTTTTCCATGTTAGTGAAGGGACGAAACTGCGTTCTTCTAAGACCTACAAGTGAATTGACTGTATGTTATATTTTTCTTGTGAGGTAAAACATTTTTATCAAAATATTTATCAAGAGAATGCAGGAAGTTACTTTTCCTTTAAGTATGCATATTTCCTTTCAATATGCCTTGCTTCTGAGTGAGATTTCGTTATAACTAACTTTCCAACAAAATATGTGACTACTTGTCCTGTGAAATTTGGTGAGAGATGGGAGAGATTGTATGGCCCTACCCAGCAGGTGACCGGTGAGCACTCACTGTTTGCAGGTAATCTAGTTTTAATTTTAATTCAGTAGAGCCACTCATTGGACAGTATAGTTCTAGAAATTTATGTTTAAGTAAATTTACATTTATGTTTTTCACCTTTAGGGCTCTTTGGGGAGTTAATTTTCCGTTGTTAGCTGTATCACCGGATTTAGTTTAAAATCCTATTTTTTCTTTTTTTTTTTTTTACATTTTTAAAGTAGTTTTTTTTTTAAGTTTATTTGTTTTGAGAGAGAGTGTGAGAGTGAGCGAGCACAAGCATGGGAGGGTCAGAGAGAGAGAGAGAGAGAGAGAGAGAGAGAGAGAGAATCCTAAGCAGGCTCCACGCTGTTGGCACAAAGCCAGATATGGGGCCCAAACTCATAAACTGTGAGATCATGACCTGAGCCGAAATCAAGAGTCAGACGCCTAACTGACTGAGCTACCCAGGCGTCCCTAAAATTCTTTTTTCTCAAATACCTTAACTATTGTAGAAACAAACAAACAAACAAACAAACAAACAAAAAAACCCTGCCAGATTTCAGTTGGTTAAATCAGTTTGGGAAACAGGAGAATTGATTGTCTTTGACTTTATATATTTTAGGAAGGTGGTTTTCAATGCCTTTTGGTATGTTTTTGGGAGCAGAGAGATTTGCAGAGCCTTTTACTTTTCTCCTGGTACTGCCACTGCCCTTCCCTTAGCATGCTGCCGACCCGGAGGTACGGGGGGCAGACCACTCACAATGAGAGAGCCAGTACAAGGATAGAGGCCATGGCTTGTAGTTTTCATCACTGAGCAGGCAATGAGGTTAGCCCTGGTCCCCATGGCGGTCCTGTGCTGGGGCTGCACTGCCAGCTCTGGTCCTTTGCACGGGGTAACCACATTACAGTGATGTTTGGGGTAAATGTCCACCCTTACTACTATCCCCATGTGCCAAGTGCTTTAGGGTGTAAATAACTAGTGGATTGGTAGGTGGTGGGTAACACGTGGCTTTTGTGTAAAAAGACAAATCCTTCTGATCTATTTGACTTATTCCTACTTGGAAGAAATTATTTGGTTTCCCCAGGGTGGCTGGCTTCTCTCTGTCTCTTGCTTTGACACTTCTTTATTTTCTTCTTCTGTCCCTTTTTTCTCTGTTTTCCTTCCTAATACTGTAAAGGGAATCAACTGGCATTGTGTATTTTGAAGCAGGTGGTCTTTGAAACGGAAAATTAATTTGCTGGCTAGCTGGGATTTTGGTTACTGACCAGGAGATGGTTCCCACAGATTTCTCACGTGCGCCATGTGGCGTGCCCTTTATTGTGGTTTTTTGACTCTTTGGCCCTTTTGGGTGTTTCTGTGTCTGGGATTTGCAGATTTTGCACAGGGGAGTCTGTGTGGGTGCTGCAGCGGGGTGGATCTGACCGCGTGCTCTTCTCTCTTGCACAGGTGGCTCAGAGCATTGAGGACCATCACCAGGAAGTGATCGGTTTCTGTCGAGAAAACGGCTTCCACGGCTTGGTCGCCTATGACTCCGATTACGCGCTGTGCAACATCCCCTACTATTTCAGTGCCCATGCCCTCAAACTGAGCCGGAACGGGAAAAGTCTCACCACGAGCCAGTATCTGATGCACGAGGTCGCCAAGCAGCTGGACCTGAACCCAAACCGTTTCCCTATCTTTGCCGCTCTGTTAGGTAGGTGGGCAGTGTGAAAACTGCTTCATTTGATAGGGTTCTACACTAGAAACACACTGGTATTTAAAAAAAAAAAGTCAGTGTTGGAATGTTGTGGACTATATGTAAGCAGGGAATGTGCCCCTCCTCAGTAGTATTCCTTACTCAGTATTATTTTTTGGTGCAATTGATAATGTGCTTCTTTTGTTCATACGTATTTGTTTATGTGTTCTGTTCAGGCTGAAAAACTAATTTTGGGAATAAATTCACTGATACTTTGGGGAAAGTGACATTTTAAAATCACAAATGTTAAGCACATTCTCACTATGGAAATTAGACATTTAACCCTTTGGCACAAATTATGTTTGTTTCAGAAGAAAATACGTTGTGCAGTTAGCACTGTCGCTTTCCTGCATGTTGGGGACGCTTACTGCTTTGAAAGGGAAACAACAGACATAAGCTATCTTGCCTTGTTTCTAACACCTACATTTCAAGTAGATGTATAAATATCTTTAAAAACTTCCTTGGAGGAATGCTTCATGCTAGATGCCTAGAAAAGATGAAATCTTGTTTTGATTAAAATTTGATACTTTTGTTCCTGTAAAAATGACTTTCCGATAGGTATTATATTCTCTGTCACTTTTGTTTTCAGTTTGCAGTTTTTTTCTTTCTTTTCTGTCCATGCTGGTCTGGTACAGCGTGCATATCTACAGCTGCTTGAATACCCAGCTCTAGAGGCTGCTTTTCTACGAATCATGATCACGGTGTAGGTGGGCGTGCTCCGAGCAAGGCCCTCCTGTGATTGTGGCCTTGGGCCACAGTGGCAGATAGGGGGCCACTTGGGACACACAGGCGGTGTGTGTGAACGCTACATGGTCTCCAGATTAGTGGGATCTTCCTGTGCATTCTGTTTTCTCTGCATTCTGTTTTCTCTGGAGCGTGTAAAACGGCAATTATACTGTGGGCTGTTTTTAGATTTCTATGTATCAGATTTTATAAACATTCCAAAAAGTTTTACACAATTAAAAATTACACTGAAGGAGCCACAGTTTTTCATGTATTATTTGGGGTAGCATTTCAAACTGTGTGTAACCACATTAGTCAAAAATTCTGATTTTGAAAATTGTCCTTGTTTGAATCTAATCTCAAATATATGCTGTTCAGTACTTGGTATTTTCTGTCCATTTCTGACTTGGGATTTTGGAGAATTAAAACTAATTTTCTAAGTATAGTTTCATATTTTCAAATATTATAATGTAAAAGGTATTTCTCTGATGTTAAAAGTGATTATGTAGATGGGGATATTATGAAAAACTTTATATGAAATATTATACAAAATGACTGCGGCATATTAATTGAACTTAAATGAGTTGGAAAATTGTATGCTTCTAGAATATTGAATCCCTTAGCTAATTTACAATATGGGAAGGTATTCATTTATTATATTTAAGAAATGTTGAATATATTTTTGTGGAGATAATTTAAGCTCTGTATTCTTCTAGCTAAATTATTATGTGAAATTTTAAAATAAATGAAAAGCAATAGTTAACATTTTGAATAATCTAATAATGAATTTAGGGCTTGGAGTTTCTATAAAAATTTAGATAAGTTAAAAAAATTTAGACAAGTTAGGGGCGCCTGGGTGGCGCAGTCGGTTAAGCGTCCGACTTCAGCCAGGTCACGATCTCGCGGTCCGTGAGTTCGAGCCCCGCGTCGGGCTCTGGGCTGATGGCTCAGAGCCTGGACCCTGTTTCTGATTCTGTGTCTCCCTCTCTCTCTGCCCCTCCCCCGTTCATGCTCTGTCTCTCTCTGTCCCAAAAAAATAAATAAACGTTAAAAAAAAAAATTTAAAAAAAAATTTAGACAAGTTATAAGTAAGTTCTTTTTTTTTTAATTTTATTTTTTATTTTTTAAAATTTACATCCAAGTTAGTTAGCATATAGTGCAACAATGATTTCAGGAGTAGATTCCTTAGTGCCCCTTACCCATTTAGCCCATTCCCCCTTCCACAACCCCTCCAGTAACCCTCAGTTTGTTCTCCATATTTATGAGTCTCTTCTGTTTTGTCCCCCTCCCTGTTTTTATATTATTTTCGTTTCCCTTCCCTTCTGTTCATCTGTTTTGTCTCTTAAAGTCCTCATATGAGTGAAGTCATATGATTTTTGTCTGTCTCTGACTGACTAATTTCACTTAGCATAATACCCTACAGTTCCATCCACGTAGTTGCAAGTGGCAAGATTTCATTCTTTCTGATTGCTGAGTAATACTGCATTTTGTGTGTGTGTGTATGTATGTGTGTGTATATATATATACACACCACATCTTCTTTATCCATTCATCCATCGATGGGCATTTGGGCTCTTGCCATACTTTGGCTATTGTCGATAGTGCTGCTATAAACATGGGGGTGCACGTGTCCCTTCGATACAGCACACCTGTATCCCGTGGGTAAATGCCTTAGCAGTGCAGTTGCTGGGTCATAGGGTAGTTCTATTTTTAGTTTTTTGAGGAACCTCCATCCTGTTTCCAGAGTGGCTGCATCAGCTTGCATTCCCAACAGGTAAACTCTTAATTGGGTAAACATTTTTAGTTTAGGTTTGGTGTAAAGGTTTCAGTGTTCTCAACTGAGAAAGGATATTTCCTTTCCCTTGTTGTAACAGGAAGAGCAGCTATAGGAGTTGTTGTAGAGGTTGGGTAGAATATTCAATTAAGTATGTGACCCAGATTTTATCAGACTGTTACTGATGTTGGAATTGACTTCATATTTTTTTTCAAATAGAAGCTTCACAAAAATCCAAGACATGTCCTACTTCACAGTAAAGTTCTGTGCAGGTGTGAGCACAGGAAAGCAGTGCAAAGCTCAGTAGGACAGTAGGACTTAACTCTGCTCCTCTGGATTCATGGCAGTTCAGGACTCCTGGATTGTATACTTGTATGTTTAGAATATTAAGATTAATTAATTAAGAACTCTCCTTGTTTTGCTTTCCGTTAGCAGGCAGTTAATGAATCTGGCTTCTCCGTGTGGAGGGGACTAAATCATGATCTAAAAAAATCACAGAATTATTTAGGAAGTTACCACTTTTAAATGTCACCGAGAGAAGTAACATACTAACGATGTTGGTATGCTGGCATTCGAGAACTACAGTGAAGGGAGTGTTCCCCAAAAATGTGGTTTCTCAACTGGATGCAATTCTTATTTTTGACATAGCCCTGGTGATAGGGCACCCAGCCGAGTGGCATTCCTGGTGGTAGGGTGGGCTGTGCTCCGTCATCTGTTTGCGGGTGGTGGTGGAAGTGACCAGAGGAGGTGTCACAAATCATTAACCTAGCTCAGAACAATTTTGTAACCATGCACTCTGCCTCTGCTGTGGAGCCCAGGTGACAGAGTGTGGTTTGAAGCCTGGGGTCTCACGAGCAGATGAAAGCTGTGTCCGTTACCCCCGCATTGTCAGACCGACCTGAGTACCTGGCGGCCAATCGGCTCAGGTTCTGTACAGTTTGTTCACCTCGAATGCTGTGGGAACTGTCCTGTCCACATCATGCGGCAGCTGCAAGAGATCTGCCTGCTGTGTGTGGTTCTCTAGTAAAAGATGAAGAAGTATTTTCAGTTTTCCTGTGGAAGTTTTACGTGATGTGTCAAAGGAGGCAGTCTTGCGAAGTCCTCGCAAAGTCTGAAGTGAAGCTGCAGAGGTAATCTGCAGATGATGATGCATATGGTGTTGCCGGCTTGCCCCGTGTCGCTGACGCTGTGTTCCTCACTGTGCCGTGTCTGTGTTGCAGGGAATCACATTCTACCTGATGAAGACCTGGCTTCCTTCCACTGGAGCTTGCTTGGCCCAGAGCATCCTCTAGCCTCACTTAAGGTACAAGTTCATTTCTTCTCCAACATGGGTGGTCATCAGCTTTTGAGTTTGCTGTAATTTTAATATGTGAATGACGTTCCTTTATCGTTGAAGGAAACAGCTGCACAGCTAGGATCGCACCCATCCCCTGCCTTCCGGGTCCGCACCGCCTTAGAACACATACACACAGCCTCCCTTATCTTGTTCCCAACCCTGCACTTTAGGGAAATTTGTGAATGTCCTTAAAAATTCTCTTAGAGGAATTCACACTGTGTTCCTAGGTAGGTGGAGATCTTTTAGCTATAGGTTTTTAATACTGTTTTACAAACATTAATATTTTCAACAGGTGATACAGTTGGCTGTTACTTGGATCATATCTTAGCACATTTTGATAAATTTCGTAACTTTCTATAATATTCTAAAATTGTAAAAGTCTAATTAAGGCTTTAATGTTTTTTGAGTGATGGAAGAGACCCAACCAAGTTCATCAGAGAAGTGTTCCCTTTGTACTGGTTTTTTTTTTTTTTTTTAATTTTTTTTTTTCAACGTTTATTTATTTTTGGGACAGAGAGAGACAGGGCATGAACGGGCGAGGGGCAGAGAGAGAGGGAGACACAGAATCGGAAACAGGCTCCAGGCTCCGAGCCATCAGCCCAGAGCCTGACGCGGGGCTCGAACTCACAGACCGCGAGATCGTGACCTGGCTGAAGTCGGACGCTTAACCGACTGCGCCACCCAGGCGCCCCCCCTTTGTACTGGTTTTGAATGCTTCGTCTTTTTTATCTCTCTCGCCTTCCTGTTGCGACCATGATGAGTGTGGGAAAGCTGTGCTTCCTGCTTCTCTAACGTGGGAAGTTGGAGTCTAACGTGGACTCAGAGTCCCCTTTCCTGGTGGATCGGCACCGTGACCACAGCTGCCATCTGTCAGGTGCCGATGGGAGGTCAGCTGGGCAGCCTGGGCCTCGGCTCCTGCAGTGAAGGGGGCTACTTGCCATGCTTCCCGGAGGCACAGCTCCCTTGAAATTCTGCCTCCTGTCAGAATTACCTTCCCTTCACAAACTGTCTCCATCCGTGTTTAGGTTCAAATTGCTTTTTGTGATTTAACTTGGAGTGAACTTTGGAGAAACCTGATCATTCAAGGGAAACTCCTTATTGCCTCTTTGCTCTGACTCCTCGCCGCCTGGACCCCGCTCTTCGTTGTGCTAATAGTTCTGGGGCCCTGGGTTTTCACCTTCTGTCTGAAAGTCCGTTTTTCTTCTCTTGTTAGAAATTACTTGTTTTCCTTGCTTTTTCTGTGCTTGAAGGAGAGTAGCTTTCTCCTGCTGTTGGCCGCAGTGCTCTTCCCGTGTCCTCATGGATGAAGTGCTGTGGTCTGTGGTCCGGGTGGCCCCACTGCTGATGTATGGCCTGCAGGCAGGCGCACTTGCGTTAGGTGTTGTGCTCCTCAGGTTTGCCAAACAGGAGCTTTTGTAAGTGGAGACGAAGGGAAGCCTGGCTTAATACAAGGTTCGTGCAGTTGTGGATAGCGGCAGAGAGGCTCCCGGGACCCCAGACCATGTGTGCGTCTTGGCCGAGCTGGCCTTGGTCACGTGTCAGAGGTTAGATGGCAGCACTGTTTGTGGGATTATTGGGGAACCAGCTCAGTCTGCTGGCAGGTCACTAACATCATTAGAGTGTGTGTTTCCTAATTTTGTGTTAAGAAAAACGTTAAGTATGTAAAAAATTGAGATGGGCAACGTCCATCCATGTATCTAATTGGTTCTACAGTTAACATTTGGCCAAGAAGTAGATTTACATCTGTCTTTGCTTTTTAACTCCACTATTTGGAAGTTGCAGATACCCTGCCACTTCACCTGTGAAAACTTCAGTTTATATCATAATTACCTAAAATTAAGGCTAATGTGTCTTAAAGTTTATTTATTTATTTTGAAAGAAAGTGAGAAAGTGTGAGTTGGGGAGAGACAGAGAGGGGGAGAGAGAGAATCCCCAGCAGGCTTTGTGTTGTCAGTAGTGCAGAGCCCAATGTGGGGCTCGAGCACCTGAACTGTGAGATCCTGACCTGGTCCGAAACCAAGTCAGTCGCTTAACTGAGCCACCCAGATACCCCGAGGCCAGTCTCTTTCTTCTGTTACTGTTATCATGTCAACTGCATGAACAGGAATTCCCTAATCACTTAGGATTAAGTTCATACTCAAATTTTTCCACTGTTCCTGTAAGGCATTTATGGCGTTGTTTGTTGTTTTCGTTTAGTCAGGATCCGGTCAGGTTTTATGCATTATCATCATGTGTATTTTGAATATCAGCTGGGGGTTTTGTGGTGTGATGGAGAAGCAAGCCGCAGTTAAGTTTTCAAGGACTTGATAAGTTGTAGGCATTTTAAAGTCACATTCTAAAATGCAAGCACATCTGCTTTGAGTTCACATATCGCAGAGCTTTTTTGTGTTAGTCCTTTACACACACGATCTGTGTGCTGCGATGTCATTTAGGCCTCGCGACACATGTTGGGAAGTGGGATGCGATGGTCTCCTTCCTCATGAACATCGCTGCTGGATCCCGCTGTCCGTATCCTGTATGCTTACTCCCACTCATGAAAGTAACCAGGTGACTTGAGAATTTGGTTAGTTGTTGTGTGTAACCCTTTCTCATGATTTTTAGCAGTCTGTGGTATACACAGCTCTCACACGCATCTGATTCGTGTCGCCAGGTGCACTTGTTGCCCTTCCTTGTCCTGCTCTGTAGCATTTCGCCAAGGTCATCCCCACCAGATTGTTCTTCACAGAGGGTGGGCATTACATGAACCCGCTGCCTAGTGAGCCCGGAGCACCCCTTGCCGTGGAGCACCACAGTCTTCCCCTTCCCCCTGCGACCTCCCCGTCCACAGCTCCGATTGTTAGGCGAGCACGCCCGGGGTGGGCCTGTGGGTGCAGCATAAGCGCAGACGACCCGGTTGCAGGGTGATCGCTGCAGACAGCAGGCTGGGAGGGGAGCAGAGCTCTGTGTGCCGTGTTGATGATCAGGGTTGTGTTCCTCGCAGTGAGAGGGCAGTGGTGGACATACTCAGAACCTGGAATCTCCCGAGGGCAGTAGAAAAGCGGAGGTGAAGCAGCTAGGCAGGATCCTTTTCATTTCTTTCGTTTCCATAGAAGAGGTGCTGGGAAGGTGGCGTCATGTTTCTCAGATTTGATTTGTCAGTAAAGAATATTTCATTTGTGTTCAGGACAGCAGGAGGCCATGTTATATGATGGAAAATTCCAGAACCAGGGGTGGGGCCTCTGGAGCCCGGGTTAGTCAGCCCTGGCGGGAGTACCCCCTGGCCATAAGCATGTGCTGAGTGGGCTATCTTTCTTTAATGTGCTTTTTGAGTTGTTACTGCTGTATGATTTTGAGTCCTAGTAAGTGGTGGAAGTTTTATTTTGAGTAACCACTTAGTTGTTTTAATTTTAAAAATGTTTTTAGGTCGGATCATTATTTTAATGGTTTTTGTGTTCCTAAACTTCATGTTAATTTTCACGCGTTTGGTGTTTTTATCCCTGTCAGTTGTTCTGACCCACAGGTGTCTCCTGCCACAGAGCCCCTTGTCCCCCTGTTTGGTCGAGCCCCTTTGCAAGTGTGTGCCGGCCCTTCCTGTCCCCAGACCCCCCTCACGTGTTGGTCTCCCCCGTGGCGGACGGGCCTCTGTTCTGGGTTCGGCACCACACCCCAATTGCGGTCAGTGGGTAGTGCTGGTGTCCCTTACGCCCCCCTTCCTGCGCGGTGCTTGGAACACCCCCATAGCTCCCTGGCTTGCTTCCGCCTCTTGTGGAACTCTGTCCATGTTACCTGTGCGTGCCCTCCTTTCTGATTCGAATGCCCTGCCTTCCTTCAACCAACGTTACCTCTCTCTGAGGCTTCTGGACACCAGGATGACCTGTCAGGTCACATCAGGAACATTTTATCTTAAAGTTTATCTATAGACTTTAACCCAGAGTTCTTTGCTCTGAACATGTGTGCACAGGTCTGTCTGCACCCGATTCCCCTTTCTCTCAGGTGTGTGCCTGGGGGCCGGAATTGCTGGTTACGTGAGAGCTCTGTGCTCAGCTTCTCGAGACGCGACCAGGATGCTTTCTGTTAGTGGCTACACGGTTCACTCCCCTCCCAGCGGCCTGTGAGGTTTCTGATTTCCCCGCATCCTCACCAACGCTCGTTATTGGGTCTTTTATTTTTAGTTGTCCCAGTGGGTGTGATGTGGTTTTGATTTGCATTTCTCTGATGAGTAATGATGTTGGACATCTTTTCCTGTGCTCCCTGACCATTTGGTTATCTTCTTTGGATAAATGTCTATTCAAGTCCTTAGTCCATTTTTCAATTGGGTTGTCTTTTATTGTTGAATTGTAAGAGGGGTGTGTGTGTGTGCCTTTTTTTTTTTTCTTTTGTATTCTGGGTACACAGGTGTCACCAGACACATGATTTGCAAATACTTTCTCCCATCCTGTGGGTTGAGCTTTTAAAAACTTTCTTGGGGCGCCTGGGTGGCGCAGTCGGTTAAGCGTCCAACTTCAGCCAGGTCACGATCTCGCGGTCCGTGAGTTCGAGCCCCGCGTCGGGCTCTGGGCTGATGGCTCGGAGCCTGGAGCCTGTTTCCGATTCTGTGTCTCCCTCTCTCTCTCTGCCCCTCCCCCGTTCATGCTCTGTCTCTCTCTGTCCCAAAAATAAATAAACGTTGAAAAAAAAAAATTAAAAAAAAAAAAAACAAAA
>NW_024412430.1:21812186-21890959 GCF_014898765.1 Herpailurus yagouaroundi | reverse complement strand
AGTCACTTTCTGTCATTTAGGGGAGCCTTGGGGGACCTTGCCAGTCTTCCTCTTTACCTTGCAGAGCCCTTATGAGCTCAGTGCACAAGGGCAGCCAGACAACTTGGCCGCACATCCTCTGCCTCCTGGGCCCAGAGTGCTGCCCTGGGTCTCCTCCCAGAAGAGCTCCGTCTTCCCTCCTAAACTTCACTACCCCTCCCTCTGTTACTACCACCTGCTGCTGGTAGTGTTCTCACGCACTGACACTCGCTGTTGGGCCTCCGGGGGCCCGCCACTCACCTGCCGGTGTCTCCCTTCCCCCAGGAGCCCGAACCTCCCGGTGGGCCCTCACCAGCTGGTTGGGCAGCTCCACCTGCCTCGGGCTCCATGTCCACCTCCTCCCTTGATGGGAGTCGTGGGTGGCGCCGTCCCTGGCTGAGACCACACCTGACCTGACAGTGAAAATGTACAGTTGCGGCTGAGGAAGGACCTAAACAAATGGAAATAAGCACTGCGCTCATGGATTCAAAGACTTACTTAGAGGGGCGCCTGGGTGGCGCAGTCGGTTTAAGCGTCCGACTTCAGCCAGGTCACGATCTCGCGGTCCGGGAGTTCGAGCCCCGCGTCAGGCTCTGGGCTGATGGCTCAGAGCCTGGAGCCTGCTTCCGATTCTGTGTCTCCCTCTCTCTCTGCCCCTCCCCCGTTCATGCTCTGTCTCTCTCTGTCCCAAAAATAAAAATAAACGTTGGAAAAAAAAAAATTAAAAAAAAAAAAAAAAAGACTTACTTAGATTTTACTACTTCCCTATCAGAATCCTAGCAAGCTTGTTTCTTTGTAGAAATTGAAAACTGAGCTTAAAATTCATGTGAAACTGCAGAGGACCTAGAATAAACCACAAGAGTGTTGAGAAGGGACAACAGAGTTGGAGGGCTTCACATCTCCCTGTGAGGCTGTGCTAACCCAGGAGGTGTGGTCCTGACACGGGCCGGTCACTGGGTCAGCAGAGCGCAGTAGAGCCCAGTGGAGGCCTGGACACATGGTCGGAAGGGGGAAGGGCTGGTGTTTTCAGTAACTGGACATCCCTATGCAAAAGTGAAAAGAATATAAAAATCAACTCCAGAGTAAAAATCAACACTAGAGGAAACGTAAGAGGAGATCTTTGTGACCTGGACTGAGGCAAGGATTTCTTAGTGAAGTGCATAAAAAGCAAGTGGCTGAGGGAAAGGAACAGAGTGTGTCTCTGGTAAGGAACCCGTGGCCAGAATTTGTAAAGGACAGCACAGTAAGAAGATACAACCCAGCCAGAAAAGATGGGGGAACGTTTGAACAGGCATTTTCTGGAATGTTCAGTAGGTGCACAGAGGCCCTCCGCGTCATTAGGGAATGGCGGTGGGACCGCCACCGTGGCCACTGCTCTGACAGGTGATTGCTGGGAGCACAGCCAAGTGGCCACCTGGATGTGGCCGGGCAGCTTCTTACAACGTTGAGCACGCACCTGCCATGTGACCCACG
This sequence comes from Herpailurus yagouaroundi, assembly GCF_014898765.1. Classification (NCBI taxonomy): domain Eukaryota; kingdom Metazoa; phylum Chordata; class Mammalia; order Carnivora; family Felidae; genus Herpailurus; species Herpailurus yagouaroundi. The sequence continues at coordinate 21,889,468 of NW_024412430.1, read as the reverse complement.
GGACCTCAAGCCGACCCCACGGTCAGCTGGTGAATGGTGGGTGGAAGAGTCACACAGGGAGGCCTGGGAGTGGGGAAGGAGCAGACTTCTCTTCACTGAAATGGCAGATGCCAGACACGAAGGAGCTCTCTGAGACTCCTGTGTGAGCCCAGAAAGAGTGGCGCTCGGAGAGGAAGCAGAGGGCAGTCGCTGTCTGGGGCTGGCTGTGAGGGCACGGGGGCCATGGGGCTGTGGAAGGGCTCTCTTTCCAACTGTGTGGCGGCGGCACTGAGGTCTGCCTTCCTCAGAACACAGTGACCTGTCTGCCTGAGGCTGATGGGTTTTATTGCACATAAAATACCTCTATAAAACGGATTTGAAAATCACGGTTCCCGGTGTGAACTGGACTGCAGGTGTCCGCAGGTGACCCTCCCTCCTGAACGTGTCGTACACATGCGTTGCTGTCTTCCAGGCTCTCCTGGTTTTACTGCCCCCACTTACAGGCCCTTCACCCCATGCTGGGGCTGGCCCTGCTGCCCGTTCCCCCGGCCAGGCCCATGGCCATGGCCCTTTTCCGCTCGGTCCCAGGCTGGTCTGTGCTGTGTTCTCATCTGCGGCCCTGCACACCCGCCCCTTTGCTCTCGTGGACCTCGGTTTGTATTTGTGCTCCAGTCTTCCCCACCTCCTCCCAGCTCCCTGTTCCCCCACATGTCCCCTGAAGATGGTCTCTAGTAATGGGTCCAACAGCTTAACCCCGTGCTGAATTTGGGCCGCCACAGTTGGCCTTGGTTCAAGGCTGCTGAGGACACAGTTGACATCCATGAATTAATGAATGGTTTTCACCTCCCGGGGGCATGAAACACTCAACCCTCAGCCCCCCCTGCTCTCCTCACCCTGCAAACCCCTGCCTTGCTTCCTGGACCCCAGCCTGGTTCTGTGTGCCTCATGTGCCGTGTCCCCTCCCTGACTCCTGTTGTGTGTGGATTCCCGAGGGTCCACCCGCACCGTGCTGTGGCCTCCTGCTTTCTGGCACATGTCGATGACTATCCAGTGGACCCAGTGTCCAGCGAGACCCCTTCCCCGACTGCAGCGTGTGTCTCACCCCCACCCACCAGGGCATCTCTGTGTGCACACCAGATGTGGCACTCCAGCTTGTCCGTGTGGGTTTATCCTGTTTCTTAGAGAGTGATACCAACTGGCCCTGTGATGTCCAGGGTAGAGTTTGGCGGATGTCTCTGATTCTTGCCCCCTCCTGCATCTGGTCTGACTCTTCCTGACCCGCCCTGCCCTTCCTGACCGCCTCTGGTGGCACTGCTCATCTGTGTGTGGAGCCCTGGGCCCTTAGGCCCCACTTCCCCACATCTGACATAGTCTGACCTCATACCTCTCCTGTGCCTGGTCTTTCCGTGGCTCCCTTCGTCAGTAGCGTGGATTTGGGTTTCACGGGTCTGTTGAAGAAAAAGGATGGGGGGGGAGGGCTACTGTAGTGTTGCCTGTTCTTAATTAACCATTTCAGTAGGAATATCAGAAGGAAAAGAAGCTCGCCACCTGCCATTGCTTCATAGAAAAGACATCTCAACCTTAGAAGAGGTGTCACTTAGAAGGTTGGAGACCAGGGTGTGGTCTGCCTTGGGGCCGTGGCCGCGCCGCCCACTGGGTGCTTCCACGAGTGCCTTGGTGGACCCCTCTGTCCTGTTGGGACATCCAGAGTGCACCACACGGCAGTGGCATGAGGGTGAAATGCAGTGATGCTTGTCTGCGGGGTTCTCTGAGGGACCTCCTGGAGCCTGGCCAGCAGGTGTCTCCTTGTGAGCCTCTGACGTCAGGGCGTTGAGACGCTGCTCCGTACGTACCGTCCTCACACTTTGCAGCTTTCCTAATGGTGATGGAGGGGTCAGGTTCTGCTTCAGCAGAGCCGTTAGTGAAACTGGTGCCTTCCTCTCACCTGTCTTCCAGCGTGCGGCCAGGAGGCCGTGTGGGAGCCGCAGTACCAAGCCCCAGAATCATGGTTTTGTGGTGTGTTTATTCAGTTAGTGTGCGAGTCTGTGGGAATTGACATGGCTCTCAGAGCTCAAGCCAGATGCTGTGCAACGACCGGCCTGAGGGGGACCGAGTAGCCATGACAGTCACCCTGTCCTGGCAGGTGATGTAACAGTGATGTGCGTTCCAGTTTGCTTATGGCTTCATGTTGAGCAGTTAGCTGGATGAGAGGATAAAGAATTGAACATCCATGCACTTGCAGAAACATACATGATGGATGGATAGCATTTCTGCAAAGTTTGGACACAAGCTGAGAGAGATCTTCATGAAGGGTTTGTTTGTTCCTGTTTTTTTCACTTAGTCAAAATTTATTTTAGACTAACCAAAATGGTAGCAACTGTACCTGTGTAAATACTTGATGTAAAACTTCTTGAAAATGTTGATGTTATTACCTAATCCCTAACAGCACGCTATAAGATTTTCAAAAGCAAAATAAAATACCAGTGAACCTTGACATAATTATGATGACATAATTATTAGCAGAATAAAAATACAACTGCAGCATTTTCCAAACAAAACAAAGACACGAATCTGTTGTAATTTGCATATTTTTACCTTTGCTTCACTTTCAAGTATTTGGATTTCTAACATTTATATTTTTTAAGTATCTTTATAAAAAAATATTTTAAGTCACAAACTGTATTGTTTACCATAAACTAATGTGCTACGAAGTCAAATGTCCAGCTACATGCACCCGTCTCCCCATCTGGTGTCCACTCTAGACGACATTTTCAAATGTGCTTTATAAATATTTTCTCTGAAGTCAGCTGTGCAGCCCTTTGTGCAGGTGGAGACAGCGGTGGGTGATGAGGTATCCCCTGTGGTGACCTCCTGGGGGCTGCACACCCACACGCTTGTTGCTGTGGGTGCTCCGCGAATGTCTTCTTGTTTCCACGAACATCTGAGATTTCAGATTCCCATCGCTATAAACAAAGACTTCAGTGGCCCCGGATCATCTATTCTGTATGAAGGAAACAGGATAAAGATTACTTTAAAAAAGTTTTTTAGTGTTAATTTTTGAGAGAGAGAGAGAGAGAGAGAGAGAGAGAGAGAGAGAGAGAGGGAGAGAGATGGCGTGAGCAGGGGAGGAGCAGAGAGAGAGGGAGACACAGAATCCGAAGCGGGCTCCAGGCTTCGAGCTGTCAGCATAGAGCCTGATGCGGGGCTCGAACTCACAAACCGTGAGATCGTGACCTGAGCCGAAGTGGGACACTTAACTGACTGTTAAGTGCCCCATGTAAAGATTATTTAACCAACAGGTGAAACTTCACTGTTGGCTCTGTTGCCCGGGCCTGGAATACCGCATATCCTGGGGTTCAACTGCATGTGTGCACGCATCTGTGATGCAGTGTAATTGGCTCTTGACTAGTTCCCAGGGTGTGTGCGGGGGTACATTTTCCTATTAGGAAGCTGGTGTACATGAACCTGCTCAGCGAAATCGTATATCAGAATGCTGATGCTCGTTTCCTGAAGGTGCGGCAAAGATGCACGTGCTGCACCGCTCACAGAGCAACGGGCGTGGGGCGGTGGGAACACATTTGGGCTCTTGTCAGCATGCTGGCGTGAGGTGCAAAGACAAGAGCTGAAGTGAAGAAAAATTCTCAGAATATTCATTCTCTAAAAAGGAGAAAAAAGTTACCCACACAAAAATATAATCTGTGGATTTGGGAACACCCATTTTCTTTGTTTTAAAAAGCAAACAAAAAACGTGAATGGGATTGAAACCTCCGAGGAGCAGGGCAGGATGTATACAGAAATGGAGCATGGGCCAGTGCCTTGACCTCGTGAGAGAAATGACTGATTGGACAGCTAGCTTCCCCTTGTCTTTGTGGCTGTGACACCACGCGGGATGCCCCGTGTCTACACAAGGTGGCCGAAGCCTTAGCCCACAGCACACTCACCTGCCGGTGTGCTGTCTGTCACCTCTGGAAGGGAGTTGCTGTTTCAGTGGAAACATTTCATTCCATCATGTGAACGTCAAGGCCCTGTCAAATGATCCTTTCTGGTGGCACATTTCAGAAAGTGTTAGAGGAGGCTTTAGTGTAATCAGCATCCATCTGGGAGAGAGTCTTGGATTTTAGTGGAATCCTTTGCGGCTGTGACATAATGGGTTTAATTTAACATTTGAAATGTCATGTGGTAACTGCATTGTGTCATTTATTATTGTTATTTTTTGATGTTTTATTTATTTTGAGAGAGACCACAAGCGGGGTAGGGCTGACAGAGAGAGGGAGGGAGAGAAGAATCCCAAGCAGGCTCCATTCAGTCTCTTGAACTGTGGGGCTCGATCTCACCAACTGCAAAATCATGACCTGAGCCGAAGTCAGGAGTTGGATGCTTAACCGACTGAGCCACCCAGACGCCCCTGCTTTGTGTCTTGAAGTGAATTTGTGGAAAAATGTTTGATTTTTTGAAATGTAACCAAGATGACATGACAGACATACATAAGTAGTGAGACATTAGAACATGGCGGCTTAAAGTTGATTCTGTAGCGGGACCCTCGTTATTTCCTTTTTTAGGAATGGGAAGAGATTGTTTTCTTGCGGTGCCAGATGCCAACGCAGGTTGTGGCCCTTGAATAATTAGTACCATAGGGAGGGGAATCGGGGCCCTAAAGAGTCGGAGCCCGTTGCTGCCTGTGACGGCCGCCGCTTGCTGCGCTGAGAGGCATGTGGCGAGGGCTTCCGTGGACTTGGTTGTGTCCCTGCACAGTGGGTGTGTTCTGTGCTGACATCACTGGATTCAGAGCAGCCCCAGCAGGGGCACGGGCCTGTGGGCATGTGAACGAGCTGCCTTCCTGAGTGCCTTCCACACCCTCCGCCTGTCCTGACCCACAGGAGAGAGCAGCACAGTAGGAAACGGGCCCGTGGGGGAAAGATGAGGCTCCGTGTAGGCGGCCTCGGCTGAGGGAATTTGTGTGGAGGTGACTGCCAGCTCCCACCAAGCAGTGCCTGCTTACCACAGGTTGTCCTGTCTGGAAGCAGGGAGCCGCTCTGGGAGGTCTTTTCTAGCTCCAAATTTTTGTTCCTTTGCTTGCAAAGCAAGTAACTGACAGTCACTGAAATTACTACAAAGTGCTGTAAAAAAGTGTATAGTCATGAACGTTTGCTTTTTTAAAAAGTATTTATTTATATTGAGAAGTGGGGGAGGGGCAGAGAGCAAGGGAGACAGAGAATCCCAAGCAGGTTCCGTGCTGCCAGCACAGAGCCCAGCGTGGGGCTTGAATCCACAAATCATGAGATCATGACCCGAGCCGAAACCAAGAATGCTGTGCTTAACCAACTGAGCCACCCAGGGGCCCCTGCTTTTTAATTAAACAGAATTTGCTTTCTATCCTTGGACACAGAAAGTACACGTTTCCAACTTTAATTTAGGTATACTATTGCATTTTATTTAACTTTTGTCTTTTTTCCTAATGTTAAGCTTTGGGCTAAAGTTAAAGTACAACTGCTGAAAGAAAAGAAAAAAGGAGGGGCGGCTGGGTGGGTCAGTCAGTTAAGCATCCAACTTCGGCTCAGGTCATGATCTCACGGTCTGCTGACAGCTTGGCGCCTGGAGCCTCCTTCGGATTCTATCTCCCACTCTCTCTGCCCCTCCCCCACTTGTGTGCGTGCATGGACTCTCTCTCTCTCTCTTTCAAAAATAAATAAACATTAAAAGAAAAAACAAAGGAGAAGTGGGACTTTCATTAAAATATTTCGAAGCCCAGGGGCACCTGGGTGTCTCAGTTAAGCATCTGACTTCAGCTCAGGTCATGATCTCGCCATCCGGGAGTTTGAGCCCTATGTCAGGCTCTGTGCTGACAGCTCAGAGCCTGGAGCCTGCCTCCAGTTCTGTGTCTCCCTCTCTCTCTCTGCCCTTCCCCCGCTCACTCTCTGTCTCTCAAAAATGAATAAACATTAAAACAAACTTTTTAAAAATATTTTGAAGCTTGTCGCCAAGGAGCAAACATTTCATTTGTGTGGTTTGAGTGTTAATTTTGATTTAAGATTGACAGTGACATCTTGCTCTAACTCTCCTGTAGTTGCTGCACTGATAGGGGAGCCGCATGCTCTTCTAGAGCCTCTTTGGGAAGATTTAGCCATGTAAGATGATGATTCTTTTTGAGGGTCAGCAAGTCCTGATGCATTTTTTTTTACCAGCTGAGCGTCTGCAGAGATCCCTTTGTGCATGTGGCATGTATAGATCTAGAGAGCAGGGAGCCAAATTTGAGGTGGCCAGGATCTTCAGGGACTTTTTTCTTTCTCCATTGGGTTGGTTCTCTTAGCACTCAGTTTTCCAGCCTGTGGGAACATGTGATTTCTCCCATATGTGTCACGGCAAGGTTTTTTTCCCTTCATTTTCTTCTTCTTCTTTTTTAATGTTTTTTTGAGAGAGAGAGAGAGAGAGAGAGAGAGAGAGAGCGAGCATGCATCAGAGCCAGGGAAGGGTGGAGAGAGGGAAAGAGAGCATTCCAAGCAGGCTCCATGCTGTCAGCTCAGAGCCCGACGTGGGGATTGAACCCACAAACCATGAGACCATGATCTGAGCTGAAATCAAGAAGTGGGCACTCAACTGACTGAGCCACCCAGGTGCCCCAACGCAATGGCAAGGATTTTAAGGAAAGTACAAATTAAACATTGTCAAGAGTGTTAGAAGTTTAATGAATGGGATGTTTGCAAATATATCCATATTTAAATGTAGCAGGAACCTTGCTACTAAAAGGAATTCTGTGGTAAATCCTTTTGAGAATTCTATAATCTCTCATTCAGTGTTCTGAGGTTATGACAGTTCCGTCTGAGTTTTAGAAATTATTTTGTGTGCTCTTTCTTCCCGAATTAAAGCTTCTCGTGTGCACTGAGTGCCCCGTTGTGTGCCCTGAGCCGAGCGCACGTCATGCCATCCCCTGGGCCTGGCCGGGGCTGCTGGAGTGAGGGCATCCGGGTTGTGGGGACTTACCTGCCCCTCAGGCAGCCTTGGGGGCGGGCGCAGACCAGGGATGGTCCACAGGAGCAACAGTGACAGATGGTCCCCTTCACTGAGGCGGGATAGATGGTATGCACTGAGGAGAGTTGGCCTGTGCCGCCCAAGTGCTCCTGCCCCAAGTGGGGCTAGCCCTTTTCATATTTTGTCCACTTTTGTATCACATTCGTTCTGTTCTCACCGTGTCGTCATTGGTCTGTTCTGTATGTAACATCCTCACGCTACAGCCAGCTTGCCATTGTGGTCTGATCGTAGGGTCTCAGGGTGCTGGGTCGCACCTGCTCAGCCAGGCCCACGCCGCACGGCTGTCCCTGTTTCCGTGTGCGTTCACCGAGGGGAAGATGTTCCGTGAGGACAGCGTGGGGCTTCTGTTCTGACTCTTTTCTCCTGGGCTGCCACCAGCTGGCCCTGCTCCTGCCCCTGCCCCGCCGGGGGACCATACACCCCGCCAGTGGGAGAGCAGACAGGACTTGTGTTCCTCCCAGACTGGCTGGGATGTGCTGTTTCTGGGGTTCGTCCCGTGGAGCATGTGCGAGCCAGTGGGCTTTCATTTTCATGGGGTGCTGGGTTTCTAGGACTGAGCATGTGATCTATGTGCACAGATGTGTGTGTGGCTCTCTGCAGGCCTCCTGCTGGGATGTGCCTTCACGAGCACTAACGACCGGCACACTGGGGCCTGAGAACGTGACTCGGACGTGGCAACCAGTGCTTCCAGAAAACCTGTTGCTTGTGTAAAACGAGAGTGGTTGTTGTGTGTGCATCTTGAAAATTTTCTTGATGACTTAAAAGTATAAATGGTTTTCTGGTGGGTCTTCCATGTCATGTGCTCAGGCTCAGGTTTTCTGATTTTCTTCTTTTGCGTGTATGTGTGTTGTGTCTTAAAACAACTCAGATTTGTTATCTTATGGTGCTGAAGGTCAGAGGTTCACAATCAGTCTCACTGGGCTCAATCAAGGTGTCAGCAGGCCACACTCCTTCTGGAAACTCTGGAAGGGTGTTTCCTGCCTCTTCTAGCATCTGGAGCCACCACACTCCATGGCTCATGGCCCTTCCTCACTTCTTACCTCTGAGGCCAGCTGCCCTGCTTCCCGTGCACCCTAGAGGACTGTGGTGACGCTGGGCTTACCTGGACAGTCCCACGCTGGTGGGCAGGAGTGGACAGCTCTGGAGGCACAGGGTCTTTAGGGGCCTTTGTGGTCTTTGTGGCTGCATATAGGAAATCAAGTTTATTTCATGCTGTCGTTTGAGTTTTTTTTAATTGCCAGAAACATAGTTAGTACCTGATTCACCTTTATTTCTCAGAGAAGGGAATTACTGTAGTTATAGCTGAAGTTGAACGTTTTTTCATAGTTTTTTAGTTTTCATGAAAGAGTCTAAAGCCTTTTTTTTTTTTATTCTGTTTACTTTTTGTAGAATCTGCTATTCTCGGATAATATAATATTCCGACACTTATTCCGTGTGTCTTTACCAGACATGGCCCTCAGCATTGGCAGTCAGGGACACCGTTTCCCTCCTGTTCAGAGCTGACTTGCCTTTCTGTGGTGCTCTGGCACCTGGGCTGTGATCACCCAGCACTGCCTCCTTTTGGCTGTGCAGGAAGAACGGAAGTGTCCGTAGCCCAGCCTCTCGCAGCATGTTCACTATGGTGGGGCACAGGGTTCTGGGCTCGGAGTTGACGGGAGCCTGGCTGCAGACATGTCGGAGGTAACGCATGGCTGCCAGGCTTCTTTTGGCCTTGCTGGGTGGAAGTGGCTGGCTTGTATTTAATAGTTCCCGCACCAGTCTTTGGGCCGAGACTCACAGCAGGGTAATGAGGGGCTGTGTAAGGAAGTGCTGCCTGCAGCTTCTGGGCCCTGCATGCGGGATTCATGTGCTGACCCGTGTGCTTGTTTCTCAGGTCCGGGCTCACCAGCTAGTCCTGCCGCCCTGTGATGTGGTAATCAAGGCTGTGGCCGACTACGTCCGCAACATCCAGGACCCCTCAGACTTGGATGCCGTAGCTAAAGATGTGTTCCAGCATTCTCAGGTACGGGCTTGGGAGGACGCCTGTGAGGTCTGCTGCTCCCAGATTCTTTACCATGATCAGGACCTTTCTCCTAAGAAGACAGACCTGTCACGTGGGCTGAGTAGAAGTGTGGACATGACTTGTCCATCCTTTCAGGCGATGGTCAGGGATTTCTTCCACCTTTTTCTGGAAAGGAATGTGAGTGGGTCAGGGTAAATAGAAGATGTGAGGTTGGTGTGAACTCCCTGCCTCTCTGGAAAGGTGAAACCACTGCCCCATTTGCGGGAGATGGGAAGGAAACCCTCTCCCGGCAGCCGGGGAAGCCCGGGACCCCGCGGGCTGCGTTGCAGACCCGGCTCTCCTGACTGCGTGCCAGGAGTCAGTCTGAGTAGCGTTTGATTCATTGATTTTTCCAGGAAGATTTTAACGTTATTCTAATCTGTTAGTAACTTGAAAGCTGCAGGTTATGACACGTGCTGAATTGTGAAAGTATGTTCGTGCACATGACCAGTGGCATGTGATTTACAAAGGTTTTCCTACGTTTATTTCAGTCTAGAACAGATGACAAAGTTATTCGATTTAAGAGAGCAATTGGATATTACTCAGCGACTAGTAAGCCTATGGCATTTCACCCACCACATTACTTAGGTAAGTAAATCAAAGCCTCTGTGAGGGTTGCTGACATGCAGTCATCGAAGAGATTTAAATGTTGGCCCAGTAGTCTTGGAGGTTTCTTCATGTGAAGTGAGGCATCCACAGTTACAGGGACGCATAGAGCCGAGCCCCCTGGGAAGACTCCGTAGGAGCAATCCTGCAAGGATTGAGGAGCAGGAGAAACGGACCTGGGAGTAGGGGTGGGCTGGGGGGTGTCCAGGCGTGCTCTGCGGGGATGCCCTCTGGGCCACTTCAGCAAAGCGGATGGCTGTTTTCTGTTTTGTTGCCTAGGTTTTTTTGTTTTTTTGTGAAAGACCAAATTTGACTCAGATTTGAAATCGGGCAATAAAAATAATTATAAGCCATTTGTCTGAGCCTGCTTGGGAGTAATGCTGTCATGGGAGGCTATGAAGCCGAGTGGACGTGCCGGACTCCTTCCTGAGTCCAGTGGCCTTTCTCTGGGCCCAGAGCCATGGAGCTCTGAGAGATTGTGCTGTTTTCCTCCAGTTCCTGGGGTGGTTAGCAAGCTCCACTGTTTACTGGTTTCAAAAGATTAATCCCAGAGTCAGAATGTCCCAGATAATTGTTCTTTATGTGGTACGTTTGTTGGCTTGCTTAGGCATAGCGCTGCAGCAGTGTGCATGGGGGGCCCATAGGTCACAGGTGAGTGCTGGCTGCTGGTGGCAGTCTCTAGGGTGCCGAGTGGCTGAGGAGGGCGGGGTGGCATTGGCTCTTCTGCTGGCCTGTCTGCTGCGACCCACGTAGGGCGGGGCTTGTCTTCCTGTGCCTGGGACATTGCAGTTTCTGAGTGTCACTGTCCAAGGCCATCAGCTACCAGCCATTGTGTCTCAGCACCTTGCTTTAACTCTCTGTGCACTGGCTCCTGCCCCTCCCCTAGCAGTGTCGGGTCGGGGGCAGCCAGGGCCCCACCGGCCACCTTTACCCTCCTGCTCCTGTAGGAAGGTATTTGACCGAGTGATTTAATCCAGGAAGAGCTGTTGAACCAGGACAGTGAGAGGACCGTGGTTTGGGGTCACTCTGCTGGACAGAGGGTGACATGGTGGGGCAAGGTCACATGGGGCCGTGGACACCGCTGGGACAGGTGACAGGCAGGGTCTGACGCCAGGGGCGAACATTCTGACCCCACGGCCTCTGGCCTCAGGCTTCCTGGTTACGGAGATGGCTGCCTGGATGCATGTTAACATGGAAAATATACATGACATGCTCTGTGACACTGTCCTTGTTCTCAGGGGGAGGGGGTCTAGAGAAGACAAGGAGCGGTCTGCAGCCACAGAGCTGAGGAGGAGCTCGCAGAAGGGTGTCCTTGCCCCTTGTGTGTCTGCCCTGACGCCTGGTCCTCGTGTGGCATGGTAGTCAAAATGGTCGCTGCGGTGCACCTGGGACTAGAACGTTGATTCAGGAGGGGGAGGCAGGACAGAGAAAAAGGTACTAGTTGGCGCTGGTCTGAGCTGCTAACAGGGTTGGCAGTGTGCAGAAAGACAGGATGGGCTTTAAATTAGCTTTTAAGTTTGTGCTGCTGAAAAACTTGTAGTGTCATATGAAGTGCTTTCATGTTCTTAAGTCATCAGACAGCACGTGAGGTAAGCATTTTATGGATGAAGGTGACACTCCCGGAATTTAGTTTCACTTCCTCTCAGTGGGTTTTGGAGAGCGGTGGTGGACTGGTGGAGAATTTGAGTGTTTGGGGCGATATTTTTCAGCAGGTCAATGTGGGCAGTAACCAGCCGTATAAGCCTTCTCTGCAGCGTCTCCTGGTGCTTCTGACTGTGGCAGAGACCTCAGCCACGGGGCAGGGGTTTGGGGCAGCGGAGAGTGTGGGGTGGCAGGAGTGTGGCCTGAAGTGTGTGGTGACTCAGGACAGAAGTCAAGGGAAGACTGGGCAAGGAAGGTGCATTTCAAGTTGCATACACAATTTGGAGCCAGCAGAAACCGAGTCATGTGAAATTGCCTCTTGTTTTTTTTTCCTGACAAATGTAAAGAAACAGTAATGTGAAGATAGTGCCTTTTGCCTGTTAAGTGCTGTTAGGTTCCCGCTATGGCACTGAGCAGGGAATGGAGAGCCTAGAAGGAGCAACTTGGAACTGGGGAGAGGCTTTCTCTGCAACTCAAGGTAGAACCCAACACATATTTTCCATAAACATGTTTTTGTAAGCAGTAGACAGATCCGAAATGGTCTTTTTTGACCTTGGCCCGTTACATTATTGTCTAGGAAGACACATTCAGAATTTTCAACAACCACTGTTGGAAGGTAACTTTCTCATTCATTAGAACCTGTCTGTATTAATCATTTTAGAAACAGGAATATGTATAGCTTTATAGACCTTTTAAGCATCATGCTAGCCCTTGGAGGCTGTTGGGAGTGAAGATGGGGAGAGTTGGCTCTAACCAGAGCTTTCTCAACCTGGTTGGAATCGAGGTTCTACCCCAGAACTGCGATATCCGGGTCTTCACTGGGCCTCAGGAACCTGCGTCTTCCAAAGGAAAACCTCCCTAGTCTGGCCCAGGTCAGGTGGACCAGCGCTGGGCAGGGCTGCCGGGTTCAGGCATCTTCTTCTGAGCCCTGGTCCTCTGCAGCATCGAGGAAGCCTCTGCTCTCCACACAGGGGCCGAGGGTGTGGAGTTTACAGGGGGAGATGCACACTCACCTGCCCCGTTGCCCCATGGGGCTGGGAGGCCTGGTTTGCACAGTGTGTGGTCCTTTTCAGGGTGAAAGATGGATCCAGTCCATACTGTCACTGTAGAGTGGGCCCCCAGAAACTATCTGTTCTTAGGTGGGTTTTTAAAATCAGTTACAGGGGCGCCTGGGTGGCGCAGTCGGTTGAGCGTCCGACTTCAGCCAGGTCACGATCTCGCGGTCCGTGAGTTCGAGCCCTGCGTCGGGCTCTGGGCTGATGGCTCAGAGCCTGGAGCCTGTTTCCGACTCCGTGTCTCCCTCTCTCTCCCCCCCCCCCCCTTTCTTGCTCTGTCTCCCCTTTCCCAAAAAAAAAAAAAAAAAAAAAAAAAAAAAATTGAAAAATCAGTTACAGGTGAAATTAGTATTTATTTTGTGGGAATTTATTTGTCAGAAACACGGTATTGGGACCGGGGACCTAGAGATGGTTATGTTTTGTGCTTTCCGCCCCAGCACACGGTGCCTGCCACGTCCACCAGAGTCCCCAGTCTGAATGTAGGCACACGTAAGACATGTCAGAATGGAGTTGGCAGCAGCGTGTGTGGTTCCTGGATGAACCATACTCCTTAGACCCTGGCTGTGCTTCAGAATCATTGCTGGAATTTTTGAAAAAAAAACGACAGAGCTGCTAGAGGCCCACCCACCTCAGGTCTGTGAATGGAGATGTTGTAGGCTCTAGCGATCCTGGTGTGTTTGTTCAGAGCTATGTGAGTGAAACCGAGGCCCGGTGAGTCTGAAGATACATGTGTGTTGTCTTCCTGGCCTCCCCCGTGAAACGTCGATGAGCTCCTGCTGCACATTCTTCAGAACCGCCGAGGTCTGGAGCACCGACAGCACCACGTGCTGGTGAGGAGGCAGCGCGGCAGGAGCGCCCGGTCACAGCTGCCGGGAACGCAGACCGGCCACCGTGGACGACCACGTGATGGTTTCTTGGGAAACTGCTCATCCTCTTACCATAAGGTTCCAGCAGTCACGCTCTTTGGTATTTACCCAGAGGAATTAAAAGCTTATGTCCACACAGAACTCTGCACACGATGTATACAGCAGCTGCACTCACAATGCCATGACTTGGAAGTAGCCAAGGTGTCCTTCAGCAGGTCAACGAGTAAATAAATGGTAGGCCCTCCAGGCAATGGAATGTTCTTCAGTGCAAAAGAAAACGGGTTATCAAGTCATAGAGAGACGTGGGTGAACCTTGATTGCATTCACGAAGTGAAAGAAGCTGATCTGAAAAGGATTCCACCTGTGTGACATTCTGGAAAAGGCAGAACTGTGGAGACAGTAAAAAGTCCATGGAGGGATGAACAGGGGGATGATAGGATTTTAGAGCAGTGAGACTATCATGTGTGACATTGTAAGGGTGGATGCATGTCCGTGTACGTTTGTCCAGCCCATAGAATGAACACGTAGAGGGAACCCTAACGTAAAATGTGGGCTCTAGTCAATAAGCACTATGTGTCAAAATGGGGTCATCCGTGATGACTGCTGTGTCACACTGACTAGCAGGGTGTATGGTGTGTTTCTTCCCTGAGTTTTCCTTACACTTAAAGCTGCTAAAAAAATAATGTCTTTTAATTGAGAAAAATCTCCTTGATGCGTCTGGCCCATGCCAGCACTTGCCGGGTGCTGGGCAGCGTGGCCGCGCGGGCATGCGGTCCGGGCCCTTCCTTGCACGAGTGAGATGCGGCTCCCATGGCATGTGAGCAGGTGGTTCAGACTGAACTGATGCTGATGAAGTCAGGCCCTGTTCTGCTTGTGGAACTAGTGTTTGAGCTGAGGTTTGAAAGTAGAGTAGGAGTTGAGCATGGTGATAATGGGGAGGAAGTCTCTTCCCTCAGAGGAGATGGAGGAGATGCGTGTGCGCCGGCCCTGAGGTGGTGTGCAAGGAGCCCAGGTGGCGGCGAGGGGAGGAGACGGCAGGGGCAGGGGTGCAGTTGGGTCCCAGCATGGCCCAGGCTTTAGACTTACCGTAGGGGCCGTGAAAGAGGGAACGGGTTGTTACAAGTTGCTTTGTAACTGTCACACACCCGTGTGTGTGTGTGTGTACAGGTGTGTGTGTGCAGTCAAAACCAACTTCAGGGGAATGTTCCCGACAGCCCCTCCCCATCTCCCCATCAGGTTCCCTGCCCACCAGCTCTCCTAATTTTCTATCAGTGGTTCCCTTTGCTTTATCGTGTGTACCCCGAGTGCTAAGTGGAGATGTGGAAGAAGGCAGGCTTCCCTGGGGGGCTCCGTGGATGGAGTGGCCCGGGTCAGGGAGCACAGGTGGAGCCAGGAGTAAGGTCGGCTCGTAGGAGATGGGAGCAGTGTGGCAGGAACTTGTGTGGTCGGAGGTGAGGAGGAGGCTCCCGGGGCTCCCCCAGGTGTGTGTGGCCCTCAGCAGGGTGCAGAGGAGAAACAGGCTGCTACCACCCTGAGGGGCGTGGAAGAGGGTGGGGTAGGCGGCGGGAGCGGCCCACCCCCCCAGGCCTAGTGAAGGGTAGGGCTCGGAATGGGAGCGGATCGAGTGGGCTTGCACTGTCAGAAGTGGGGGTCTCGTGGCACCTGGTGCATGCGTGGGGGCTGGGCAGGGAAGTCGGGGATCTCAGAGGGCTTCGCAAGTCACCGGCCCCAGAGCCTACAGGCCAGGGGAGCCTGCCGGAGCAGGACTGTGCCGGCCTGTCAGAGGCGGTCTCCCGGGGCTGTGCCGGGACGGGAGCTGCCACCAGGAAGCCGAGACCTCTGGGTGCCCACGTCCTTGCCGGCCTCCTTCCACCAGACCGGCCGCAGGCTGTTGATGGCCGGTGATGGGTCTGCAGGAGAGCATACCTGCCTGCTGTCTCACCTGGGAGGAGGGGGACTTGCTGTTGGCGTCTGGGGGCCGGGGCTCGAGAAGGTGCGTGTGCAAATGTGAGGGAGACGAGGGCTGGTCGGTGACGTCATCAGACTGTCCCATCAAGTGGCGCCGGGCTTTCTGTGTTAACAGTCTCTTTGTAAATACAGCTCTACCTCCACACAACATACCTCCCAACACGTCGGGGCAGGGTCAGCAGATGTCACCCCAGAAACGGAGACACTGTGAGTAAAAGGATGTGGTCGCCACAGGACTTCAGCTGATAAGACAGGTCCATCTCTAGGAAAGCAGGGTCTCCCAGGCATGACCACACAGATGCAACGGTCACGCGACCTGCTAGGAGTAGAGAGTGATGGCATCTTCACCTGCGCCAGTGGAGCGAGTGCGAGTGAGGAGCCCACGCTGCCCCGTTCTGCCCTGTCCGATGCCACCTTGGCTGGCCTGCCACTGCGCTCACCCCTGGGCCTCGGGGCCATGCGGGACGGCCCTACACGCTATACACGACCTGCCTGCTGCCAGTTGGCGGTGCGTGGCTCAGGCCCATCGCCCCAGTCACCATATGGAGGTCTGCCTTGGTCCCGCGGGGCAGGTGCTGCGCCGTCCTGGCTGCTGCCTGTGCATGTCCCCTGGAGCACTTCCAGCGTTGTGCTATCGTAACGATCGCTTTTTAGCATCCCCAGATGTTCCACACTGTACTGTTGCTCTACTTTACTAGTAAGTTTTTGAAATTTGGCATTTAAAAAAAATTTACGTGATAGTCATATAGTTCTTACTAAAGCCACCATTCCTGTGGTTTTTCCTTAAGCTTTTTTGTTACGGAAAGACTTTAAATGTGACAGTAATACAGAGGGCAGTGTCATGAGCAGCTGTGTGCCCACTGAACGGCTTTAACAGATGATAAAGTTTGTTTCACATCTTTCTTTAAAGAAATACATTATTAGGCTTTTCTGGAAGTCACATCTATCTACCTCAAGCAGGTTTTTATATTTTCCTGCCTCATACATATGGAGTAACAAATGGCGGTGTTAATCTGTAATTAAATGCCGTATTGTACGTGTCATTCTGCCCTTGCTATTTTTGGTGGTGTGTCCATGTTCATCTCTTTCTGTTTTTATCTTTTAAAAGCCGATGTGCATGTATTAACGTCAAGCCCCCAGGGGTCTGACAGCGTATCCTGCCGCAGAGAACCGTGGTGTCTCGTGTGGAACAGAAGGTCTGCTTACTCTTCCTCCCTTTCGAGTCTTGAGCATCGTCCTCAGACTCACAGTCTTTTCCCAGGACCTTTCATTCAGATTTTTGTGAGTTTATTTTAGTCCATGTGCTATGAAGTGATACAGGCCATCTGGTCTCATGTCTTTTTGAAAGGTCATTTTTTTAAAAAACCTGAAAACCAGTCATTTTTTAGGAACAGAAACCGCATCTGCCTTTAGCAGCCACTCGGCAAGGTGTCTGGGAGGTGGACCCGCTCGCCGTGGGGTCTCCTGGTGGCTTCTCAGGGCGCGGTGACAGGAGGGCACGGCCTGTCCAGTCCGCAGTGGACAGAGACTGGCTTGTTCCGTCGGGCTCACACAGCCACGTGGATGGTGTGCCTTCCTGCCCCCGTCTCCATCGGCCCACATGCACGGCGTTCTTTGCTGCGGGGCGCTGCCATTCCCGCTCAGAGGGAGAGGGCCAGGGGCTAGACAGATTTGGATATGACTCAGGACACGTCCATCACTCGTGAGACCCCTGCTCTTGAAGACTCGGGCACCGTGTGAGCTTTGGCAGTGCTGCACCCCGTGAGGTCCACGTGTGCTGCCCAGACTCGGCAGTGGTGGAGGTGCTGGGTGAGCACCCTGCTGGCTCCTGGCCCTGGGAGCTCTGTGCCCACAGTGCCGTGGTCAGGAAGGCAGCCCTTATCCTGGGGAACTGCTCGCGTTCCTGGAGTTTGGGGCTCCTGCTGGCCCGAGTGGCTTCCTCGGGGTCCCTGGGTCTTTCGGGTGCCCGCTTGCTTTTATTAGCAGAGCTGTGTGGAGCCTGCTTCTCTCCGGGTGACAGCCTCTGGCTCCTCTTGGGAAGGCCTTGCCTGGTGTCAGCTGCCCCAGCCGCCCTGAGCTCTGGGAGCTGGTGCTTCTGGAAACTGACAGCGTTCAGCCCCTCCCGCCTCTGCCTTCATGCCAGTCTTTGGCCCATGGGGCCTGCCTTCCAGAGGTTACTCATCTGGAAGAGGATGGAAATAAGTTACACAAAATTCTCCTTCATGTGGCTTTATGTCTTAACTTCTGTAGAATGTCACTATTGAGTAAATACATCCCTTTGAATACAGTTAATGGCGTTGGGAAATTTGACCTTTTTTGTAGGTCTTGAAACCTAGTATTGGTGATAGGGAACATACTGACTTACTCTTTGAATCTGAATTTTCAAATCTGTGTTTTTTATGCCACACCTGAAAATCGTGCATCGTGCTCATCGGCATTAGAGAATTTAAAAATTCGTTACTTTGTCACTCTTGTTGGTTTTGGCTAGCGTGGCTTCTCTGTGGTAACGTGCCTGGTGGTCAAGTCCGTGCTGGCTGGCTGGGCTAGCTGGTTCCCGGCAGAGCCTCCCGGTCGACACCATTCCTTCCAAGATGTGTGTGGTCTTTAGAGGCCGCTGGGTGGTGGGGGGGGGGGGGGTTGCTGGCAGCATGTCATCCCGGGTGGCTCCCATGGCACGCTGTCCGGCCGCTGTGTGTGTTTTCCTCATCGTTCGCAAAGAAGTCTCTAAACATTGTTTTCATCATGAGAACATTTTTCATTCGGCGACTAAATGCCTTTTTCACGTGCCTCTCTCAGTCTGTGTAGTCTGCTAACAACAGCTTCTCTTGATAGAGCGTCTGTGACAGGAGAACAAGGACCCCCATGTGTAGCCGGGGTCAGTCCTGAGAGGTGTCCTTGTCACGCAGCACAGTGCCCCGCTTAGTGGTGCGAGGACACTGAGAGCCAGAACTGGTGCACAGGGAGGCATGCCGCGCGCAGAGGCAGGCCTGGCTTATCGGGCAGTTCTCCAGCCTTCAGAGAAGTGTAGACAGGTTAATTCACTTACTAGACTGGGTTCTGAGAGATTAGTAGCTCACTTTGCAGGTTCTCAAAGGTTTATTGGAAGTCAGTGACTTCAGTATGATTTTAGAAAATGTTCTTTCTTTGGAAATCTTTGTTCTTAAGTTATGGTTTGCTTTTAGGGAAAGTCTGTGCTTTTCAGGAAGTTTGTAGCGCATGATGGTCAAAATTTTAGGGAAACAAAAGGGTCCCCTTCCCTTGAATGCTGCTGTGTATTGGCATGGCCGATGTTCCGTGTGCTTTCTCAGAAGTTTCGTGGAGCAGGTCAGCCACAGGAGGCAGTAAATTGCACTTCTCACGGTGATTTGGGGTGTAGTGTTAGAGCTTGAATGGAGTTCATAGTGTTCTTTGCAACCGAATTTGGCCACAATTCAGAATCGCCTGAGAAGGGACTTAACCAGTTATAGCATCGTGAGTCTCAGACTTTGAGGCTCTAATCTCCTGGGTCGGAACTGTTTGATCAGAAGTGTCTCCTCGTATGTTTGCATGTGCATATGTGTATGTGGGGTGAATATGTGTGTATATGAGGGAACATGCACGTGCATGTGTGTGTATTTGGGGTGAGCGCGTGTACATGTCTGTGCAGCGAATGTGTGTGTGTGCATGCATGTGGGATGTGTGTATGGGTGAGGGTGCATGTATTTGTGATGAACACGTGCATGTATGTAGGGTGAGTGCGTATACGTGTGCGGTGAATGTGCATATGTATATGCACGTGTGGTGGACGTGTGTGTGTGAGTGCATGCACATGTATATAGGGTAAGGGCATTTGTGTGTGGTGAATGTGAGCGTGTGCATGTGAGTGTATGTGAAGTGAGTGAATGTGCATGTGTTTGCATTGAACGTGTGTGTGTATGTGGGGAGCGTGAGTGTATGTGTGGTGAATGTGTGTGCCTGTGCCTAAGTGTGTGTGTGGCAAAAATGTGTGCACGTGCACATGTGTGTGTGGTGAGTGTGTGTGTGGTGTTGGTGTGCATGCATATTGAGTGTACTGTGGTGTGTTGAGTGTGTGTGGTGAGTGTGCTATATGTGTGGTAAGTGTGAGTGCAGGTGCATGTTTTGGTGAGTGCTGTGTGGTGGGTGTGAGCACATGTGGTGAATGTGTGTTTGGTGAGTGAGTGCATGTGGGGAGTGTGAGTGTGGTTGTGTGCGTGTGGTGAGTGCATGTGTGTGAGTGTGCTGTGTGGTGAGTGTGTGTGTGGTGAATGCAAGTGCATGTGTGTGATGAGTGTGCTATGTGATGAATGTGGTGAATGTGTGTGTGGTGTCAGTGCATGTGTGGGGAGTTTGTGAGTGGTGACCATGCATGTTGTGTGTGTGTGTGTGTGTGTGTGTGTGTGTGTGTGTGTGTGGTGAGTGTGCTGTGTATGTGAGTGCGTATGTGTGGCGTGTGAGTGTGCATGGTGAGTGCATGTGTGGTGAGTACATGTGTGTGGTACAAGTGTGTGTGTGGTGAATGTGTGTGTGTGGTGTGTGGTGACCACATGTGGTGTGTGTGTGTGTGTGGCAAGTGTGCGTGTGTGGTGAGTGTGTGAGTGATATGCACATGTGCCAGCACCATCACTCTCAGCTAGTTGCCCTGCAGTTGTGGAAGTGACATCTCGAGCTTCCCTCCCAGCAGGCCGTGGGCTAGGCACTCGGAGATGGGCCCTCGCATTGGACCGTGACCGTGGCCTCTGGGTGCGTGGGTACCGTGGGGGGGAGAAGTTAGTCACCGTCCGGTGCTGCCTGGACCGGGTGGCTCTGGGAGCTCCGGTTAGGCACTGGGGGGAGTTCAGAGAATGGGAGGGAGGGTTTGGGTTTAGGGATGCTCGTTCGTTCTTATATTTATTTAAACGTGTCTCGGAGAGTTGGCGGGGCGGGGGGGCAGGGAGAGGTATGGTTTGTGGGCTGCTGGTTTTCCTGGTGTTGCCCAGATTCTGAAGTTGGAGGAACTCTCTACCTGGTAAAGGATGTTGGCGTCCAGGGGTCTCTAGGCTTGGTTTTGTTGGGTTTCCAAACAAAGCTTAAGGAGGAGACGGTGTAGCCTCAGGGCCCCGTGTCTGCTGTCTGTCCCCACTGTTTGGGCTGTGGGGACACTCAGGGCTCAGGTGCCTGAGGCCTGACTTCATAGGCACCCCATCCCTGGCTTGTGCGGGGGAGCAGAGCCTTGAAGGGTGTCCTTCTCATTTTTATTACATTGCTAAGTAGTTTATGGTATTTGGAAGTGTTCTGATGCTGAGGCCACGGGCCCCGTCAACACACATTGGTCACCACGTGTCATGCTGGCCGATGGTGCCCTCTCAGACTCCGGGAGACCGAGGTCGTGGGCATGCAGGTGTGCAGGCCCGCGGGCCCAGCTGATCATCCTGCCTCCCGTCTGATGTGGGGCCTGGTCCTGCGTGTGTCCACAGCCATGTCTCCGCACGCTTGTTCTCGGGGCTGTGCTGGCACGGTCAGCACGAGGGGTGGCAGAGTGAGTGCGGCATCCGTAGGACAGGTGTATAAAGTCACGTTCTGAGAGCACAGATCCCAAGTTCGGTCCATGATGTATGTGAAGCGTGTGGCCTGGTTGTGGTTTTGCCTAATGGCCGCAAACTAAGTATAGAGGCAGCACCTGCCACATTTCACCGTTTGTATCAAGAAGCTTGTCAATAGCTGAAAACTGAATTTTAGTCTCAATAGGAAGATTCCATTGCCTCACAGACATGAGGGGAAGGGTCTGTCCCCACTGTGTCCCTTCGGAGCCTGTAGTCTTAGGGCTTTGAGAAGCCGGCAAGGGGCGGAGGGAGGGTGGTCCGGATGCCTGCAAGTTAAAATCCTAGCTTCAGTCTGTAATGTTGATCACCGTAAAATTAACTGTGTTTTAATGTTAAACATGAATTTCCAAAGGTGTTTGGGAAGTGGGATCAGTGTTGTGTTATCCCGAGGAGGGACAGGGCAGATGGGGACATGTGCTTGCCACTCTGGTGTCCTGAGCTCGTGCTCTGCTAACAGCTGCGTCGTTTTCTTTCCTTGTCGACGGAACAGCCAGACCAAATCCGTTCGGAATGCCTGGGATAGTGCCACCGTATGTCCCCCCCCAGATGCTCAACATTCCGCAGACCTCTCTGCAAGCAAAGCCTGTGGTGAGTCCTCCCCCCACCCCCCACTTCCTGCTCCCAACCTGCCTGCCTTGGGGGCTGCTGCCCTTGGAAGCTGCACAGACATCCGATTTTCGCGAAAACTAAGATCATTTCTGAAGCTGTCAAGCTGCTCTGTGGAGCAAGTGCCAGTGTTCGTTGAATTAAAGCTTAGCCAAGACCAGGCAGTGCTGACCGGAGTGCGCGTGTCACCTCTGCCCCTCTCTTTCAGGCCCCGCAGGTGCCCAGCCCGGGTGCCGCGGGCCAGGGTCCACACCCGTACAGCCTCGCTGAGCCGGCCCTCACGTTGGAAACGAGTGGGAAGAGTCTGACCGAGCACAGCACCTACAGCAACATTCCTCACGAAGGAAAGCATACCCCGCTGTATGAACGGTCGTCCCCGATCCACCCAGCTCCAGGCGGCAGCCCCAACCACGTGGATTCAGCCTACTTTCCAGGGTCTTCTACGTCATCGTCTTCCGACAACGATGAAGGCAGTGGAGCGGCTGCAAAGTGAGTGGGTTGTGGAGCAGCTGTGGCTTCCCCGGGGTCGGTTGGCCGTGTCAGGCGCATCAGGCAACCTGGGCTCTGGGGCGGTCGAGAGCTGAGCACGGAGGCGTGGGGGTGTTGTTTGTTGCAGGAAGGCGATGTCACTGTGCACGGGTTGGGCTTCTTGGACATGGGCGAGGGGCAGTCAGACGCTTCCTTGAGGCTTCACAGGCTGGAAGTCTGTGCTCGTCGGCCGCGGCCTCGGGCCACTCCTCTGCTGCAGTGGAGGTTTAGGAAAATTGGTTCGTGTGACCCCTTAGACGTGGTGAAGTTATCTGGTAAAGTGCTGCTGACTCTTCCTGTCCCCTGGCCTGGGGGACCCCAGTCTCACCCCCGAGAAGCATTTTAAGTTAGACGCTGGTGGCTTCTAGTCTTCGCTCCTGGATTGAGGGGACCTTGAATTTCCTTCCCTCCTGAATTGAATCTAGCAATTCAGATCTCAGTAGCTCGTAGACGATTCCTTAAATCATGCTGTTCACCTGTCTGGAACCAGAGACAGCTGCAGTCAATGTTGGAGTCATTGCTGGAGGGGCGTTTTTTTTTTTTTTTTTCTTAAGTTTATTTTTGAGAGAGAGAGAGTGAGAATGAGAGCAAGTGGGGGAAGGGGCAGAGAGAGAGGGAGATAGAGCATCTCTAGCAGGCTCTGCACTGTCACCACAGAGTCACATGTGGGGCTCAATCCCACAACTCTGGGATCCTGACCCGAGCTGAAATCGGGAGTTAGATGTTAAACTGACTGAGCCACCCAGGCTCCCCAGTAGAGAGGAGTGTTTTAAATGTGTGTCCCCGAGTAAATGAATTTTTAAATACGTAACTTGTTAGAGTCTGATCAAGAAAGTTTTCAGTGCACTATCTTCCTTCTCTTCCTAAAAACTCTTGAGTTTTAAGAAACCTGACTCACAAACAAGGAAGAAAAGGGGAAAGGAAAGGAAAGGAAGGCCTTTTTTATTTCTTCATCTCCTCTTCTTCACTGCACTCTGGCTCATGGCTGGACATCCAGGGCCCCTTGGCCCTCCATCCATGGAGATGGTTTCTCGTCTTCTGCAAATTCGCACTAGGCATGAAGGCTGAGGCTAGACGTCCCCTCTCTTGTTCTTTCCTCCATCTGTAGAGTGGATGCAAGTGTCCCCTGACCTCAGGCAGGAGTTACCGAGGGCTTTGCTGCCATGCAGGGGCCGTGTGCTCCGTGGAGCAGTGGTGCGTAAGTCCATGCGGTTCTGAAATCCCGATGTGAAGTATTAAGCTGGACTTTGCA
The DNA here is from genome assembly GCF_014898765.1 of Herpailurus yagouaroundi. Classification (NCBI taxonomy): domain Eukaryota; kingdom Metazoa; phylum Chordata; class Mammalia; order Carnivora; family Felidae; genus Herpailurus; species Herpailurus yagouaroundi. Next base: position 21,866,321 of record NW_024412430.1, on the reverse strand, counting down.
TTCATTTTTCCCAGTTAACTTTCTGGAAAGGGCGTATAGTGGAGACTGAGTGTGTCTGGGCCGGGGCCTGGGATCATGTGTGTGCAAGTGAGAACAGCTGGTCGAGTCTCAGAAGCCCTTCTGCACTGAAATTCTAAGGCACTGAGTTCTCTGTTAATAACTGGTACAGATTTGGTCTAGTGAGAGACATGCTTTCTAGATGGCTGGGAGCAAGGCCCAAAGCAGGAGGGTGTGTGCCTGGGCCACCTGCGGGGTCCCCCACAAGTGTGGCCAGCCGCCTCATGGGGCTGGGAGGTGAGGGGGATACTTGCTGGAGGGCCCTCAGCTCTACCCTGACTGTGTCACTTGTCTGGCCCTGCCCTGTGCTTTCACGGTGCTCTTTGGGGGAGCTGCTAGAAGGGGGCTTCGTGTGTGGGGCAAGCGTCCTCAGCCTCAAATGCAGACATTGGGAGGCCTTGTCGGCCTGTCACACTTTAGTTTTCTTGAATCTGCTTCGCCTCCCCGTTTATCGTGATCAGCAGACATGTTAAAACAGAGAGGAGGAGGGAGGGAGAGGAGGGGGATGGCAGTTGTGCCCGAGGCTTTGGGGCCAGACGCCAGGCAGAGCAGGACCTGGGTCAGCCCTCACAAACGTCCCTGGCCCGCATTCCTGGTCTCCAGCATGAGCTCTCCAGCCTGAGCGTGTTGTGTGTTGTGTGCACTGGCCACGAGCACAATAGGGTGTCTCTGTTCTGGCTCAAAATCTTGGTAGGAGTGGGAGCTCGTGACTTGCTTTGGTTTGGACTTGAATTGGGACCTCTGGACTTGGATCTGTTGTTGGGATGGTCTTCAGGGAAGGAAGTACATTAAGCCAAGGGACTCTGAGCACTTGCTATGCGACGGGAACATGGCAGCTGTTGGCATGTTTCTAATGGATGGTGCTGATAGGTGACAGGGACCACTACTGAACAAAAGCGAATCGACCTGTCCCCTCCCCCAAAGCATGCTACAAATGAAAAAGACAAGTATTTCAAGTAGCAAAGAATATAACATGCAGTTCACAGAAGAAACACAGATGATCAGGAAGCATAAAAGATGTTCACCCTCACCAAAGAAGAAAAAAAAGGAATGTTAAAACATAACGAGGTACCTTTTTGTGTAACCTATAAAGTTAGCAAACATTTATTTTGAAAGATAAAGTTCAGGGGATACAAGGCTTCGGCAGACGGAGAGGCTCTCCTGGCATGTCCGAGGGGCACAGCTCCCTGCCACGAGGAGGACATGAGGTGCGCCATGAGCACTGCAGGTGGGTGCGCTCACGGCCACCGCTCAGGTTCATACGGTGGCACATGAACCACACATGCTCGGCAGGCCCGCCCCTTATCCCCCTGCTTGCATACCTCGGTGGCAATCTTGGCCCTGGAGGCGGAGGGGCCGTTGTTGTCACAGGTGCCTGCAGAGCCCCAGGCCAAGGGGAATTGGGCATCCTTAGTAGGCATGGCTGCCGCCCAGGCTGTGCTGGCTCTCTCACTGTGGCCCTGTTTCTGTCGGAGGACAGAGGCATCTGAGGATTATTTTCTTTCTTTTTTTTTTAATTTTTATTTAAAAAAAATTTTTTTTTAACATTTATTTATTTTTGAGAGACAGAGCATGAGCAGGGGAGGGGCAGAGAGAGGGAGACACAGAATCCGAAGCAGGCTCTAGGCTCCGAGCTGTCAGCACAGAGCCCGATGTGGGGCTCCAACCCACAAACGCGAGTTCATGACCTGAGCCTAAGTGAGACGCTTAACCGACTGAGCCACCCAGGCACCCCCCCCGAAGATTATTTTCAAGTGACGAAAAGAAATATTCTGCTTTCTAACTCCATGTTTTTTCTCCTGTTATATTGGAGTGTCATTAGCACGTACTTCTTGCTCTATTCTCGGTTAAGTCTTTGTGAAACGAAAACTAAGGCACTTGTCTCTTCCTGGCCTTTGTCAAATCTTTGTAGTCTTCTTTTGGTAGAATTAAAAAGTATGATGGAATCCTTGTGGAGGTGTTTGTCTTATATTATTTTCACATATTCATTGGCTTTTAGACACTGAATCTGTTCTGAGTTTGCTAATTTAAAGTTTTTAGTTCTTTGTTCTATATGTTTTTCTAAGAAATACGGAAATCTCTGTACAAAGTCAGAAAACTGAGACGTTAGAAAATACAGTACAGGAAGTCTAGAGACACAGGTGTTTTCACAGACAGGTGAACACACAGGTACCTTGTTTTTCACTGCGTGTCCTAACGTGCCTTTCTACTCATGGGGTCTGATCTTAGGGTCAGCAGCTTGCCTTCTTTCTTACACGTGGTATGCTTCCGTAATAGTGTGTTCATGATCGTGTGTGGAGATGGGAGTGTGCGTGTGTGCACTGTGCATCGCTTCAATGTTTGGCTGTGATTACTGACATCTTGAAATGGATGTTTGAAAGTCCTGTTAGGAGAGAACATGAATATAACATCTCTGTGCTCTGTGGCGTTGTTTGTATGGATTGCTGTTTCGTGTTCCTGTGCACGTGGGTGTTGGTATGGGGTCAAGGTGGCATCTGTCAGATAAGATTTGCCGGCCCCTGTGAGTCCTGTGGGATCAGATCTGGGCTGTGGAAGGTCCCTGTCGGTGCCGAGGGCCTGCACCCCACTGTGGGGACACGGTGCTGTGGGGACCCAGGCCCCAGCCTCCTGTGGCTGGTCGCGCCAGGTTTTGGTGGCCTCGTGGTTGTGTGGCCTGGAACTCACTGGGCCAGGCGTGGATGGAAAGCGTCTAGCTTGTTTGTGAATTGAATCAGCTGATGAGTAACCACAGTAAGTGATAGGTAGCATCACTATTTTTTCGGAACGCCAATTCCATTTTAATGTGAAACACCTCAAGAATTTCATTCTGTGCCGTTGACCTAGTGGCCCAGGAAACGTGCTTCCTCTGCCAGGTGGTAGTGATGTTAGGCTGCTTGTCTCCTATTCTTCGTCCTCTCAGGTTCCTTTCCCAAAGAAACGTGTGGTTCACAGAGCTACATCTTACCCTGACTGATCTCCCCCAGCCCCCGACAGGCTCAGCACAGCTGCAGCCTTTTCTGTCCAGATTCTTACCCTCTTTATGTGCTAGACTAGGGCAGCATACCTTGTGTATCCTCATAAAAACAATTCTGAGTCACTTTTATGTGTTGGTCAGGTGTAATCCCGGAGACGGGTGTCTTCACGTGTCCTGGCCGTGCTCTGACATGTATGGGTGTTTTGTGTTGAGCTCGTCCGCCTGTGTTAGGGGTTTGAACCCTCCCTCGATGGCAGAGAGTCCTGAGGAGTCCTGGCAGTTGCATGAGAGGCACACATGGACGTCCCATCTGACTGTTGGGTAGGAATTGGAGCATCACTTTCCGTGTTCCCAACTTCGTGTGTGACAACCTGAACGTGTGACATTAGCTTAAATCAGGGCACTAGGAGAATGTCCTTGCAGGGGTGTTGGGGGTGTGACTCGTGGTCCCCCATCCCGGCGCCCAGTCCCCCGTGCTCTGTGGTGGGAGTCTCAGGCCTCCTCAGGGCTCTGCGGGGCTAGGGGTGGGAACAGGTGCGCGTCCAGGCCCCTTCTGTCCCAAGCTGGGGAGCACACAGAAATGAAGATGTGTGCATGCCCGTTGCAGGCTGGCCACACTTGGTCACCACATCTGTGACCTCGTGCATACACTGGATATTTCTACTAGGAGTTTGGTCTTTTATCTTTCTTTCCTGTTTTGTTGCCTCCCTTCTGGTTTTATTTGCCTTCGCTCCTTCATTCCTGTTGACAAGTCACTCAGCTCGTGGTCAGTGCCCCTTCGGGCAGCCTGCACCCACGTGGTGGTGACGTGAGTGAGAAGTCAGCGTGTGGGCCAGACGCTTTCACCTCCGGTGCACGCAGGCACCAGCACCGCGCCAACGAGACCCACAGGCAGGAGGGTCAGGTTTGCTGTCTCCCCCATGTTCAGTGAAGGATGACCCCAGGTGTCCTGCTGCAAAACGAGGCCCGCAGAGCCCGGTGATGTGTGCTGGCCTCTGTCCTCACCACTGTTCTGGGTGTGCTGATGGCCTGCTGCGACCCAGTCTGTGTACAGTCCTTTGGGATGGCCTCATCCCGTAGCGGCACAGGGTCACTGGAGGGATGGCGGGCTGTGGTTGCCTCCAGTCACTGTTGCCGTGCTGCACATGGGTCCTTTCCCTTCCCTCTGAGCCTGACTCCTGTCAGCAGAATTCAGTGTGAGCTTGCAGGCTTCCTGTGGCCTGTGTGGGTCCCAGCAGGTCTCTCCCAAGGCATGGCTGGTGACAGGTCGCCTTTCTGAGCAGTTGTGGAGAGTGAAGCCAAAATGTGTGTTCTTCGAGGCAAGGCGTCTGTCATATACCCAGTAGCTTGTTTCAAGTTGTAAAGTGACAGAGTCATCCTAGTGAGATGTTCTGGACTTTAGAGAAACTGCCTTTTGACAAGATGCTTTTCAGGCAGAATTTTAGATTTTATAGTATGGTTATTAGGAGGCCATGTGATTATCTAGATTAGGACATTACTTTTAGTTTGGCAGTGACCTATAAACAGTAACACTGGTAGTATATGTAAATGTAGGTTCTGTGTGATCTTCGGTGGGATAAGCTTTCCACTTCGGTAGCAAGTAGGGCATGGCCGCCCTGCCCCGCCCCGTGCTTGCCGGCGTGGGGCCCATCGTGAGGGTCGCGTGCTTACGGGGCTGTATGTTTGTCGAGGCTCTGTGTTGAGCTTCGTGTGGTATGGAGAAGTCAGGCTTATGCCGTCTCCGCCGTATACCTTCTGGCTGTGGTTCCGTGATTCCTTCTTTCAGCCATTGGCTACCTGCTTGGCGGTGGCGTGAGTGCTTATCCTCACGGCGTGTGTAATCTAGTGATGGAAATGGGCGACAGTGCAGTGCCAGTGTGACACACGCCGTGAGGGACATGGCCGTGAGAATAGCAGACGGGCTGGGTAGGGACGCCTGCAATGAGGGGACGTTGCCGCCAAGGCCTGAAAGATGAGGCGTCATAAATAAAAAACTCTTCTGTCGTGAAGAGAGGGGCTGGAAGTCCCGACAGAGTGCGGGGTCCCTCTGCCTCGCCAAGAGCCTGTAGGACACAGGACTTCCTGGAAGTCTATAAGAAGAACATGGTGCACTTGCCGCGATGAAGGAGGAAGTGTGTGGACTATCTGTGCAGGCGGCCCCAAGAGAAGATGTCACATGTGGAGAGGTGCCCGTCTCCATCTTCATCAGGGAAGTGCAGACCACCAGACCATGCTGGGGGTCACCGCACCCCAAGAACGACTGCCAGGGGAGCCACAGAAGACTGGGCGCATTCAGGGCGGTAGCTGGACCAGAGCCCCAGCGGCAGTGTGCTGTCCCGGGGGCTCATCTAGCAGGGATGCTGGGTCCAGGCCTCTTGACGCGGGTGGCGGGTTTCCAGGGCACTCAGAGCCTGGGAAAGCCCGAGTGTGCTGTGAGAAGTCTCGTAACCCTTACCCTTGGGAAGGGGTCTGGAGCGGGGTGAGGGGCAGCCTCCGGCGGGTCAGCCATGCCTCAGTTTGGTGACTTGCATGCGTGCTCAGTTTGTGGACATCCGCTGAGCTGTGCCCTTATAACTGGTGCATGTTTTTATAGGTATATCCTACTTCCAGTGTCTAGAATTGTGAACGATAGATGTTATGTTTCTTTATAAAACCTGTAAGTATCTGAGTAATTTGTTCTAAAGTTTCACTAGATAAATGTCACTGACTTTTTAGCGAAAAAGTACGTAAGCATCTCTATTTATGCCACATTTTGGATCACTGCAGTGCCGCTAACCTTTCCTTCCCAGTGCTGGAATGCTCCTGCTGGACGCAGCACAGCTGACAGCTTGTGCGCCGAGCCCTGCTCCAGGCCCCCTGCCCCCACAGTTGGTGCCTTGTTCTTGACTTTAAACAGAATGATCTTGGCATGATCGTTGTGCTCCTGGAATACTCACGTTCAGTTTGGTGGCTCCTCATCGCAAAGGATCCTTCTAGTCTTGCAAAGCTGTGGCCTCAGAGGGTACAGATGACTCGGACCGAGCACTGGTCGCCCTGAGTCCTTGCAGAGGACCAGGAACTGGACGCCGGGCAGCTGTGCAGTGTCCCTTCACATGGCTGGGACCGAGGAGCCGGATCGGGCTCTGAGAGGTGCCGCATGGGGACTCTTGTTTACTGTGGGCGCCTGCTCCTCCTCTCTCCTTCTTTTTGCTGTTTGTTTGGTTTGGTTTGGTTTATTTTATTTTATTTTATTTTTTTTTTTTTTAGTAGCAGAACTGACATGAAGTCTGTTGGAAGATGGGAGAATTAGTGGGTCTTAAAAAAAATCTGTCACTTGAGTCTGTTAGGAGGCAGGTCCAATAAATTGCGCTCTTCCCTGGCCTGCCCTGTGGCCAGCACTGATTTCAGAAGCTGGTTTGGGCGCGGGCCCTGTGGGGAGGGATGGGGGGAGGAGCCCTGCCAGGAGGCAAGGGAGGCCCATCTGCGGGGAGATCCTGTCCGTTCCCCGAGCCCGTGGTGAGCTTCCGTTTATGTTGTGGTCTGCGGTCTACAGATGAGCAAAAACGTTTATGAAATAATGCCATGTGTACCACGTTTACTGCATTCTGTTCCATTTCAGTGTTTATAAAATGCTGGTTGAACTCTTCTGGAGATACTAATGGGTCACAACCTACAGTTTTTAAAAAAATGCCGATTGGAATACCTCAATCTGGCCTGTGAGATGCTCAGTGCTCTTCCCGCTGTCCCTTTCCACACCCTGATTTTTCCTGCTTTCCAGTGGAAGCTGTCCCCCAAATCCCATTCTGCCGCCCACTCTCTGAGCGCACTCCCTCTCCTGGGCCACGTCCCTGCGCTCCCAGGGCCTCTCAGAGAACAGGCCGGGCGCCCCGTGTCTGGTTCCAGCACGTGATACGTTACACATATTTATGAATGATGAGGAATATCCGAGCCAGGTAACATTTAATCCTCCTCTGCCTGATATCTCTCAGTGGAGTGTGATTGTTTTATCCTGTTTCTCCAAGACGACTGAACTCCTTGGAGGCAGGGCTGTGCTGCCCGCTCTGTGGCCCACCCTGTCATCTTTGAGGCGGGTGCTGAGGTTGGGTTAGGTGCTCTGTGTTTCCTCTTCCAGGGAGTGGCTGTTGCTGCCCAACCGAGTAGGCCGAAAGCACCCCCAGCGTAGGGCTGTTTCCGGAGGTGGTTTGTTGGGGGAGGCGAGGTCAGTAAAGCTGAGGTGTCGCTGAGTCTGTGGGCTCCACATGGGCTACTGTGGTGGAAGGCCCATGCCATTCAGTAACCATGTTCCTTTTGTTTATGTTCAGCCATATCAGCGGGAACAAAATTGGCTGGGAGAAGACGGGAAACCACTCAGAGCCGCAAGCACGGGGAGACCCAGGAGACCAAACAAAGGTAGTGGGTTGGCATTTATTCCTTCATGTTCTGACTCTTTGAGCCTGTGATGTTAGGAATTGGTTTAAAGCAGAGTACTCTCTCTTTTAAAGCATGTTATGAGTAAGAGACACTGGCATGGGGGTGTCACACATTTTGGGGATGGGAGGGGAAGGGGTCACATTGGTGAGGGGGTCACAGACATGGGGGTGGGGGTCACAGATGTCTGTGCAGGGGAGGAGGTCACAGACATTGGTATGGGGGAAGGGGTCGCAGATGTCAGTGTGTGGGGGGGTTGGGGTCACCAACATGGTGGGGAGGGGTTCATAGAGGTTGGTGTGAGGGACAGGGTCATAGATGTGAGGGGAGGGGGTCACAGAGATAGGGAAGGGGAACGGGGGGCATCCTACTGTCTCACGGGGCGGGTTGAGGGCCTGGTGGAAATCCTCCCATCTGCTGGCACATGCTTTTGTCAAGACCCAAAGGCTTGCAGAGTCCTCGCCTCCTGCAGGGTTTTGTGGGGATTAAATGAGAAATCACTTGGGATGTGCACATTAAAGATGAAAATAAAGTAAATTCCATTCCCCCTTTGGTCTGCCTCTGCCTGTTGCTAGTGATTTCTAGAAATACCTTTAACTACAGTCACGTCTGTTCCCACATGCGGTCACTTAGGATGTGCCCATCTCTAGCAGGAGAGGACTTGTTTTCTGCACAAGGTGACACAATGTAGGAAATTCATTTAAGACTCTGAAATACTCTCACTTTTGAAGGGTTATCCTATCAATAAGCAACAGAAATGCTTGCTGGATGATGGTTTTTAGCAAAGCACCTTCCAAAATTTTTAGCTATTATTGTGTCTATATTCTGAATGGAGAGTATAGAAAACACTTATGAGTTATCCTTGAGTTTTTTTTAAGACCAGTTTTGGTACTTTGTGTTTTAAAGGATAAAGTTAAGCACTTCTATACCATTGTAAAGAATAACGTTTTGTATCAAAACAGAGAAATGTGTATTCCTTAGATTGGCACAGAGTCAAGCAATATGCAATTATTATTTCCAGCATTTATCATGAGAAAGAATAACTCCGTTTATTGTGCAAATAATAATTGGTCTCAGCAAACAGTTTGGACTTGGCTACAGTTTATAAAGACAACAGGAAGGGTGTCCCTTTGCCCTCCATGTCCTTAGCTGCTGCCTGCCACCCTACATCCCTGAGTCCCCCACTCACTCTTTCCTGTGCAGCTTGCACACATTCTGTTTTGGCGGTTGGTTGTTACCGAGTGGGTGTTTTTTCATAGTGTTTTACTGTGTACATATTTCTGTCATGTAGGTCTGACTCCTCAGTTTTAATGAAATTAGCTTGTTTTTTGCTTTAATTTTTGGTAAATGGTTTCCTGTGCGTACTTAATTTGGGGCTCTGTAATGACAGAAGAGAATGCCCAAGTTAGGGTTTCTGTTTATTCTCCCACTGCCGGCCGTGGTGGTGAGGAGTAGGTGTGAGCCCCTGTTGTGTGCACTGCTGGGCAGGGACACAGCCTTTCCTGGCACCCCCTTTGTCATCTGGGCAGAGGACCTTGCCTTCTTGGCACTAGGCAGGGTCTCCACGGAACTTGAATCACATGGATGGGCCACATGGGCCACACGGAGCAGGTGGGACAGGGTGGCTTCCCAGGGGTCAGCAACCACAGAATGCCACTTCCCCCCTCGGGGGCCCTGGGGACTAGTCATGTGAAGGGGGTCACCCAGCAGAAGGTGCACACCCCCCCCCCCCCCCCCCCCCCCGGGCTCAGGGGGCAGCTCCCATCCCTGTCTTTGGGGAGTGGTCCTTTGCACAGGGGCACGGTGAAAGAAGGGAAAACATGAGCTGACTTGTTCCCCCCCCAATCCCCCTTCCCCTGCCTGTGGCTCTGCAGACAGAAGGCTCGTCTACGGCCTCCTCGGGCAGCCAGCTCGCTGAAGGGAAGGGGAGTCAGATGGGCACTGTGCAGCCGATCCCGTGCCTGCTGTCCATGCCCACACGGAACCACATGGACATCACCACACCGCCCCTGCCCCCGGTGGCGCCTGAGGTCCTGAGAGTGGCAGAGCATCGGCACAAGAAGGGGCTGATGTACCCCTACATCTTCCACGTCCTGACCAAGGTACGACGGGTGTTTTCTGTCTTACCAGGCAGGTATCTGAAATGAAATGCATTTCTGCTTCCCAAACCTGGAAAGGGCGGAAATGTGTACCAGCAAATGCAGTCGGAGAACTTGGGAAAATCTTACTTTCCCTTCCATCTGGTATAAAATACTTTTGAAACTTCAAATTAATGGCACATCGTGTTATTTTCTGACTTGTAAATTTATTTCTAATTTCAACATTTCTTGCACCGTGTTGATGCTCTAATGTTAGGTTTAATTTGATGTCACATACAAGACCTGTTCTGTCATGTGTCCTGGAAGTGCCCCTCTGGAGTGGCCGCTGGAGGGCTTGCTTGTCGAGTGCAGCTTCTATGGCACTGAACAGAAAATCCGGTACGGGATTGTGTAACACGTTAGCGGTCAGAAAATGCAGTTTTCTGTTTACACGGTGTCATAATTCCACTTGAGTAACGTCTTAACAAATGTATGCTTAAATATACATCCAGCGTGGCATTGGTTTTGAATCCTGGTGTCTTGAATGGATCTATGTGTCCATTTAAATTTTCTCAGTGATTTGTAGTCTTTATGTTGGTGTTTATAACCCTAGACCCACAATTTAACATGTAACCTTGGTGACCAGATTTTTCATGTAAAATTGGTTTATTGCTATCCTGTACTTTTAACACCTTTTCATCGGTGTCTCTACCACCACAGATCATCAGATGTTTTTCTCCCTGTTTTGCAATCCATCTGTGGTTTGTAAAGCGGGGTCTGTAAGTGCAGAAGCCCCCTGCCCCACAGCAGTTGGACGTGGCTGCGACCGTTAACCGGCCGACCCGAGTGTCGCTCGCTTGTATCAGTCAAAGGGCACCACAGTAACTCAGCTCCTTTCATTTATTTTTAAATTACGGTTGCCTCCAAGTCTCACGTACTATTTGCTATGGGTCTGCACGTATGCTTTCGCTTTTCAGATTATGGTTGTGAAGTAAACAGTTTATTTTTCAGGGGCAACGCATATTATAAGGGTAAGTGGAAAGTTCCTCTCGCGGGAGAAGGACTTGTTGAGTTTAAAGGGGCCCGGGTTTCGGGGGAAATCGCGCCCTGTGCCGTGGGGTTGTGTGGGCTGTGAGGTCCCGGACCCCTGTGCCTCTGCCCTGCCCGCTGTGGTCTGATTGGGGACGGTCTGAGTGACAGGTGGCCTGTCCTCTTCCACCACTCACTGATCTATCTCAAGGGCAAATAGTAATAAAGTGACTGTAGTTGACAAAAGTAAACAACTATCTTTTCAGATTTAAAAATGCCACCTAAAAATTTTCTGTATGTTAGGGAAAGCTTAGACTGTCAGGCACGCCGTTTCCTGCAAGCTGCGTGGCTCTGGTATTAAATTTTCAGGCCAAGATGTCCTCAGTGGGCGAGGCTTCACGCTCACGCAGGCAGCCAGCTGAGCCAGGGGCCTGGAGAGAGTGCCCACCACACAGCGGTGCCGGCTTCGTGAGGATAGGGAGAGACCAATTTTGAAATTAAATTTATGTGAACAAAGAGCAAATACTATGGAATTCTTGAAAGATACGTTATCGATAAATTTAACAGCCATTAGAGGTCATATGGACGTTCTGACATTAGGAATACAACTGAGTAAAACTCCTGCCGGATCTCTTGATGTGTGTTGACTCCCTAGCACATCTGAGACAGACGGGGCCACAGAGGTCCTGCCCCCACGAAGGTGTGGGCCACATGGCCCCTCGTCTTGTGCCGAGGCCGGCCACGTGCCAAAGCCTCGCAAATCAGACAGCACTGAAGAGAGTGCCCACAGGGGGACCGTGCTTGCACGTGGCCGTGTTTTACGGAAGCGCTTAGTGAAGACAATTTGACCATTTTGTTTTCAGGATACTCATTTCTTGGATTGTACATAGGCTATTAAAAACTACGAATTTCATGACTCATAGTAAAGTTTGCAAGTTCTCAGCATTTTCTATTCTATTTGTTGTCTGCTGTTATCTGTCTAGATGGTTTCAAAGACTTGGGGATCGTCTGTGGTTTCTTATGCTTTGGTTCCAGATTCAGGATGAAACCACATAGATTTTATTTTGACTCTCTGAGCATATGTTTTGACAACTGCTAATGAACTCCCTAAACATCCTGCTGCACACAAGTGGTTAAGCATTGATGTGGAATGGAATTGCAATGTCGTTAACTGGAGATAATACAGTATATTTCTGTGAGTTTGTTGTGAATTCAACATGAAAAATGTGCAATATTATTCTGCTTTCTTCCATGCAAAGGGTGAAATCAAAATTGCTGTTTCTATTGAAGATGAAGCCAGCAAAGACCTGCCTCCCGCCGCCCTGCTCTATAGGCCAGTTCGCCAGTATGTTTACGGAGTGCTGTTTAGCTTGGCAGAAAGCAGAAAGAAAACTGAGAGACTTGCTTTTAGAAAGAACAGACTTCCACCAGAATGTATGTACTGTGAAATCCATTGTTTGTTTTCCTCGGTACCTCGTAATCTCTTGTGCATTTTCTAAAGCCTTAGAGGATTGTGACTGAGTTCGCCCTGAGCGTCCCCACGTGAGACGGTGGGCTTCACGGGGCCCTTCGGAGAGGAGGACAGGCCCCGGGCTGTTTTCCTCAGTAACATTCCAGTCATGGTGTCTATTTGGTAAACCGTTTCCACTTTAAACTGGACATTGAGCTGGAAACGGTCTAGACGGGCGCCATCTCGCCGTGGCTAGCGCGTCCCGGCAGGGCGACAGTGGCGTCCGCTCTGGTGTCCGCAGGCGCGTCCGGACTGCAGAGTCTGTGTTCCCGGGGAGGACCTCACCGCGTTGCAGCTGCTTCTGTGCGGGTGGCGCGTACCTGCGCACTGCGCACGGCCCGTGGCAGACAGGGTCCTGGTAGCGGTCTCCCTCCGGGGCTGTACCCGACCGACCCTGGGGTGGAGGGGAGTGGAGTGGAGGGACACAAGGTGCTGCTTGACGTGCTGGCAAAAGCTGAGGTCAGAGCGCGTTTTCCATCTTCCAGCGAGTGGGCCGGTGGAATACTCGGGGAGAACCGTGCCTTTCTGTTCTGGGTAATTTTATCTGCTAACGTAGGGAGTGTAAAAGTCACTGTATATTTCTTAGGAAATATAGGAAAGTTTTCCAAAATGTACAGTCTGAATTAAGAATATCCTCAGCTGTGGAGAATAGGTCACCAGATCATCCCCTCAGCGCAGGCTGTCTGGGGACGAATCCCCTGCGTGTGTACTGGGGCAGCGTGGGCCTGGTCATGCTGCAGTCGGGTGGCACTCGGGGACGCAGGTGACAGTGGGTCTTACCTTTGGACTCTAACCTGGAGAGATTCTGACAACTTTGAAAACTTGATCCGTAGATCCTGATGTCTCGTTTCTGATTACCGTGCCAAGATGTGGTTCTATAAAAAAAATGAAGCCTCTGTCAGTGAGGCCATTTGAGGATGGCCGTTGAGCTCTGCAGCCCCTGCTGACTTTGACTGCCACTTTGACTGGGGCTGGAGGTGCCACGGGAGACACCGAGCATCGTCAGCCGGCTCTGCGTGGCCAGGACGTTCCTGGCGGATGCATCTGCTTTCTCGCTTTGCACAGGGTCAGCCACTTTTCTGCACCGGCCACCTGGGCCCCGTAGCTGTGACCTCCCCTCCAGTGTCCACCAGCCCTGAGCACCCTAGGCCCCTTGCTTCTCTCCTGGGCCTGGCCTGCCAGCTGTTGCAGAGCCCTGGGCAGCCCCACTTCCTGCCATGTCCTTGGCTCCAGCGTACCATTTTGACTTTGGTGGTAAAAGCTGGTCTTTTCCTCATTTGCTTCTGTTCCAGAAACACACTTACTATTATTTAGCACCTTCCCTGGAAGTTTTCAGTGATCACAGCTTGGGACCCTCAGGTGGTCTCCAGGATGGGTCCCCTCTGCAGTGCCCACAGCCTTGTAGAGCAGTCCGGGTGGGTGGGTGTTCTCTGCTCGCGCCCCTCCTTTCCTGGGGGTTCTCTGCCGCCGGTGAGCTGTGGGTGTGGGGGATGGGTGGGAAATGAGAACTGCTCCCCACCTTGTGCGTGCGTTGTGACCCTGGGCGGTGCAGGTGTCCGGCTGGCCTGTGGGCAGGCAGCAGGCGAGCAAGAGGCACGGGACAGCGCTCACCGCACAAACCAGCACCCTCTGGGCATAAGCGAGAGAGCAGCGCACTGTGCTGCAGGCCGGGTGTGTGTGCACCCCATGTGGTGGGATCTGGCACTGCGGAGGGAGGACGGGTCAGGGCTCGGGGCTAGGACAGTGAAGAGAGGAGGGGGTGGGGGGATGGTACAGATGGGCTCTGCCAGCCCTGAAGCTTTCATGCATGGGGGTGCATGGACCGGTGGACGTTCTGGGGGATGTTGGTGCTGAGCGTGCTGCGGTCTTTCTGCTCAAGTGACGAAAGAAAGTGGGTCCTGACTTCTGCGTCAGCGACCACGGGCAGGCCACTGAAGGTGAGGTAAGAGTGACGTTTCTGTTCAGGAGGATGGGCTGGGTAGGGACAGGTGACGAACTGAGGCAGCGGGAAAAGAGGGGTGCCCCTGCCTACGTGGAGCTGAGGCAGCCCTGGCACGTCGGTGGTACCCAGACAAATGTGTGACTAATGTGCGTTACAGAGAACCGTGGACCTCTAGGTGGAGAGGTTTGTCCATCTGACCTCTCAGTTTACAAGTAGAGAGGTCTTAGTTCGCTCTCTCGGGAGCAGCTTTGGAACCCAGGCCTGTTTGGTCTTTTCGGGGACCTGTGGATTTGTTTCATGCCTCGGTCGTATTAATAAGGGAAAACAGCCTATGGAGAAGGTTCTTATGTCGGTAATCCGTGCTGCTGTTTGCCGGCTGTCCCGCTAACTGGAGTGCTAGCTCTCCACAGGGAAGAGTTTTGTCCTTCAGAGCTTTTGTGAGCGCTGAGCCCAAACACTGTCCGCTCCCTCGGAGCAAACCTTGTGCAGGAGACGAATGTGCACCGGTGACCTGACGCGGCTCATTGACACTGCGCCACGATCGTTTCCTGAGGCCCACTCTTAGATGCCAGCCGACTCTGAACGCCAGTGTGGTGACACCCCTGCCGTGGACTTCCTGCCTGAGCTGTGTCCTAAGTGACTACATCTCAGTGTCCTTAGGAAGCAAGTTCTTGGGACTCTGGATGAGGTGAGGGTGATAATGCTGGTCGTGCTGGAAGGAGGCAGCTGCTCAGGAGGCCCCGGTCAGCGAGCTTTGACAGAGGAGCCTGTTAAAACCCCGTTTTACCTATGGCCACTCTTAGACTGTCTGCGGGTGAAATGAGGTCAGTGTCATTTTGCAGGAGATTCTGAAAGCACTGACTGTGTGCTGTGAGGTCTTTGGGGCAGGTTTGGTTCTCAGATGCCCTCTGGTCCTGCCATCTATTCTGTGGGTCCCAGGTGAGCCCGCCTCCTGTGGCAGGTGAGGCTCCTGATCCAGCACGGTGTCAGCATGCTGTGCATGCCAGTGTGGGCTCAGCAGGCTCACCGTGACCACTGGGCTTCCCCAGAATGGCTTTGTTGTCAGAGGACTAGTCCGAGAGCATATGGAAGCCTACAGGGTTGTTTAGAAGTACTGCGCTCTGGTCACATTTAAGACCTATATCCGTTTGGAAATGTGGTCTCTCAATCGGTCTACATCCCATACAGTGTACATGACATACGAGTGCTCGTGTGACTTTGCCAAGCTTCCTTTTTAAAGTCATCATATGGTTAAAACAGGACATCCACTCTCAGGTCCCTAAAACTCTGGCCTGTGAAAGTCATACTGAATTACATGCTGGCAGCTTATTTTTTGTGTGCCCATCCCTGGTCTCCATCGTGTTACTGTTAGGAAATTCATCAGGATCTTGTTCATTAGGACAGTAAGCTGGTTGCAGTCACCATCGGGGGCTCTAGGCCCCTCCAGCAGGCCAGGCGGAAGACCACAGACCTGGCACAAGCGCTTTGCCCCGGGTGCTGGATGGGGACAGCGCAGTTGCTCTGGGGCAAGGCGGGACCAGGGCGCTGCCTCTGTGGCTGCTGGCATTTGGGCCTGGGGCTGGTGCCCCGGCTGGAGGCTGGAGGCTTGGAGCGTGACGCTCCTGGCCTGCTGGTGGCTCTGGACTGGCTGCCTCCTGGCGGCACCCCTCAGCTGCCCCTCACCCGGCCAAGGGGAACAGGAGGGGCTGGAAGAAAGGGTCAGGTTCCAAAAAGACTGCAGGGTAACAAGACTCCTCAGCTGTAGTTGATGAGGAGAAAACCCAGGAGGTAAAGTTCTGTGCTGTGCACAGTTTAAAATTATTGTCCGCTTACGAAAACTGGCCTCTGTTTTCTGTAAAAGACTCCCCAGGACCTCAGAATTAAGTAAATGATAGAGACAGGCTTGTAGAAAACAAGTGGATGTAAATTACAGACACAGGAGATGGATTTGTGGCTGTAGGAAGCAAGTTTATGTACCTGAGTACTATTTTAGAAAGGATTTCCCCAGAGTCTCCATTTTATAAATCATCAGGAAAAGCCAAAGGGAACATGGATTTTTTTGTGTTCCAATTTGCTATAGAAATTTTGTGTCAAATAATTGGGACTGCTGATGAAAAATGAGTAAAATTAAATTGGTTCACATGGATTATATTATAAAATTTTTTAATGTTTACTTTTGAAACAGGCAGACAGAACATGAGCAGGGAGGGGCAGAGAGAGAGGGGGAGACACAGAATCCGAAGCAGGCTCCAGGCTCCGAGCTGTCAGCACAGAGCCTGACGTGGGGCTCGAAGTCATGGACTGCCAAGATCGTGACCTGAGCGAGTCAGACGCTTAATTGACTGAGCCACCCAGGCATCCCCACATGGATTATATTGTAAAACAAAATACTTTAATATGGCCAACGTCAGTGTGCTGTTTTAGAATGTGTGGAAATTGGTTATCATAAACATTTTCTCCATGATTTTACAAAGGCTGTTTATATTAATCTGAATTTCTTTATTTTATGAAGCTTTCCAGAAGTAGCATTACCGAGTCTTTTCCTCACGGACCTCTGAGTACCCGAGCCTGTGGATCAGTGCTGTGGGCCAGTGTTCAGTGGCAGTGTTCAGGGGGGTGTTCAGTGGCAGTGCTGTGGGGCACTTTTTCAGAGCAGTATTTGTGATAGGCCCTTGAACTCCCAAGCTTCTGATGCCCTGGGAATGATGTATGTAGGGAAAGTGAGGACAGGAATAGTTGCGGGCATGGTCTGTAACCACACGTTGTGTGTGCTCTGTGGCTTACGAGTCCTGGAGGGTGTCCCCACACCTGTTCGCACGAGGAAGTGGAGAGCCAGCTGGACCCCACCACCCTGCATGGCAGTGTCCCACGAGAAGGAAGGAACAGCCGCCATTGTGCCCAGTTTTCTGTATCTGCGTTGATGCGAAGGAACCAGAGTTTGTTTTTACATATATGTGTGGTTTTGTTGTTTTTCTGTGACCTTAGTTAGCGCAGCAGGTAGACCAGGACCCCCCCACCCCCGCCCCGAGCCCCCGATGCACATTTGCACACACGCCTGTATAGAGACCAGAGGTCCAGCCGGTTGCAGTCGTGGGGGGTGTTTGTCTCCATCTTCCCCTCAGCCGCACCTGTGTTGCACACTGGGCCGGTGGCCGGTGTGGCCAGTGCTCACGGTGCTCTGGCACTGAGCTCAGAGATGTCCTTCATCTCGTGGCTTGTGGGCAGCCACCACCGCTTGGTTGAAATTGGCTTGCAGAATGAAACATTTTCGTTATTCCTGGTCTGGGATGGATCCCAAGTCGGCATTATAACATTTATAGCTGGTGGTCATGTGTTTATATGTGATACCGTGGTTAACGTCTGATGGAAACGGGTTCTCACGGACAGCTTAGGTGTAATAGTGTTTTATGTCCCCAAATTGTGTTTTGCAGAGGTACTTTCTGTAAAGAAGGTGCAGTAGCCTCTACTAATACAGAAAACAGATACCTTGGGGTTTTTGCTCTAGTGTAAGCAAAGGAAGATGATCTCATGTTGAGTGTTTTCAAGTCTGCCTGAAATGGTGAGTTTTTTTTGTCAGTGGAAAAGCCGAGATGGGTATTTGTTGATGGTGGCGTGGGTTTATTCACCAATAGCAGCTGGCTTTGCTGACCTCTGGGTGTGAGGTCACATCTTTGAACATGTCTTTCTAAAATGGAGTCGTCATGGACATGCTTTTATATCCCACTGCTCTTGCCTGAATGGCAGACATGTATGCTCACTGTGTTCTTAATAACCCAGTCCCCATATGCAGTCCCCATATAACCAGTGTTTTTTGCAGACGTAAGAGTCCAGATGGCTTACTGTTAGCTGGCCACTCTCATCTGTTTGTTCTGTGAGTGGAGTCACAGAGCCCGAGCCCTCTGTCCTGGGTGGGGCCAGGGAGGGCTGTACACATTCTGGGGGGGGGGGGGCCACACACGTGTACACAGAGGCAGCCGTTTGTCACCCTGGAAATGGATGTTCCTGGGATTCTTTATCAGCACTGGTCTTTAATTAGTCATTCCTGGGTAACGAGCCTGTAGTTGATCTCACACGGTTGTGAATGGCTGCGAGCCTCGTGTGTCCTCATCAAGACTGTGTTAAAGGGCGTCCTTGTCCCTTTTCCCTATCCTGGTCCCAAGGCTGGGCCTCAGGGTTTAAGGAGACCCTGAGTGTGGTGTGGCACATGGGGGTTGGCCCCTCAGCCCCATGTCCCCCACCCCTATTTGGTACATAGAAGGTATCCTATAAATGTCTGTTAGGTTTCTCGTCGGAGGTTTCACCACTAGTAAGTGGTGGTATACAAGATCTCCGAAAACAGATACATATAGGTTAAAAATAAAGCAAGTCAGGACAGCTTTGCTTTTGTTTTTGGAACAAAGTTTTGTGTTCCTACACCTTGATTTTCTTAAATTAGACATGCATTTCCAAAATTAGATTTGAGCTGCTCATAAGTAGTGGAGATGAGAGGAAGTGAGTATGCGAGACCCTCCATCACAGGGAGCAAGGCCCCCTCCTGCCTCCTTCTTGGTGGGTGCAGAGCAGGTTCCCTGGATCTCCGGTACTTCCCCAAAGCCTCTGCTGGGAGTACGTGTGCACAGCAGCTCCCTGGAGGTGTAGGCGCGTGTGGGGTCCTTTGAGCCCGCCCTGTGCATGGGCTGCTGGGGGGCGGGCCCCCAGGGGAGGGGGACAGGCGGGCTTGAGCAGCTGGCTCAGCCCCCTTCTCTATGGGGCCTGGACCATAAGCATTCTGACCTCAGGAATGAGTATGTGCTCCCCAAACCTGTTTCTAACTTTTTTAATGTTTATTTTTGAGAGAGAGACAGAGACAGAGTATGGGCAGGGGAGGGGCAGGGAGAGAAGGAGACACAGAATCTGAAGCAGGCTCCAGGCTCCGAGCTGTCAGCACAGAGCCTGACGTGGGGCTCCAACCCATGAACTGCGAGATCATGACCTGAGTCTGTGATCAGGTTCACCGACTGAGCCACCCAGGCGTGCCTCCCCAGACCTGTTTCTAGGTGAAAACAGGAACTGATAAAGTGGGATGACCATGGAAGGTGTTAGAAAGCAGTGGAGATGGAGCTGATGGGGAGGTCACAGGCGCAGGTAGAGACGGACTTCGTGGGGACGCCTCCAGAGGGGGTCAGATCAGAGACCAGGCATTGGGCAGCCAGCCTGTGTGTGTGTGTGTGCGCGCGTGTGCACGGGTGTAGGCGTGCGCGTGTGGTGGGGAGAAAGGGAGAGGAGCTACGTTAGCTAATCCTACAACCAAAGATAAAATCTAATCATCGCCTTTAAGTCTTTGCCACAAAAAGGAGTATGTTACAAAATAGATTTGTTTTTGCTTTTTTGGCATGAAAATTAGCTTTGTGGATCAACCAGTGGACACACAGCCTGCTGGTTAAGGGCTTGTTTTGTGACCAACCTTGGCCTGTTTATCTGGAGCTGACGATTGCCAGCCCCTGACACTAGTTGGGCAGAGGGGACCTCGTGGCGATGATGGCCGCCCTGTGTGTGCCGAGTATGCTGGGGCTTGGCAGGCGTGGGGCTAGATTGTGAGTCCAAGGACAGGGTCGGCTGGGCAGTGGGGACTGCGTGGGGGTGTGGCCGGCATCTAAAAGTAAGGATGAATACAAAGGTGCATGTATTTATATATACATGTGTATCTGTTTGGACTTGATGGACTTTAAAACAATCATTTTATGTGTTTTAGATTTTCCTTTGATATTTAAACACTAAGATACTCAAATGTGAATGAAAGGGCTTTTTTCCCTGTGACAAAACAGTAACTTTTTTGTAAGAGGACGATTTGGGGGAATTTTGTTGACCTGCACCCCTGCTCCAGCAGCCTGCTCCTGGGGTGGGAGTCCTGGGCTCCTTGCGGCACACTTTCCCTGCCTTGTCTGGGGCTGGGCAGCTGCCGACGACCCGCAGGACCCTATGCCGGTGGGAGGGGTGGGGCTGCAGGTGGGCAGAGTCTGGGCCTTCAGTCTCCTGTCTGCCTTGGGCACTACTTTAGGGAACATGAGCCCCGCCTGGGTGCTGCCATTTGGATAGAACGGCCTTGTGGAAAGTGCCCGGGGAGTCACTGCACCACCCTGCTTCTGTTCTGACGGTCACGGACCGAAGTGAGCCTTAGTTCCCTGGCAGTGCACACCCCGAGCCCAGCGTCGGCCTGTCCCTTAGCGCCAAGGAGAGGGGCTGGGACGTGCTCTCTCCCTGGTCTGCACTGTCTCTCCTGCCACGCTTCATTCCGACTTCATTCAGAATGATGTGGGGAATGGTGCATGTCGTGGTTTAAGAATTAACTGAACTCAAATAGTGCTAAAGCAACTGTAGATGAGAGGCCACTGTTGTTTCTGTTACATCAACTTGGACCTTCTTGCCTGTTTTGAGATAAAATGGGGAATTTTATGCTTTGTCTTCAGTCTTCCTGAATAGAATTACTGTAAGCTGATGTCACTGGGATTTCAGAACACTGACTGTTGCTCCTGCCGCCTTGCTAGGCTTTTGGGGTCTCACTCTGGGGTAGCTTATGCTTACTGATCAACGTTTGTGGAAGGAGACCTTTACACGAAGTGGCACCAAGTGCAAATTATTTCTGAAATCTGATTAGTGAAAGTATCTGTTTATGTAGAAAAAGATGAGCTATCTAAATTGGATTTCCCAGGATATGTTGATAATCACATACTTTTGTAAATTTTGCCAGTTGTTACTATTAGCACTTAATGGATTGAAATAATAAAATTTTTCTAACATCTTTGATTTATACGTATTAGTTATATGGGGAAGTCAAGTCATAATTTGATCGAGAAGAAATTTATCGGTAGCCTGACTGGAAATCCGAATGTGCCACGAAAGTGTGCGTAGGGGACAGAATGTTCTAGACCTGAGGACTGGTGGCCGGTGGCTTGCTGATGAGAGAATGCGATGGTGTGTGAGCAGTGGCACCTTCAGACTGTGATTACTGGAGGGTTGGTTTTGTTCGGCCTCCAGTGGCTGAGCCGGGGTGTAAATGGTCTTCCTCTGCTCTTCCCCTCCAGTTCCCCCCGTGATCATCAAAGAGTGGGCAGCTTACAAAGGGAAGTCTCCGCAGACGCCGGAACTGGTGGAAGCGCTGGCCTTCAGGGAGTGGACCTGCCCCAACCTGAAGCGGCTGTGGCTGGGGAAGGCAGTGGAGGACAAGAACCGCAGGATGAGGGCCTTCCTGGCCTGCATGAGGTCGGACACGCCAGCCATGCTCAACCCGGCCAGCGTGCCCACCCATCTCACGGTGCTGTGCTGCGTCCTACGGTAGGTTAGGTGTGGCTGCCCGCCCGCCCCCCGCAGTCGTGTGTGTTGTGGGGACACAGTCTGGGGCAGCGTGGCGTGGGTTTGAACTGATCCTGGGTGGTCTGTGTGCAGAACAGGTGTATTTGGTGAACATGTATTTTTTGGAAATAACCATAATGATTTTAAATGTACTTTATCCTCTAAATCTTAAAGATTTTGAAGGTTGTACACATTATGTATTGTTTGGAGCTCTGTAGGGAAAACATTTCTCTCCCCGCATGTATTTAATCACGTGTAGATCAGTGTGGACTTGAGGTTATCTATTTTAATTCCTGGGGTTATAACTTGATGTGTGGTTGATTTGGTTACTCAGATGTTCCAGGTCAGGCTTTGGAGTGCTCATTCCGTGGGCCCTTGTGTCGTCTGTGCCCCCAGCATATTCTTGCTTTCTGCCCCCCACAAGATTAGCCCTGGACCCTGCCCTCTCCAGGGGGCTGGCTCCTGTCCTTGGAGAAGGATTGAAAGCCGGATTGGGGTGCTGCATGCTTCCGTGCCCTCAGCTGATGGCCCCCTTAAGTCTGTGTGGACATTGTTGGTGTCTGGGAGTTAATTTGAGTTGGCATGCATACCTGAATTAGATTCAGTAGGTTTTTGAGGGTTTTTTTGAACCAATTTTCAACTTGGGAAAAGGTTGCAAGGACAATACAAAGAGTTGTTTTTTGTTTTGTTTTTTTTTTTGTTTTGTTTTTTAAATAGTTCGATTTTTTTTTTATCGAAGTGTAACTGATATATAACGTTATGTTAGTTTCAGGCATACAACACATTGATTCAGCAGTTGTACAGGACTCCGTGCTCATGGCAAACAAACAGACTCCTATATACAGAGAAGAAGCTGGTGGTTGCAGAATGGGAGGTGGTGGTTGGGGGCAAAATAGAGCTTTTTTTTTAAACCCACATACTTCAGTGTGACCGTCTAACAAATCAGGACATTTTCTAATACAGTCATCACAGTCAACGTCATACCTTCTTTCTGTGTGAACTTCAGGGTCCATTTAAGATTTTCTCTTTGTGTTTGGAGGTGACCAGTCCGATTGGTTTTTCCACCAAACACTGGCCGTCCCTCTGTTGCTGTGGTCTTGTCTGGGCTGTGTGCCTGCACCCTGGCCACTTGGAGAGGCAGATGTTCGCAGGGCTCCTGTGGGGCTGCTCTGTCCCATTTTGTGGGAGGCACTCAGTTTAAATATTCCATCAGCCTCAGCAGACTCACAGCTTCTGTCTTTTTCTGTGGCCCCTAGTCCACTGTTGGCAGACTAGATCTGGTGCTTTGTGGTCACCTGCTGGGGTCGTGTCAGGCTGGCCTCTGTTCTTCTGACAGTTCTCCATCATCCTGGGAGCACCTGCCTCCTTCCCTACAGAGAGATTACGGCCCCTTTCTCCCAGCAGCCCTGCTTCCTAGTGGTGGAGACAGTCCCCATTTGCCAGTCTGTCCCAGGGTGTTTGCGGTAGGCAGGCACAGTGCACATATGGACCCTACCCCTGTTGGCAACCTTGGGGCCCAGCCCTCTGCGTTTTCCTTCCTGGCCACCAGTTCTCCTGTTCCTCACCCTCAAGGAACAAGATGGAGGACACAGCCGTAGCCGAGTGTTTGTTTCCTGACGTTTCTTAAGCTCCTCACAGGCTTGAAGGCCAGTAACTAATTTAGAAGCCTCTCCTTCAGGCTCTTCCCTTTACCTGCTTTGAAAATTAGCTCGTGGGAGAGACTAGATCTTCGTTTGGAAGCTTCTGGTTTCTCGAATGGAAAGTTCATTTATGGATCTGTTTTTATTAATACAGACCTTATGTAGCCAAACATTAGAGGTGAAGACTTCGGCTGCTCTGAGATCAAATTAGCAAGAATAAATTTGTTCGATTGTACTTCTCTCTTCCAAGTTTAAATTGGTGTGTGGCCTTTACCCCAGCGGATGCTGCCTGCCTCACCTGAGGCTTATGCGGCTGACCTGGACGGAACGGCCGCACTCGGAGCAGGACGAGGCGCTGTGGTGCTGGGGCCTCCCTGGCCATCCGTGCACGCAACCTGGGATGCACCGTGGCCGCCCTCTGCACCTGGTCTCCATCCTGGTCCTTGCCCCTCCTAGGCCGTCTCTCTGGCATTGTTCAGACGGCCCTTGTCAAGCCTTCCAGATTTCAGGATTGTCCTGGTGCCCATTTTTAAGATAGTCGTTACGGTTGATTTTTTTGTGGTTTGTAGAGAATGGAAGGATTAGTAAGTGGGACTGGCCATGTCACCAGAGGCTCTGGCACTGTGGTGGGAGGTGGGTGACCTGATTGGCTATGGAGACGGGCAATCCCCTGGGGTTTGGCCTGCATGGCAAGCCTCTCGTGGTTTCAGGTCCTGAGGAGGTGGAGCTGGTTGAGGAGAGGGAATCAGGGAGAGGTAAAGGACTGCTGTTCACGGGACAAGTCCCTGGGGGCTTGGGGGCCAGGGCACCAGTAAACAGGCCGATCTGCTTCCACTAAGAGGGTCTGTTCTCCCTTCTACACTCTGGGCTCCAGGATGGGCTGGTGCTGGGGGATGCAGGTGCTCCCCGGCACACGCTCTGGTTAAGTGGGTGAGCTGAGTTGGAGGCCTCACGGTTTTGGAGGAAGGGGGGGTGTGTGGAGAGACCCGGCAAGGGCGAGTCAGGGTTGATGTGTGCCTCCGCGGCCCTGGGGTTGGGTCTGGGTCCTGGGGTGGGGGGCAGTGAGGTTCTGTGATGCCCAGCAGACAACCTATAGCTGGACAGAACTGGTTCTGACCTCAGGCTCCGCTGCTCTCTGCTCGAAAATCAACACTCGAGAGAGGAGTGATGGTGGGAAAAGAGAGGTCGCTTTACTCAGGAAGCCGGCAACATGGGAAGAGGGCAGGCTAATGTCTCCAAGGCCATCTTCCCCGTCCAGGCGAAGCGGGTGGGTTTTTAAGGGGAAAGTGTGGGGAATGGGGAGGGCGCTGCGTGCAGGAGAAGCGGTGCCCAGGCGGTGGGTTCTGTGTCGCCGTGACCCTGGATGGACCTGCTGGCATCCGTGGCAGGTGTTTTCGAGTGTGGTCAGGCCGTATCGTCCTTCATCCTCAAGGCCAGTGGTCTGCAAACCCAAGACAAGTAGGTTGGTTCTGCCGCAGACCAAGGACTCGGGTCAGCCAACAGGAGCACCTGAGCTCGAGGCCAGCTCCCTGCGAAGGCCGGTGGGAGTGCGGCTACAAACCCTTGGCGTTGGTGGCTTGGGGCAGGACGGGGGTGGGCAGGGGCAGGGGCAGAGGTCAGCAGTCACAAGGCCAGGCTGTGGGCCACAAAAGTGTTTCCCTTCCCTTAATTTTCTCTTTCCTTTTTCTCTCTTTCTTTTTGCATAACTTCAAACTTGAACAGACTGCGAGAGGAGTTGAAGGAGTTTGTGGCTGTCCTTCACCCCGACTTCCCACATGTTAGTGTTTTACTGCAGTCGCTCTCCTTGTGTGTCTGTGTGCTCATGCGTCCGGACCCCTTGAGTGGCAGTTTTGGGTGCGACACCTCTACCCCTGAGCTCTTTGGTGTGTGTTTCTAAAAACAAAGACATTGTCAAAATCGGAAAAGTCCTGTCCGTACATCTCGTTTACGCGCCTCACTCAGATTTTGCCACTTGCCCCGTGATGTGCTTTGCTGACAGGAAAACATCGTGGCTCGTGCTTAAGTTTAGTTACCGCATCTCATCCAGTCCTGGGTGGCTTCTCGTCTTCCTCTGGGTGGATGTGGCATGAACACCGACTTGTTTGCAGATATCGTGTAGACGGCACATGAACTAACAGGGTGGCAGCCCCTGGAGGCAGTGCTTGCAAACAGGGGACCCGATAGACTTTCAGTCTGCCTGTGCCTGTGTCCCGTGAGGTTCTGTTCCTGCCTCCAGGGCAGGGAGGCAGTGGTGGTCACTTATGCCCCAAACTCAACACTGTGACTGCAGTGGGGGGGGGGCGGGGGGGGGGGGTGCAGACCCGAGCCGAGATTCAGTGTGGGGGTGAAGCTAGTGCCCGAGACAGAGCAGAAGGGGGCCTTCCCAGGGTAGGGCCGAGACCCTCATCCCAGAGAGCTCACATTCCCCTGAGGAGCCGGCTAGGTTCAGGCCTGGAGATGAGTTAAGGGAATGGAGGGCTTGAGCCCCCTGGCAGGACACAGGCAGCCTGTGGTGCCTGTCCCCACACCCTAAGGAACGCAGCCTTTCTGGGAGGGTCACACAAGGACCTGCCCCGACCCAGCTCCCCAGCATGGACAGGGCAGCAGCGGGCAGTGGAGGGAGCCCCAGACACCTTCCCGCCCCAGGCCCTGAGCAACGGGAGGCAACGGGAACACCGTCTGCCCAGGTGGAGCGGTGTGGCAGGGGGTACAGGCAAGGCCATCACCCTGGTACCCTTTACTCCTCACCGTGATGCCCTGGGCACGGCCTGCGTGGTGTGAGTTAGTCTGAGCATTTACGTCCAGGAAGCCTTTCTGAGGATGGAAGTGAGAAACGGGTGATGGGTGGTTTTGTTTCAAAAGGACCAGAAAGCCAGGTGGAGGAAACATCAGGCATTCTAACAAAAAGACTGTTCGTTGTTCAGCTAAATTGACTTCTGAGTCTTTGCTGCCAAGAAGACCAAGAAAGATCTTGAGAAAACCAGGCTGTCCCCAAGACAGCCTTTTTTCTCATTCAGGATGTTAAAAGGAACATGTGGCTGGGGGGGGGGCGGGGGGCGTTAGGGTCTTTTGGGTTCACAGGAGGGAGAGGGCGGGAGGGGGAGGTGCCGAGCAACAGTGTGGGCGGATCTGATGCCCTCACTGTCCACTGGCACGTGGTTAAGGTGGCACATGTTCTGTGTATTTTATCACAGTTTTTAGGAAGGAAGAACTAAAAATAGTATAGCACAGACATGCAGGCAAAGGACATTGTATGCGGAGCACAGGCGTTCCCACAGTAACTTTCTCAGATGTCGTGGGGGGCTTCCCTCACACTTGCAGGTTCTTGCACAGAACCCCACAATCAGTAAGACCTTGTGCTGCACATGGCAGGGTCACAAGGTTGGAGGCTTTGTCCTTGCAAGTAGTTTAGTGACGAAAAGCTTTTGCATTTCTTTCAGATACACGCATCTACGTCTAAATACCGTAGAGATTTAAGGTCTACTCTTCGCTTACTTGAAATGACCGTCACTTTCCCCTTGCCCTTTGTAATTTCACTGCGAAGTGCGTAAGCTCTGTGCCTGTGTCTCCCGCCTGTAACGTGGACAGCGGTGGCCCCTCAGGATTATGGGGCCCGCGTGATGGGAGGCGGCATGTGCAGAGGTGGAGAGGCACCGGACACCTGGCGAACTCTTCCGTGTTTCTCTCAGGCTGTTTTAAAAATACGTGTCTTGGGGCGCCTGGGTGGCGCAGTCGGTTGGGCGTCTGACTTCAGCCAGGTCACGATCTCGCGGTCCGTGAGTTCGAGCCCCGCGTCAGGCTCTGGGCTGATGGCTCGGAGCCTGGAGCCTGTTTCCAATTCTGTGTCTCCCTCTCTCTCTGCCCCTCCCCCATTCATGCTCTGTCTCTCTCTGTCCCCCCAAAAAATAAATAAAAGTTGAAAAAAAAAAAACTTAAAAAAAAAAAAAATAAAAAAAATAAAAATAAAAAAAAATACGTGTCTTAGTCAGCTGGTCAGAGCCCCCTGCTTTGCCCAGTTGTGTGTGCTCCCGTGAAGTATTGATTATTTCCACGTGAGGTGGGCTCCACACCGACTCGTCCTCTTTTGTCGACTTAGATTTTTCATTTTAAGCTCTGAGAAAACTTCTTTGGCAGACAGGACCGGGAAGAGTTTCGTGAGGCCTGTCGCCGTTCTCTCTGCTCTTTCTGAGCCGTTTGCCAGAGTCTCAGGGTCCGTCACCATAAGTTAATCAGCGGCAACGTGCTGGGTCATCCTTCAGTCTGCTGAGTGCAGGGCTGGGCCCATGGGCTCTCGGGGACAGCTGGGCCAGGGCCGTAGCAGCCGCCCCTTTGCTCAGTGCCCCAGGGTTGTGATAGAGGCAGTACATGTGGCAAGGTGAGTAAGGGAAGGAGCGTGGGCGCCTGGCAGCTCCCGGGCTGATGGCACACATGGACGTTGCAGATTTATAAATCGATACCCCCCCCTCCCCCGCCGCACTGCTGGCTGCCCTGGGAGGTTAGTGTGTCCAGGGCCTGCGGGCACCAATTCTGAGGCCACGGCGTTAGTTCTCGTTCCCGGGACCCCTTTCTGGCGCTCACCTGCCGGCGCGGGAGCCTCTTCTGCGCACTCGTCTCCTGCAACACTCGCCCCTTGTCAGGAGACACATCTTTCTTATTTGGACCTAGAGTCTGCCTCCCAGGATTCCGGTCTTGAATTGAAAAAAATAAATCATGTAAATTGATGCTTCCAGTGTGTTTCCAGGGTTTGAATACCTTACAAGAGTGAAGTTGTATCAGAAATCACTGAGCAGCTGGTTTGCAGTCTGTGCAAATGTGGTGTGCTATTTTAATCACTCTGAAAGCAGACGTTCTGTTCAGCCCAGGTGATTAGACACGCATGTGTAGCAGGTGTCATCCGGTGTACATAGAGATGCTGGGTAAGAGCTCTTGGTGCCCCCCAGCTCGTATCATCCTGAGTTCCCTTGGAACCTGGATGCCAGGTTGTGCGTGTGACCGGTGAGCGCTCCATCCTCACACCAGACCCTCTCTGTCCACCCCCTGTAGGTATATGGTGCAGTGGCCTGGAGCACGGATCCTGCGTCGCCAGGAGCTGGACGCCTTCCTGGCTCAGGCGTTGTCCCCCAAACTCTATGAGCCTGACCAGCTGCAGGAGCTCAAGGTAATTGACAAGCCTCATTCCTTGTCTTGGGAAGCGTTGCTTCGGAGTGGTGTGAGGAGGGCCGGCCTCACCGGGCAGCGCCGCTCAGAGTGCCAGGCTAGGAAACCGAGCCGCGGACTCGGGAGCCTTCGGGGCAGAAGCGTATCCATCCCAGTTACGGAAGCGGTCAAGTCTGCTTCTGTCAGATAAAGGTTTTCCCTTGTTACCAGTGGGCGTCTGCTCTTGTGTTCATGTCAGGGTGTAAACTTGCTTTTGTTCCAGGTGGGGACCCCGGACCCTGGGGAGGGCTTGGGCTTCAGGGTTTTCTCACATCTGGCCAGGATTCTTTTCTCGTTTCGTTCTGTTCCTGATTATAGCCTTCGTTTCCTCTAAAACATAGTCTTGCCCTCCTAGACCGTAAATCCCTTTACAGACCACTTGAAGAACAATGTTACACCATCATTCCTGAGCCCCTTTTACTTAGCATTTAACATCGTGTTCCTTTTAATTTTTCCTTCCAGTAATTCCTTTTGTTCTTTGTTTTGGCAATGTTAATTTTCTCCAAGTTGTCCCCTGATTTTTCGGGGTGCTTATCTTTTCAATGCACTTTGGTTAGTTGCTGTGTTTGCACGGCTGCACTCGCTTTCTGTAATGTCTGTGCTAAACTTTAGAAAGTTTAAGACTTTCCAGAGTTAGCTAAATCAGGGGATCTGCCTTTTCTTTTGATGTACAGGGTTTTGGGTTTTTTTCTTTGCATTTGTTTTTTTGTTTGTTTGTTTTGTTTTTTGTGTTTTTTTTAATTATTTGATTTGTAATCAAATAATCTCTTTTGACAAATTGCCTTCACTTTTAGATCTTTTTGCCATTCTTTATGAAGGCATTCTTTCCCCTCAGGAGCATTTGAGGCTCACTTTATAGATTATCAGTATTCTACAGTTGGGGCCCAATCAATTTCTGGTTCCCCTAAACTACTGAGTTAAATTTAGTAATTTGATGTTGAGTGGCCCTTGATTGTGCGGAGCCCAGGTCACGTGTGGTCACCCCAGGCTTCTGATGACTTTGAAACAAGCTGAATAAGACAATAAAACTTAGAATCCACCCCAAATTGTATTCTTTACTTTGTAGATCAAGATTTTCTGTTTGCTAGACAGAAATTATTTTCATTTGTAATGTTTTTGAATCTAAGTTTTCGTTCTAGAGTATTTGGCTGGGTGTCCCCCGAAAGGCTGGCCCTAAGCGCAGGCTCTCGTTCCCGTGCCCCCGGCTGGTGGTGCCGTCACCACTGTCTTCGTCACCAGCCCGTGCTCAGGGGTGTTGTGAATACTTTGACTAGCGTGTGCTGCCATCCCTCTACCTCTACTTCCTGTTTCTCTTATTTAGATTATTACATCAGTATTGACATCCCAGTTCTGAAAATCAGACCGCCAGGTATCAGGTATGCCCACCAAGCCTTACTCACCATCAAGTTGCTTTTCCTCAAAGTTCATCTTCTCTCCCATATCCTTTTCATTTTGGATCAACACACAGGGTATAGCTTTTGAAAGACAGCCACACTCTAAGCTTTCATTTTGGTTCTTTTGAGGTCTTAGTGCTTTCATGGTTTTCTCCTGATCCTTCATCTGAAGCCAGGTGTTTCTAGAACTGTGTTTAGAAAGACCTATTTTATGTGCAGTGACTTGAGGCCACCGTCCCTTCGGCTCTTGCTGGTCTGGAGGCCTGCCTTCCCTTCACCACGGACGGCCTGCACCGCTGGCACCTCACGCACAAGCAGCCTACATTCCGCAGAGCTAGGGGGATAAGAGCATTCGTTGGGGGGAAAGGTAGTTTTTTTGTTTTTGTTTTTTGGTTTGTTTTTGTTTTTTAAGATTGAGGATTCTCTCAGCTATCAGATTGAGAACTAAGAGGAATAATCATTATTTAAATGCTACAAAAGTCCCTACGCAGAGCTGAGAGTCCCCAAATTCAGTGATAGAAAAGTAGACTTTTAAATTGCTTTTTCATTTAACCATTAGAATTTTTTTATATATCGAATGCAATGACGATGCTTTTCCATGAAACGCCATTTCACTGTTTCGGATATAGTCAACTCTTGATTTTGGTGGCTGTCTTAGGGGCCGCTATCCAGTTTGTGGATTGCCCAGACCCTACTTTTCTTCTCCCATTTTTGTCCATTATGTGCTTTGAAAATAAAGAGGAGAAGAAAAGAAAAAGACCCAGTTCTGACAGTTTGGCCTCTCGTTGGCTTTTCTGATTGGGAGATTCAGTGGGGAAAGGTGTTGAAAGTTTTAATTTAGACTGACTTTGTAAGAGTGCTGTCTTGTCTGTGCGTGCTCTGCCTGCCGTGACCGTGAACAGGTGCGTGTTCTATGTGGCTCCTCACAGACCCGTGACAGGGTCCACATGTTTTCCTCACGTTTTCCCTGGTGTATTTTTTAGGCGCTTCTCCTAGGTTCTGAGCATGGATGTAGTGACGAAGGTAGATTAGCAATGTTTGGAGGAGGGCGGGGAGAGGGTGAGAAGGACTTTTGTACAGGCTTCATATTTGTCCAGTTTCTTTCTCCCTTGCTCTTGACATCCTTGTAATTGCTTTCAGTTCTTCTCACAGTTTCACTGACTGAGTGCAGAATATAAAAGGTGGAGGAGGAGGGGCTGTAAGACGGTATCAGGCCCCTGTGGCCCCTGAAAGAGTTAGGGCAGGTGCAAGTAAACATGGCCGATCAGAGGAGGGGTCTGCAGTCCAGCAGTGACACGGCGGGCAGTGCACCCTCGCTGGAGTGGTTCTGAAGCTCATTGGGCAGAGATTAAGTTCCAGTTTGTACTTCCTATAAAGTCAGAAAACTGTACTTTCTCTAGTTGAGGAGCTTTGGATAATGCTGATAATTTTATCTTCCTGTGTAGAAGAGAATGAGATTGGACCGTGAATATTGTAGCCACGTCTGTGGTCAGGCATTCAGATTCTGGTGCTGCTAGTTAACAGTTTAATGGCATTGAGCTTTCTGTGACTCTTTCTCCATCTGTGACACGGAGTACGAGGAGCAGTACCTGTGTCATACAGTTGCCGAGACATCAGTGAGATAATGTGTGTGGAAATGTGCAGAGTGTACCTGACAAGTCCGAGTCTGTGTTAAGTCCTCTGTAGATATTACTTAGTATTATTTGTGTAATTAACATGTAGGAAAGACACATAAAACACTATGTGAAGTGATTTAGAAAGCTTTTTGGATAAGCCAAGATCTGCATGGCAGAGTTGAGATTTTATGTACATTATTTAAATAGCTTTTATTTTGAGAACTTTTTCTGTGAAATTAATGGTAGTTGCCATTACTGAGCGATAGGATATTCATTTTTGAAACCCATGCAAACAGTTCCTTC
Source organism: Herpailurus yagouaroundi (assembly GCF_014898765.1). NCBI lineage: Eukaryota > Metazoa > Chordata > Mammalia > Carnivora > Felidae > Herpailurus > Herpailurus yagouaroundi. The sequence continues at coordinate 21,834,846 of NW_024412430.1, read as the reverse complement.
GCTGATGGCAAGCCCAGTTAGAATAAACAGATGTGTGTGCATGGCTGAGGCAGACTTCCCCGTGCCCCCTGTCGGCTCCTTGGGAGCGCGCTCGTCCTAACCTGGGTACCCCCGCCCCCGGCCCGCCCGCCTGGGCGGCGGGGACTCTGTCTGCTGCATTGAGGGTCGGCGTGTCCACACGGCCACCTCTGGGGACCAAGCACTGACAACAGCACTGTGCTTCCTGGGCTTCCCTAGAAGGTGCTTGCTGGGCTGCAGGACAACACTGGGTGGCGGAGTGGCCTCCATGCCACCCCCGGTATCCCCTCGCCCCGTGTGTGTCAGGGCCACTTTCCCAACAGTGTCAGCTTTCAGGGAGGAGAAGCTCCCTCTTTCTGCCTTGAGGCTCTCAGAGAAGGGAGTTTCCACTTCAAGTGAATTCTTTCTCCATTTTGATTTTCTCTTTCCCCACTTTCTGCTCATAAATATAAAATGCATGCAGCCCCATCACCCAGCCCTGCCTGCCCTCAGCCGAGTGCACTGTCCTTCCCAGCGAGGCTCAGGCTCCGGAGAAGCAGGGGCCAATGGGGCTGGGCGGCAGGCGGGGCCGGGGGTATGGATGGGCTTCTCCAGGTTTGGAAGGTTCTGAACTACATTGACTGAAAATCCAAAAAACCAAGGTTGGAAAACACAGCATTAGCGGATTGTGGGGAATGGTGGCCCCTGAGCACAAAACAGCAGATAGTCAGAAATTCCTCAGTGTCGGGCATGGGAATGACCTTTTTTCTTGTTAATGAAAAGCCGGCGTACCTGCCACATTTAGGCATTGCTTAGGGTGATACCCCGTAGGGTCTGTGTTCTTGAGATACCCTCGCCTCAGAAAATAAGCGTGAAAGGTGGGAAGACAGAACGCTGGCAGTTAAAACTGCCTTCTGGATAATCCACAAACGAGGTCCTTCACAGACAGACAATCAAGAGTTGACTGTATCTGTCAGTGTTCCTCGCCCTGCATGTCAGGTGCTAGGAGCCAGGGCCGTGCGCGCAGGGAGGTGCAGCGCCATGAAGGAGGGGGCAGGAGAGATAGTCTGCATGGTCCAGATACCGTGTTTTTGTTGTTGTGTTCTTCCATTTATAAGCTATCCATTTCTCCTGAAGCATTTGACAGTCTCATTAATGAGTTGCTACCTAAAACATTAACATGAAATAATGTAAACATGAAGTACAGGTTTTAGAATGGAATTATGCTGAGTAATTTTTAATATACTTGAAAAAATGCAGAATCTTAACGGAATGTTGCTTGTTATAATCTTTTTGTTCATACATTACCAGTGTGTAGAATCTGAAGGGTAACTTATTTTCATAAGTGGATAGTGGACTTCCTAACTGCTAAGGAGACTATTAATAATCTGTTACTTTCTCGTGTCAACTTCAATATAGTATTACTTTACGCTCCTATGATGCTTTACAAATTCCAAATTGAAATACTTCAGTATGTTTATAAAACGGTCTCTAAAACTTAAATCTGTTAAATAACATAAAAAGTCTCTGTGTTCAGATAGTGCTAGGTCACTGTAAGGAAATAGCAGGTGTGCGTAGGGAGCGTTTGGTGGAGGGGTGTCCACGCTAACCGTGGAGAGCTGTAGTCAGAAATGGTGAGAATCGGGTTCTGCGGTGTTCTTACTCCATAGAAATCATTCTTTTCCATTTAAAGATTGAGAACCTCGATCCCCGAGGCATTCAGCTGTCAGCTCTCTTCATGAGTGGTGTGGACATGGCCCTGTTTGCAAACGACGCGTGTGGCCAGCCGGTGCCCTGGGAGCACTGCTGCCCTTGGATGTATTTTGATGGGAAGCTCTTCCAGTCCAAACTCCTCAAAGCCAGCCGGGAAAAGACCCCACTCATCGACCTCTGTGATGGTCAGGTCAGTCTCAGGAACGCCAGCCAGCGGGGGGTTGGCGGGTGGGGAGAAGCCTGCGGCCACCTCGGCGGGATGGGAGGAGTGTTTGCAGGCTGGTGAGCTGGGCTGTCTGCGCAGGTTGCAGGCGCACATGTGATGTGCTGCACTCGCCTGGACCTCGCTCCTGGGAGGACCTACAGGCCTGGGTTCCTACCGGCCCCGGCCACATCTTTGTCAGCCACTCAGTACGCTTCCTTGTTTAATGTGTGTTTCTGTTGAAAGTCCTCTTGATGAATACATATTGTATTGTTAAATTACTCACCTTATACGTGTGGTCAGCAGCGCTGGAACAGCCCAAACAAAGCACATGGGACACACGCGGTGTCTCCACAGGGTACATCTCACGACCTGGCACTTAGGGACATGAGCCAGCACTCGGCACTGTGCTTGGCCCATTTCAAACAGAATCACCCACAGAAACGTGAAAACTGTAGCACTAAGTGGATGGTGAACAGGACACTTGTTTCCAGTGTAAAGTCTGAAACAAGCGGTGCCCCCTCTGCGTGAGGCCTCGGGCACGATTGTGGGTTACAAGTACATTTCAGCAAGCGGGTGGGTCCACAGACGTGGAGTCAGGAATAGCGAGGACTGAGCGCATTAGCTGGAAGTCCTGGTCTGAGCAGAAGGTGCGGTCCACCATCAGACCGTCTTGTTCTCTTGCAGTCGCCTCAGGCTTCTGACGGCACGTTCTGCCCGAGCTGCCGTGACTCTCAGGTCAGGCTCAGCATAAGCACAGATTTGTGGGGTGAGCAGGTTTTCAGATTCTCTGGTTAAGGATCGGTGTTGCTACTTGAATTTATGTATTTATTAACAAAAGACACTGCAGGTGAATGTCGTACAGGCTCTTTCACAGTGGATCTGATGCCCACTAGCTGTGTTGTCCGCATCCTTGGGAGCGATGTTGTTCACTGTGTTGTGATCCCCTCAGGCAGCCTCCCGCCCCCTGTCAGCACGGTCGCTGGGCCTTGGCGCCCTCTCTGCCGCACGGGGCACACAGCTGGCCGAGTGCTCGGTCGGTGGGCATTGTCTGCGCTGCAGTGGGACCTCTCTGGGCTCAGCTGTTGGCTTCCAGAACCAAAACCACTCTTTCAGTTAGTACCTTCGGTAGCGAATGGTCCTCACCTGGAGATCGGCTGAAAGCTGTGGCTTAAGTTGATGTTGCGTCTGTGGGAATGATGTAATGGAAGCGGCCGTATGTGTTCGTTGATTGCATTTTCGGTGTGCTTGCCGACCGCACCCAGTGTGGCTGCACAGACCGTGACTGACTCATGGGAAAAGAGCACATGCATCCTGGCAGCTGGCGGGTCTCACTTCTTTCCTGTCCATTTCGATTCGAGCAAAACTCTGTGAACCGAGTTTTCATGTGCCGGCGCTTGACTTGCAGGCCGAGCAAGCCGCCAAGGTGGAGAAGATGCGGCAGAGCATTCTGGAAGGGCTGAACCTCTCCCGGCAGAGCCACCCGCTTCCCTTTCCGCCGCCCACGGCGCTGCCTTTCTACCCTGCCTCCGTGTACCCCCGGCACTTCGGGCCCGTCCCCCCGGCTCAGGGCCGTGGGCGGGGCTTTGCAGGTGAGTGCACAGGCGACGTCGGGAGGGACCGTGGGGTGGTGGGGACGGATGCGCCGTGTCATGCTGTGCTGGGACCTCGTTCATGGTCAGGCTCATGACGAAGTTTGCAGTATCAGCTCCTCACCATAGACAAACGCAGATCCCTGAAGAGATGCGGGTAAGGGAGAGAGGGAAATACGAAGGCTGTTGCAGAGACTGGATTTTACGATTGGTCGGCACAGCTGGAAACTCCGCTTGTGTTTGTGGTTTACGGTTTGCTCACCTGTGGGGTCAGAGGAGGCCTCTCCACTAAGGCCACCCCCTGCCCCCAGGGATGGTTCAGACGCGCTCCAGTGTGGACAGCAGGGGCTGGGAGACCCCTCCCCCCGCCCCGGCAGCCAATGGTATGGGAACAGCAGGTGAAGGAGATGGGGTCGTTCTGCCCAGAGGCCCACCGGTGGCTCCCCTAGAACCTGCTCCTCACAGCTTCTCCGTCTCTCTCCACCCGGGTCCCACAGGAGTCTGTGGCTTTGGAGGCCCCTATGGGGACACTGTAGCGACAGGCGCTTACCGTGCCTTCCGAGTGGCAACAGCAGCGGGACACTGCGGAGCCTTCTCAGGCGGGGACAGCAGCAGGACTAGCAAGTCGCAGGGCGGTAATTATGCCAGCACGCCTTCTCCTAGAGCTTCGCCGCCCCGCCTGGCCCCCCTCCGCGTCCTCCCCGCCAGGCCCGCTCCCGGCCCCGGCCGCCCCCAGGTCTCTGCCTTCCAGTGGGACGGGCGGGTGTCCACGCAGCCCTTGAGCCCGGCCCCAGTGCCGCCTCCCCAAAGGAGCAGGCTGCCCTACAGGGCTCGTTGGCGGGCTCCTTCCCCAACGACGGAGGTCCTGAGGCCCTGGCAGTTCCTGGCTTGGAAACTGACCGCAGCTTGTTTCGTAGGCAACGTTTTTGAGAAAGATCTAATAACACATACATAAATGAGCTTATTTTAAATTCCCTTTGCTTCTCTTCTTGTACGTATTGGTTTTACAAGGGAGAAAAAAGACTTAACATTTAGTTTTGAAATAATGTCTTGTGATTTTGCTGTAATTAAAGCCTGTGACTTGTAGTTTTGTCACACGTCCTGTATTTTGGGACCACAGAGCCAGACGTGGCCATCAGGTCCACACCACAGGGCTGTTCAGATACATTTGTGAGTAACTTTAGGGTACACAGGCTTTCTTTCCTTCCCAGGAATGTTCTTCCAGCTCTGTTCCTTGGGGTTGGCGGGAGACCTCTTTTGCAGCAGTAAGATGCACAGGCTAGCGCAGCCCCCAGAGGGGCTCTGGGGCCGTCTCCCCCTGCACCGGCCCCGCATGCCCTCTCCTGCCTCCCACTGGCTCTTGCAGCTTCCAGGGCGCTTTTCTTCCTGCCCACGCCATGCAGCGTGCAGTGACGCCTGCTCTCTGCTTCACCATCGGCTTCAGCTCCTTGCACCCCTTGCCTGGACACTCACGTCAGCGTGCAGTTGGGATAAACCTATGGGTAGGGTGGTGGCTATAGACCTTGTAGGGTCAGAAGTGGTTTTGTAGGCTGAAATGACCAGAGGAACTGCTTTGTAACTTCCCCCAGATTGTGTCTGGAGCTCAGCTCTGCTCTGTCCAGTGTAGTAGCCACCAGCCACTGTGGCTCTTGAGCACTTGACCTTGCTATAAAATACACGCCCAGTTTTAGATCTAATATGGAAAAAAGATTGCAAAATATCTAATTAGTAGTTTTTATATTGATTACATGTTGAAATAATACTATTTTGGATATATTGGGTTAAATAAAACAAATTATCAAAACCTATTTTATCTGTTTTTGTATTTCATTGTGGCTACTAGGAATGTAAGGCTTGTAGATTTGGATGTTGGGCAGCGCTGTCTGGCAGCTGGAATGGTCATGGTGAACACCTGGATGATGGAGACTTAATTATAATCCATTCCATCTGCCAGAAGATAGGAAGCTTGAGGTTCTGTTCTGTTTGGGTTTTATCAGAAGTTTTGCTATCAGTTACATATTTGAGAATTTTCTTAGTTAAGTCAGAAATCCTTAGAATATGCAGGCTGTTGGTGGTTAATAGAAGTTACTGATACAGTGGTGTTGGTGACCCCACTGATTTAATTTAATTTAATTTAATTTAACAATCAGAAATAACAGCCACATTTACTGGTTAACTTCTGTAATGTTTGGTTAAGGCAGGAAACTTGGAAGCAGTTCCCCAAAGAGAAAACATGGAGTTTGCAGGTATCCATGTTGGTAGGGGAGGAGGCCGGCTGTGAGCGCCCAGTGGCCACGCTTTATTGAACTGTTTCAGCCAGAAAGCCTTGCACATTTTGCATTTTAAACTCAGATCAGCTGTTGTGGGTTCTCCGAGTGGCCAACACTTCTGTCTGACTTTCAGGTGTATTTTCAACAACAGTTAAAACCCATAAACAATATGTACATAGATACTTTAATAAATAAGAAGTCTTCACAAAACTTCAGAGAAGGGGGCTTTATATGAAATATAAACCACAATGAAAACAAATTGCTCGCTTGTTTTCTTTTTGCTGTTTTTAATTCTCTGATTGTCAAGATGTATTTTGTCTATTTTTCGTGCAGGAATCCAACCTATACCTTCTCAGGGAGGGAAGCTAGAAATAGCCGGCACCGTGGTTGGCCACTGGGCTGGGAGCAGACGGGGCCGTGGGGGCCGCGGGCCTTTCCCCCTACAGGTAGTTTCTGTTGGAGGACCAGCAAGAGGGTAAGTTCTGAACAGTGAAAACATGTTTGTGTTAATTAGAAAATAGCCTCTTACTTATTTTAGTCATGAGTTTATTAGAAACATTTTTTCTTCATTAGATATATTCCTTAATGTTATTGTGGTTATGTAGGATTCCATTGTATATAGCATTATGTAACTAAGCCATTATTAAATAGTTACCCACACATTCAATTAACAATTTTTTAATATTTAAAAAAGTAGCATTTTGAAGTATATTATTTTTCAAATTGAATGCACTGGATAGGGACCAAAAAACTAAGATTGATTTCTTGGAATCTTGAAATAAGTCCACGATGTGACCATGATTTATTTAATAGACCGGTGCTTTCTACAGCGTGGGATCGGCATTGTTTTAAATGTTCCAGCTGCCTCAACAGATTCAAGCCTGTGTGCTTTTGTCCTCTTTTATCCGTTCAGGCGTCCGAGGGGAGTTATTTCCACCCCGGTGATCAGAACGTTTGGAAGAGGCGGACGGTACTACGGCAGAGGCTATAAAAACCAGGGTGTGATTCAGGTAATCCATGGGGCAGCGGCGCCTCACTCCGGGCTGGTGGCTCAGTGTCTGCGTCCAGAAAGGTCTGCCGGGGCCTCTCTGTAGCTGTCGAGCGCAAGGCAGACGCAGCGGTGGCGCCACTTGCTTGCCGGCTGTGACTCCTCAGCCCACGGTGGCCGGCGTCGTGGGTGCTGAAGAGTATGGTCTCCTGGTCACTGCTGCCCGGGGAGTATTCTGGGGCTTTTAGCGGCAGTTATATTCTAAAATGTTATTTAGGTAAATAGCAGTCAGGATTTAAGAAGAAAACTGACGTCTTTTTCTCCTCCTGGACTGTCTTGACTAGCACTTCGCTGAAAGGCTGAGCCTGTGAGGAGACAAAATCACGTACCCATCTTCATGACCGAGCTGGAGTTTCCTCCCACTTTGGATAGACCATGTTGGGACATGGATCCTGATGAATTTCCCCTTGAGAAGGATCTTTTAGAAATGCCAGGCAGCCTTACTGCTGTGTTTGATGTTTATCAAAGTGTGCATTTCTTCCCGTGCTGTGCATGCAAATGTTCCAGCTCTCCCTTGGCTCCCACGTTAGTAGCCCACGTGTGGAAATGTATTGGCCTGCCTTTACCAGGTGATCTCACCACCTTGGGAACTTCTGTGTTGATGAAATGCATCTAGTGAGTCAGGTACAAGGGCAGCCCCCTCTGCAGTGCAGCATGCCCCAGGATGGGGCATGTGCTCGGCTCACTTTGCCCTCCCCAGGCTCACCTTGACCTTCCTCTGCCTTCTGAGCCCTTTTAAGCTGAAGGCACTCAGCCTCTGAACGGGTTTATAAGGTGGGGGGGGAATGCACCCGTGCTGTGCTCCAGCCCGAGCCCATCCTGTACAGACAGCCCCTCGTGGAGCCATCACCCCTACTGATTAAGGGGGCCTTTCACGTAAAACACAGACACCGGAACCACACAAGACAACTGGGTGGCCTGGCCTCTTTCTTGTTCCCGTGGGGAGCTCACCTTCTTTTATTTTGCTGCATCTTTAAAGTCCCTGAGTCCACTGGCTCCCCTCCCCCATGCCTGTCTCCTTTGCTTTGTGTGTGGAAGTACAGACAACACTGCCTTTTGCGCCCAAGCGCCCAGACTTTCTGCATCTTGCCGAGCGTGTGCTGAGCGGGCTGCCCCCCTATGACCTGACCTTGTCTTTCTTGCATCCTGGTAGTGGGTCTGGGCACTGAGTCAGACTCTGCACCGGTCTGCGCCTGTGGCAGGACTGAGGTGGACCTGCGTGCTTTTGTCAGGGGCACGAGTGTCTGCTTCTGCACATTGGGACCCTTCGATGTGTCACAGGCTGGATCCATTCATTCGCTGGAGATTGCCAAAGGAAGATAGTCTTGTTGCATCATTTCTTTTTCGTTATTTATTGGGGTGTTTTTATAAAGAGATGCTTCCCATTGGCTCCCATTTGGTACCTGAGTATTACAGTGCTTGCAGGACAGATACCTTGCTGCCCTTGGCCACAGGCCCTTTGCGTGGCCTCTGGTCTGCGGTGGCTTTTCTCTGGGCATCGCCTGGCCCAGCAGAACCACCACATTTCTCTCGATTCCTTGGTCTCTTTAGTGGGAAATGGCATTTGAAAACCACCGTCTGGGCACCCTGAGTGCTGGAGGGCCAGTGACTGTTCCTAGTGTTCTCTGAGCACAGACCTGGACATGCAGTCCTGGTCTTCATGCATGAACACACGACATGCGAGCTTTTTATTGTCTTTTTCTTTAAAGATAAAATCCTCATAAATTCACACTGACGTTTCCAACTTAAACTGAGGGCTTTTACTTACATCTCTGATGTTACATCTACATGTCCTTTCCTCATGCTGAATCACTGTTTCTGGGCTTCTCTGTGAACAGGGCTAGAGGAGATACGTGTACTCGCGTGCACCAGGCACTCAGACCCGCACATGCTTGTGCTGCTGCACACTCTTGTGTACCACACGCACAGGGGAATATGCATGTGGATGCCGCTGTTTTTATCTCAAGAATTTATAGCGACTCTTCTGAATCAAATTGAAGACTTCAGGAATTTGATTTAAACTTTACTGTTCGTGTCCATGTCTATTATCTTCCACCCTGAGAACCGGGGCTCGTTAAGTTAGAGTCAGAGTGCCCCTGGCTGGCCCTTGGCTTCGTCCACGGGCAGTCACGGTGTTGACAAACTCACCCTGTCCTCCCCCCAGCTCTCGTTGTGACAGTAGCTGTGCGGTTATCCGCTGCATTGTCCCAGCGTGCAGCCTTCACCCACCGCCCCACCCACGCCTCATTGGCCTGGCCTCTGTGGACCCGCGTCCCCTGCCTGCCGGCCTTGTCCCTCCAGGCTCTCCTCAGGGGACTCCACAGGCAGGACCTCACAGAAACTAGGGGACGTTCAGAAGCACTTTGCTTTCCTAACAGTTGAAAGTGGTGGCTCATACCTCCTTCTCATGCGTCTCACGTATATTGTCATTTTCTTCTGTCATAAGCTTTGTGTCAAAGACCGCTAATAATTGAATTGTCTTTCCCTCAGAAGACATTCGCCGTTTTGGCCTAAATGCCCAAATTGTTTTTGTTTCTCTGCCAAGGTTTCGTGATGCACCCCGCTGCTGGTCATTCTGGGCCGATGCACTCAGCACACAACGTGTTCTTTCTGAACACGGTTTCATATCTTGTCTTACATCAGAAGCTTTTCTTGAATTACTGGGTTTTCATTTCTGTTGTTCTCCCTTGCTTTGATTTCGTCTCTGGTGGTTCCTGTTGAGCTAGTCTTGTGTCTGTCGCCAGTGTTTGGCACATTCTTGACTCCCTTTGATGTCTTCTTCTTTGGAGATAGGACTCACCTACTATGCAGCTCACCTGCTTAGAAAGTACAGTGCGGCCTGTCCTCACTGTCATGCAGGGACACTGCCAATTCCAGAACGTTCATCACCCAAGAAGAAACCCCTTACTCAGTTGCAGCCACGTCCCAGCCCCCGGTGGCCACGGATCTGTTTTGCTGTGTATGGACTTGCTCTGTGCCTGTCATGTATGCGTACCTGTCGTGGCGCCACCGGCCCTTGGGTCCTTGTGATTGCTGTGAGGGCTCCACTGAGGGCGAGGCTCACTTTATCCATTTACCAGTTGCTGGGCATTCAGGTGGTTTACACGTTTTTGGTTATGAGTAATGCTGCTGTGAACATACATACGTAGGTTTGGGTTTTCCTCCAGCTTTACTGAGATGTAATCAATATATACCATCATGTTAGTTCTGGGTGCAGCATAGTGATTTGTATTTGTATGCATTGCAAGATGATCACCACGGGAAGTCTCGTTAACATGCATCTCCTCAAATGGTTACAAAAACTTATTTTCTTGTGACGAGAACCTTTGAGATCTCTCAGCAACTTGCAGATATGCAACAGAGTATTGTTAACTACAGTGGTTGTGTTCAGGTGTTTGTGTGGACATATGTTTTCATTCCTCTTGGGTACATACCTGGGAATGAATTCCTGGGTCCTTGTGTATCCTCAGAAAAACAATTCTGAGTTACTTTTTTGTGTTGGCAGCCTGGAGATCCTGCTCCAGGCGTTTTGCGTAGCGGCCAGTGGGCTTTTCCCTCCGAGACTGAGGGCTTAGAGGTCTGAGCAAGTACTTGAAATCTTCAGAGTTATTTCCCCCTGCTTTGTCCTCTTATATATTTTAATTTTTCTCAGGATTCCAAGAAAATGGCAGTAGTGTTGACTTGGGGGAGGGTTTACATGCATATTTCCGAACTCTGGGATTGAGCACCGAAGTGAGAAGACCTGTGGGAATGGAGCCCAGAGGGGAACAAACGCAGGGACCACTGGTGTGAGACAAGGCATCCCCAGGGCAAGGGTAACACATATCTCCAGCCCCACTTGGCTGAGCAGAGAGGGCCTTTATTTGTAAGCAGGCAAAAACCCTGGTTCTCAGCAGGGAGGACTAGAGGCACCCGACACCCTGCCATCTGGGGTTGAAAGGCAGCTTTCCTGTTCTGGGTCTCAGTTTCTTCACTGAAAAGCGACCACATAAGGGTAAGACCGTTAAGGTTGCCTTCAGCACTGAGTCCGCCTCCAGCAGTGGTTCTCAGCCCTGGGATGTTGGCCCCAAGGGCCATTGGCTTTGTTTGGGGGCATTGTTGATCATCATAGCTCAGTGTGCAAGTGCTTCTGGTGTCTTCTGGGGAGAGGCCAGCGATGCCCACCACTCTGCAACACACAAGACGGCCTGTGACAGAATTACCAGGTCTACAATGTCGAGGTGCCAGGCTGAGAAACCCACGGTCTAAGATGTAAACAGCTGGAAGATCTCGGGCTGTTTTCCTCGTCTCTTACCGAGAGGTCTCGTCTTTCACTCCAAAAGTTCGTTTTTTCTAGAATTACTTTTAAGTTAAGAGGAGCAGGGAGACCTGTTCAGAAGAGATAGGTCACGAACACACCTGGCGATTATCAGCTTAGACTTGTTTCTTGTTGGGTTGTCCAGAGAGGACTTAGGTTTGCTTCCATTTTCCAGTAGAAATGGGCCTCCCACTGCCCGCGACAGGTGGATGTGTAAGTTGTTGGTGGACACGTAGTGAGGATGGTGGTTTGTAATTTCAGAGAGGACGTATCGAGGAGTGGTGTTAGCATAGATGACTTGGTGCTGTCCAGAAGGATTAGGTAGACCTCTTCAAGTGGGGTCTACTGCAAGGTCAGGATATTAACTACAGAGAAGTGGAGGGAAGGGGCCCCAGGACGAACCTGCTGAGACCAGCTTTTGCCAGCTGCAGGTCAGTCAGAAGCAAAACAGAGTGTGTTAGAGTATAGAGTATAGACTAGAGTACAGAATAAACAGATTATAGAGAGTAGATAGACCGTGTGAACTACAGAGAGTATAGACTAGAGCACACAGACCATAGAGAATATGTAGACTGTTCAGGTTATGGAGAGTATAGAGTACACAGACCATAGAGAGTAAGGAGTATAGAGAGTATGTAGACTGTGGACTCCGGAGAGTATAGGCGAGAGTACAGAGTACACAGACCGTAGAGAGTATGGGGCATAGAGAGTATATAGACTGGACCACGGAGGGTATAGACCATAGTACAGAGTACACAGACTGTGGAGAGCATGGGGCCTAGAGAGTATGTAGACTCTGGATTACAGAGAGTATACACTAGAGTACACAGACCATAGAGAGTATGTAGACTGTGGACTATGGAGAGTACAGACCAGAGTACAGAGTACACAGACTGTGGAGAGTATGTGGACTGTACATAGACTGTGGAAAGTATAGAGTGTAGACAGTATAGAGGTTAGAATGTATACACTAGAGTATGTAGATGATGCAAACTATAGACTATAGAGTGCATAGGTGATACTATAGAGAGAGAGAATATATATTACACAGATTACAGAGAATGTAGATTCAAGTATGGAGTATGGAGAGAATACAGACTATCAAATATATACAGTATATAGCCTATAAAGTATATACACAGGTTGTGAAAAATACAGACTGGAGCGTATAGAGGTATAGAGAGTGCAGAGTAACGGACTGTACAGACCACAGAGGATTAAGAGAAGGTATAGAGCAGAGAGTAGAAAGCGTGAGGAACACACCCATGCAGTGTACTGTGCTGTTGAACCTGAAGCACAGGCCTCCATAGGCGTCCCTTCTCCCACTGTGTATCACAGCTGCCTTATTGCTTGTTATCCTTGATTTTGACCAGGGCAAGCCTCCTTATGCTGCTTCAGCAGAAGAAGTGGCCAAAGAACTGAAGTCAAGATCCGGGGAATCCAAGTCGTCTGCCGTGTCTTCAGATGGGTCCCTGGCTGAAAACGGAGCGGTGGCTGAGGAGAAGCCTGCTCCCCAGATGAACGGGAGCGCGGGCGATGCCAGGGCCCCCAGCCACTCGGAAAGTGCCTTGAACAATGACTCTAAGACGTGCAATACAAATCCTCACTTAAATGCACTAAGTACAGACAGTGCTTGCCGCAGAGCTGATGCTCTGGAGGCTGCTGTCTTAAAGAAAGAAGAGTAAACTTATTTTTTATAGAGGGTGAAGGATGCTGGAAGGGTAGGATTCAGGAATATCTGGAGAGAAAGAGAGCCTACAGTTATGTACATTTTTTCCTTTCCGTAAGAGAAAAATGAGGACTTTGGAAATTCGGATCCCTCTTTGATATCAGAGATTTAAACAACACATTTTTAGTTTTAACCAGTTGTAGTCAAAATGCTACAATAAAACAAAAAGAGAGAAAGAAAATGAAGAGCATTTGACTCCCACACTTAAAATGAAGTACACACAAAGTTTAAACTGGTTATGACAAAAGCCTATAGTTGTGTTTCTTGAACTATAAAGAAAACAAATTTTGGCAGTCTTTAAGTATATATAGCTTAAAATATCATTTTTAGCATTTGGCACCATATGTATGCCATTATCTTTGATTTTGCATTACTGTTCACAAGGAAGCTTTGTCTAAGGCTTTGATTTTATGATTATGAAAGAAATAAGGCACACCACGGTTTTTCTTTCTTACTTAAATCTCATCACTGTTGATGTGGTTCTTTTGTGTTAAAAAAAAAAGTGCAACTATCAAAACTAAAAAATTATAGAGTAATATTGCCGTTCTGCTGATTTTAAATATGCAGTACATCATACTTACTTTACAAGCAAGTTAAATGGAGATAAAGTTGAAATCATAGAAGATGCAAATGACCTTTCAAAATCAACACAATGTGTTCTGAAACTTTTCGTGACTTAATACCATGCATCTGTGATCAATGAACTATGTGGTTTTGAATCGGATGTAGACCATTAGTGCTACTACTTGAGCTAACCTTCTGCATGGTTCATAATTTTTAAAGTGTGTAGTTAATATTATGCATGTTATTGTCCTTCCATTCTTACCAGTACGTGCCCATTTGCAAAACAAAATGCTAATAATCAGTAATAGTCCTATAAAAGATGTTAACTCTGTTTAGTCACTGACTGATCTTGCTCTAACCTTAAAATTTTGTGATTATTGACCTCTGTTGCATTTATTCTAAAACCCCCCCAAAATTATCTAGCTGTTTCAAATATCAACATTACCCTGGTGTATTCACTGCTGTATGCATTATTGTTCTTTGTTGCTGTTTTATGCCTTCATATTAGCAAAATATGAAATTCTGTGAAAAACAAAAAAAAATCCCTTTGATCTTAAAAAAACAAAAAAAACAAAAAAAAACAACCCCCCCTTCTGTAGCAGGAAACAAATTGCTTGTTCTTGAGAACTTTCCCATCAAGAATTTAGTAGAAGCAGGTATACTTATATCATTTTGATGTTTTTGTTAATGTTTCCAAACAATGTACTTTGAAATCAGAATCACTTCTTATTCGTTTTCATATAATTCTCCTGATGCTCTTCATCACACATTAGTGATCAGAAATGAGATGTAATTCCCCAATCCCTGCCCGCAAGACCTGAGTAGGATCTTACTGTAAGTTGAAGGGAGTTCTGCCCTAACTCATGGATTGTGCAAGAATGAACTGCTGTTGGGTCTGACTGATTGTAGGTGGGTTGTGGCGTGGTGTATCGAAGGCTATTGAATGCAACTTACAATGCTTAATAAAAATCTTTATTCTTTTAGTATAAAGTACGGTGTCGCTTTTAAATTTCTTGTAGCAACAGATGTTACGGAGACTTAATTCAAGTTGGGACCGCTACCGCAGGCACCAGGCCTTCTCGGTGCGAGGACGCGGTCTGGGGATCCTGACTTTGAGTCCACGCCTGTGTCGGGGGCGAGGGGCAGTGGGAGAGTGGACTTACATAATTAAAAAGCTCAACAGCTGCCTGAGAGCTCGCTAGAGTGAGTGCAGTTCAAAACTGTTCTGCAAGGGGGTTACGGTCTCCAGCCCGAAGGGACTCGCGCTGTCATCCTCGTCCCCATGCTGGGAAGCGGGACTGAACGTGGAGAAAGAAGCCCAAGGAAGAAACGCACCAGATCCCGATAGAAGCACGTGTATTACTGTCCCTACTGACCAGACCCACCCTTCATTGTGGTTTTCTCCGTGTGCACCTCGCGCCCTTGGGCCCACCACCCTCCAGGGCCGACCCTGCGGGGGCCACACGACTCTGACCGCCCGCAGCTGTGGCGTCCCTAGGGTCGCACCGCCGGCAGCAATGGGGACAAGCCCCGCCGCGGGGCTCAGAGACACGGGACAGAAATCCACCTCCCCAGTCTGAGGAGCTGGGCGCTTCCGGTCTATACAAGGGGAGGGACACAGCCGCCACTGTTTCCGGCCCCAGCTTCGGGCGGGTTGGGGCGGGGCCGTGAGCGCTTCCGGCCTCTGCGCGGGGCGGGAAAAGGACGTGTACGCTTCCGGCTTCTGTGCGGGGCGGGGCCGCGAGTTGCTTCCGGCCTGTGCGCTGGACGGCGCAGAGCGGTGCCGTGAGGGCTTCCGGATTCTGCGCGGTTCGGGAAAGGGTCGTAGACGCTTCCGGCTTGTGCGAGAGGCGGGGCCGTTTCCGGCCTGTGCTTAGAACGGGGCGGGGCCGTGGCCCGCTTCCGGCTTGTGCGCGGGGCGGGGCCGTGAGTGCTTCCGGCTTGTGCTTGGGACAGCTCGGGGCGGAGCAGTGAGCCCTTCCGGCCTCCTCTCCACCTGCGCTGGCAGTGCGAGCGCTCCGTCCACGCCCCGCGGCGGTCCGCGTCGCTCACCCCGCCGCTGGTCGAGCATTCTGGTTCACCGTTTTTTGTTTTCTTTTGTGTGAAAGAGCTCTTACGGATCTCGTGTGTTTCAAACGTAGTATGTCTATTGTAGAGTTTCAAACACTGCCGGTGCACAGAAAGGACAGAAAACCCCTAGTGATGTACGCATACGGACACACCTGTTCACACCTGGTCCTTGTGCCCTCGTCGGCCTAGCGCGGATGAACCCCGCGCACCTGCCGTTCAGGGCCGCAGGGGCCGCGCCTATTCACGTTTCGGGGCGCAGGACAGGTGTGTACAAGCAAGGCCGTATCAGGTAAGAACACGGGAAATAAAACAGGGAGGGGACTGGGGGGACGAGGGTCTGCAGGGCGAGGCTGGGCTCAGGAAGCAGTGTATAGAGAGAACCCACCAACGAGGGGAGAAGGGTGCTGCTGGCCCCTGGAAGTTGGCTTAACCCTCAGCATTGGGCCAGTGTCACAGGAAAACGGGCATCCCACCTTGTCATCTGTCTCCTCCCAGGCCTGTGGGCAGGCATGAGGACACGAGCTCCTTCCTGATGCGCTCCCTGCAGGAGCGGTTCTCCCCTCCAGCGATCTTATTCTCCCGCTGATTCTTTGGAGAATGCCAGTTTACTGTCCTTTCCCCTTTACTGCTTACCCTCACCTGGCAGAGTGAGCTCTGCACAGGTTGCTTCCCTCCAGCCCCAGGACCCTTGGCTGCTGGGCCTCCGCTCCTGTCCCTACCACAGCCGGGGGAGGCGGGGGGGCGGCAGGGGCCTCATGGACCCACAGATGGGCCAAAGCAGGCTCTGTACTAGGTGCTTCACCCAGTGCTGTGGGCTGGACTGTGCAGGTGAGGTCTTGGAGACTCCATGAGGGGCCACCTGGGGGCTGGCTGGAAATTACTCAGGCAGAGCTCTAGCCACTTCAGGGTGGTGTCTGGGATGGCCTTGGCCTGGTGTGCCCAGAAGGCACCAGCAGCTCATGTGGCAAACAGCTGGAGGCACAGGAGCAGACCTCCCAGACCTCATCACACCATGTCCACTCCTGGCCATTGTGCATATCCATCTCTTCAGACATGACTGACCCCAGCATGGGTTATATAAGTGTTACCCTGGTGTTGGTTTTCCCAGAGTGGCCCGTTTGTCTTGTCTTGTTCTGGTGTTTTGTTAATAGCACCCTTAATGTAAATTATATGGTTATTTGGCAGAGGGGCTTTGGTCTATAAACTCATTGCTTCAAAACATCACAGGGCCATCCTCACGATAGTCAACAGAAGGGCACTCTCATAGCTATCAGAAAAACCCAGAAGGCTCCCAAAGTTCCCATGGGTCACTGTTCATTTCACTGGGTTCTGGATCAGGTCTCCCAAGGGCCTCCTCTTAGAACTCTCTTGACATTCACCAGATTGCTTCATGTGTCACCAAAGCACACATCCAGCCTTGAACTAGTATCTCCTGTCTGTCATCTCTGCCATATGAACTCCTGGAAGGTGGGATGCGTCTACCTGGTTCACAGCTTTAAAACCTACACTAGTTGTGCACCAACACATTGGACAACCTAGATGAAGTGGACAAACCCACATACACACAACCCGCAACCTGCCCAAACTGAATTACAAAGAAACAGGACATCTTAATAGACCTGTAATTATTACAGAGAGTGAGTCAATAATCAAAAGCCTCCCAAAAAGAAAAGCCCATGACCAGATGGCTGGTGAATTTTACCACACATTTAGGGAAAAATTAACAGCAATCCTTAAATTCTTCCCAAATGTTGAAGAGGAGGGAATGCTTCCTGACACTCCCTGAAGCCAGCATTGCCCTGATATCAAAGCCAGACAAAGACTCTACAAGAAGACTACAAAACAGGGGGACCTGGCTGGCTCAGTTGGTAGAACATGTGACTTTTGATCTCAGGGTCATGAATTTGAGCCCCACATTAGGTGTGGAGCCTACATAAAAAAAACAAAACAAAACAAAACAAAACAAAAAAGGAAAACTACAAAACAATATCCCTCATGAACCTTGATGCAAAATTCTCAGCAAAATTCCAGGAAACTAAATTCACCAGCGTGTTAAAAAGATTCTACACCTTGATGAAATGGAGTTTGTTCCTGAAATGCAAGGATGGTTCGGTCTCAAAATCAATCAGGGTGAGACATCACACCAACAAAGGGGGAAAAACCCACAGGATCATCTCAACTGATGCAGAAAAAGCATTTGATAAAATTCAACATGTTTTCATGATAAAACTCCTCCATAGGGGGGCACCTGGGTGGTTCAGTAAGTTAAGCATCTGGTTCTTGATTTCAGCCCAGGCCATGATCTCACAGATGGTAAGTATGAGCCCCAAGTCTGGCTCTGTGCTGGCAGGGCACAGCCTGCTTGGGATTCTCTCTCTGCCTTCTCTCTTCGCACCTCCTCCACTTGCATGCACACTCCCCGTCTCAAAATTCAAGAAATTAGAAATAGAAACTTTTTCAGCATAGTAAATGCCACAGATGAAAAGCCCAAAGCAAACATACTTAATGGTGAAAAGATTAAAAAATATATATATCACAAACACATGCACAAAACCCAAAACAACTTTTCCCCTGAGATCAGAAAGGAGAAAGATGCCACTGCCACTTTCACCACTTCTACTCAACACAGTATTGGAAGTTCTAGCAGGAGCAACCAGACATACCTGCGTAAACAAGCAAATAGTATCCAAATTAGGAAGAAGTAAAATTATCTCTGTTCATAGATAGCAAGATGTTATGTAAAATCAAAAAGACTTAGGAACTCTAAAGATTCCACAAAATACTGTTAGAACTAGTAAATTCAAAGTTATAAAACTAATCCTGTAATGTTGCAGGATAACTAAATAAACACTAAAAAATTAGTTTTGTTTCCAAACACTAAAAATAAACAATCTCAAAAGGAAATCAGGAACACAATTCCATTTACAATAACATTAAAAAAACCCAAAAACCTAGGGGTAAGTTTAACCAAGGAGATAAAAGACTTGTATGCTGAAAACTGTAAGACATTGCTGAAAGCAATTAAAGAAGACAAATAAGTGGAAATATCCCATGTTCATGGATCAGAATATTAATATTGTTAAGATGGCAGTACTACCCAAAATGATCTGCAGATTCAATGAAATCCCCGTCAAAATTATCATAGTCCCTTTTGCAGAAGTGGAGAAGCCAGTTCTCAAATTCATAAAGAGTGTTAAGGGGCCTGGAAGAACCAAAACAGTCCTGAAAAAGAAGTGCAAATTTCGAGTTTCACCCTTCCTGATTCTGAAACTTACTACAAAGCTACAGAAACCAACACAGTATGGTATAAGGTTAGACATACAGACCAATGAAAGACAATAAGAAGCCCAGAAATAACCCCTTGCCCACATGGTCAAATGATTTTGACAAGGGTGCCATGATCACTCAATGAGGAAAGGACAGTGCTTTCAACAAATGGTGCTGGGAAGACTCCCTGTCCACCTGCAAAAGCATGACATTGACCCTTACCTCAACTCAAAAATTAACTTAAAATGGATCAAAAGCCTAAACCTAAACCTATAAAAATCTTGGGAGGAAACACAGGGTGAAATCTTCATGACATTGGATTTGGCAATGGTTTTTTGGATGTGACGTCAAAATGCAAGGGCAACAAAAGAAAACAAAATAGATGAACCTGACTTCTTCAAAATTACAACCGTCTGTGCATCAGAGTACATCATCATGGAGTGCAAGGACAACTGACAGCATGTGAGAACATTTGCAAATCACCAATCTGATAAGAGATTAGTATCCAGAATATATAAAGAACTCCTATAATTCAACAACAAGAAAACCCAACCCAAATCAAAATAAGGAAAAGGCTCAAATAGACATTTATCCAAAGAAGATGTACAGATGGCCAATAAACTCATGAGAAGATCCCCAACATCATCAGTCATTAGGGAAATGCAGATCAAAACCACAGTGATCAGAGTTTCAATGGAACCAAATTTTTGCCATCAAAAACTAGCATATTGAACTATACATTGAGAAATTAAGAATTTTTACTTCAAAAAAAAAAAAAACCCCACAATGAGATATCACTTCATCTACTTTAGGACAGCTATAATCAACACATGTACACACACACACACATACATACAGAAAATAACAAGTGTTGGCGAGGATGTGGAGAAATTGGGACACTTGTGCACTGTTGGTGGGAATATAAAATGGTGCAGCAGCTGTGGAAAATGGCATGGTTCTTAAAAATGTTAAAAATAGAATTATCATATGATTCACCAATCTCACTTCTGGGTATACACACAAAAGAAGTAAAAGCAGGGACATGAACAGATATTTGCACACCCACATTCATAGCAACATTATTCACAACATCCAAAACGTGGGAACAACCCAAGTGTCCTTCAACAATGAATGGAGAAATCAAACACGGATCATAAACACAATGAAATAATAGTCTTAAAAAGGAAGGGAACTCTCACATGTTACAACATGGATGAACCTCGAAGACATGATGCCAGGTGAAGTAAGCCAGTCACAAGAAGGCAAATACTGTAGGATTCCACTTACTTATCTGAGGTCCCTACAGTGGTCAAGTTCATAGAGACAGGAAGTAGCTGGTGGGTGCCTGGGCCTGGGGGAGTAGTGATGGGGGTTAGTGTTTACTGGTGGGACAGTGAAAAACTTGGCAGAGGTGCATGATGGCGGCTGCAAACAGTGTGAACTTACTTCATGCCACATAACCGTACACTCAGAAATGGTCAAAATGGTACGTTTCATCTTGTGTATGTTACCACAATTAAAAGAAAAGGCTGCGCTAGCGTTCAGTGGATTTTGTCGAGAGGGAGTGAATCAGCAGGTCCTGGAACGTGCTGTTTTTCCATTGGGCAATAAGGTGAATAATACGTGTCTCACGCTTGGGACTGGCTGGGGGATGCGGGGTGCATGCTGTGGCTGTGCTTCCTTGGAGCAGCAGGGTGGAGGGTGGGGGGGCATGCTTCTGGGGAGCCCATCCTCTTACCCCAGCAGCATCCCTGGCCACTCGGGTGGGTGGTGGTCTTGATGCTTATACACAGACTCAGGAGTGGGGTGGACTCGGTGGGCGTGGAGGCAAAGAGCAGACCATGTGAAAGGGCCAGAGCTTGGGGGACACCTCATTTCAAGGCCACTGCCCCTGCTTCCTGGGGCCTTGAGTCCAGCCCCTTGTGCTCCCCCTCCCTGTGTGACCTGGCCTGCTCCAGGCCTGGGTCCCCAGGGCACTGTGGGGCGTGTGTCACTGTCCCCCTTGACAGCAAAAGGAGCTGCACAGGAGTTGGGACTGCTACCAAACTGCGAACACAGCAGGCGCTCAACGCACAATGAGTGAGGACTCAGAAAAGGAGGGCTTTCTGGGGGGTGAGAATGGGGAAGCCCAACAAAGGAGCATTTGGCACCCACATGGGCCCTTACTTTCGTCTGGAGTTGGCCCACAGCGTCCGAACAGCCTGGAGTAACAGGAAAGCATCTCTGCGGACACACGCAGAGGCCGTGGACACGTACAGACCAGGAGGGCAGGATGGCCAGGCGCCTGGGGGAGTCTGGGCTCCCAGCCCGCTCCTCCCCCTGGTCAGCCAGCTGCCTCCTCTGGGAGGCATTTCACTGCTTCCAGCCTGCGTTTTCTGGAGAATGGCAGGAGTCCCCCCCCCCTCCCCAGGACTCCCATTGGTCCTGTATACCTGTCTGTGGAGCGGCAGTGCCGAAGTGTCCCTGCAAGTGCGGAGGGTGGAGTGGTCACCGCCTAGAGCTGATGCTGAGCACGTCCCAGGCACTGCTGGAGTCTGTGGGGAACCAAGCACAGGGCATGGCACCTGGTCAGTGCTTGACACACACTGGTAACTACTGTCCTCGCAGACAAGGACGGGGAAGTGTTGGGAGAGGCCCTGCACCACAGTGGCCTCCAGAAGCTTCTGACCACACTGGACCACAAGTGGGTAGAGGTGGACACTGCGGGTTTGAGCGTCCCAGTACTGCTGTAGGGGATGGTCACTCAGCAGGGCCCAGGCCAGCCGGACTTGCAGGCCGGGCACCGCTTATCTGAACTGACCCACACCAGGGTGTTGGTGGGGGACAGTGCTTCCCAGAGCCCTCCGCACCATCTCCAGGAGGAAGGACCCCAGAGGGGAAGGGCAACCACTGCAGTTCAGGTGGGAAGGACTTGAGGTCGAGCTTAGTGAGGTGGCGGCAGTGGCAGAGTGACCTTGTCCCTCTCCCCTCCCCCAGCTTCTCTGGCTGGTGCCTCCCTGCTAAGGCGGGCCCACCTGCCGGGGCGGGAGGCCAGGGGGCAGCTGGCACAGCAGGTTGGCCTCCAGAGGAGGGAGGACTTCAGATGAACTGCTGGCACGTGGGCCAGGTGCCCTGAGGGGCTGCAGGCCTCAGCTGGGCACCTGTCGGGGGTGCTGCTGCGAGGCGCCTGCACCTGGCTTTCCCTCCAGTCTGGCATTCTGTGCTTGAGGTGGCCAGCATCCCCCGGGAGGAGGCTCAGGGGAGGGAACACCTCCTGGCCCCTGGCCCCTCACTCCTCACTCCTCACTCCACGGCACATGGACGCAGCCGGGAGCGGGCAGGAGAGGGCTGGCTTCCAGAAGGCGGGGAGGAAGGAGCCCTCGGAGCTGGCCCTTCCCCCACGCACCACAGACCCTGACCACTCAGGTCAGGCTGCAGGGCCCAGAGCAAGGCAGTGGCACTTCTGGCCCATCCCTCCAGCCCCTGCTGTCCTGAAGCCACCAGCAGGGCTCCATAATCCTGACTTGGACTGGAGGCCTGGGGGCTCCTTGGGGGAGGAGGGGAGGGGGCTCAAATTCTAGGTAATCACTCCCTTTACAGAGCTGACCTGTGCCAGGGTGCTCCTGGCTCCCCAGAAATCTGTCCTCTAGGGGCTCAGCAACAGGAGAGTCAAGGATCCTGTGTGGGAGGGCTAGCTGTTCCCAGGAATCAGGGGGAAAGGGAGCAGGAAGGAAGAAACAAGAGGAAACCCCAGCTGCCCCCTGTCCCTCTGCTGCTGGGGGTCCCTGACCACCTTCTCAGAGGAAGCCAGGCCTGCCTTCACCCAGAGGCTCCCACCTTTTCCCTGGAGGGTCCTCCTGCCCACCTTCTCCCCCAGAGTGATCCCCAGCCTACCTTCTCCCCCAGAGGGGTCCCTTTGCCCTCCTTCACCC
>NW_024412430.1:21786183-21811786 GCF_014898765.1 Herpailurus yagouaroundi | reverse complement strand
GCGCCCACCCTCCGCCGCAGCCCCCGAGCCCCCTGACCCCGGCCGGCGTCCCCTAACCCCCCGCGGGGGTGGGTGACAGGACGGCGTCGGTGCGGGTGGGGGTGTCGCGGCTTTGCCGCCTCCTCCCGGGGGCCGGCGTGGTGCCCCGTTTCCCCCTTCTCCGCTCCCGACGGGGACGCCCCCCCTCCCCCGGGGCCGGACTTGACCTTATGGTCTCTGGGGGACGTGGGGTGGGGGGAGGTAAAGCTGGGCCTTTGCCCCGGGCTGTGACCTGGCCCTGCGCCTAGTTTTCAAAGCGAGGCCCCTTCCCACCCAGAAGTAGATGGGGAGGAGGAAGAGATGGTGATTGCGGTGTCCGAACTGCTCCAACAGGTTCTCACGTGTTTGGGCCTGGGCAGGACCCGGTTGCCCTCCTGGATACCGCCTCAGACCCACCAGGAGCAGGGCAGGGGGCACGGGGAGGTGGGGGGGGGAGTGTGTGGTGGCGGCTGGTCCCTGATCCCCCAGAGAGGAGAACCTCCCGCTCATTTTAAGGGTGGATGTTGGGGAACCAGGCAGCCGGATGTGACAGGACCTGTTCAGGTTGGTCAGCGCCCGGCCAGGGTCCCAGCCCAGTGCCTGTGACAGGGACCCCAGTGAGGAGGGGGCGGGACTCTACGGGGCAGGGACACCACTGAAATCCCCTGGGCCTCCGGGGCTGCCTTCCTGTGGATGCCCAGGGCAGCAGAGCCCCTGCCCTGGGGTGCAAACACTGGACTCCCCAGAACGGTGTGCGTGCAAGTTGCTGCTATGCACACCCACCAACTGGCATCCTCTGCAAGTTCATGGCCGGACCAAGGGTGAGAGCTGCCATCTGATCCTTCAGGGCTCCTCAGTTCCAGACATGCTGAGAAGCTGACCCTGAGCGCCCTGGATGTGGAGGGCACTCTCTCTCCTCCCCCGCCCCACCCAGGGCCTGCTGAGCTCCCTGGGTGCCCAGGCTTGGGGAAGGCCTGGAAGGACCTTTGGCTGCCCAGGGGCCAAAGGTCGGGAAGGAGGAAGGCAGGCCAGTTCTGAGCTAGGCTCTGAGATGGGGGGGAACCCTAGGAGTGAGGGGCAGGCAGGGGAGAAGCTGAGGGCTGGCATGCCTGGTGGGTGGCATTTGCTGGACTGGCCAGGGCAGAGTTGGGGAGAGGGATGCATCCTGACACCTTAAAGGGGACATTTGGGGACATCTTCTCTCCTCATCGCCCATTTGTATCTGGAGGTCCTTGATTTGACCCAACATGAGTACAGGTCCTTCCCTCAGTCCAGACTCCTCTCCACCCACACAGGGTGGCCCTGGCATCTGAAAGGGGCTCTGCTTTCCCTGCTGTGGGCACACTTTCGGTGCATGTGAT
Organism: Herpailurus yagouaroundi; assembly: GCF_014898765.1. Classification (NCBI taxonomy): domain Eukaryota; kingdom Metazoa; phylum Chordata; class Mammalia; order Carnivora; family Felidae; genus Herpailurus; species Herpailurus yagouaroundi. The sequence goes on along the minus strand of NW_024412430.1, from coordinate 21,810,407 downwards.
TGAGGGCCCCTTGCAGGAGTAAGCCCTGAGCTGTAGCGTTCCCAGGTGGCTCGGGGCAGGAGCCCGGATGGTTAATGTTAGGGTTGGGATGGGCCTCACAGCCCTGGGCACCCTTTCTCCCTGCCCCTGCACCGACCCCCTTGGCTTTAACGGGAAGGTGTGTGACATGGGCCCTGTGCTTCCCCACCCCCAGGTGCTTTGGGGCTGACCCAAGACTTTTCAGATCCAACGTCCCCTGTATCCTTGTTTACTTTGTATTCAACAGCTCATTTTTTAAAAGTTTGAATACTTTATAACTTTTTATTTTAGAGAATTTTAGGCTTAAAGAGTTACAAAACTGGTTCAGTGTCTGTTCACCAGTCACACTGACTCCTCTGGAGTCAGCATCTCACCAGACCATGCTGCAAGAATGGAAACTGAGGCAGAAACACAGGGGCGGTGCTGTGAGCCATGGCACAGACCTCAGCAGGTTTTTCCCTGTACTGTCCCTTTTCTGCTCCAGGACCCCGCAGTGTATTTCACTCTCCTGTTTCTTTCAGAAGGAAACCTCGTATCATTCCCTGAAATAGCGCATTAGTGTAACTTGTCGTAGACGGTGCATGTAAAAATAAACATAACCGTTAAACTAACAGGCTCCAACTTGTCCCACCTGTGATCCGTCACGTCCCTCCTGAGCACCTAATTTTGGCAAGACTGGGAAGGGTCTCTGAGGTTGCACACGCTCACAGTGGCTCAGGATTTGCTGGGAGGACTCCAGCGGGGTTGGTGGGTGAAGATGTGGTTGGGACGGCTGCATTTTAGGGGCAGAACCCTCTCCCGGTGTGTTTGCTCCCCAGCAGCCCTCTCTGCGGTGCTGGGCTGGAAGCACAGGCAGCCGGGAAAGTGGGAGCCCGTGTTGCACCCCATCTCCGGGGCTGGGGCACCTCGGCAGCCCAGCTGGCCTTCACCGCTGGCACCTAAGGTGGTTTTGCCTAGGGAGGGACGGAGCGTGTGGCCATCCACCTTCCGAACTGTCTTGTCTGTGTGTCCGGTAGGGAGGGTGGCAACCCATGGGCACCGGGGGCCTTCCTCCTCAATTCAGGTGCCGCAGAGCCAGTGTCCTCCACCCCTGCCCACAGGGAGGCGCGTGGCTGCCTGGGCCCGTCGCAGTAGGAGCCACCCAGCGTCTCACCTTGTCACCACCCTGGTGTGAGGAGTCTCTGTCTCTGGGCAGTAGGGAAGATTCTAGTAAGGTATCAGGCATTCTAGAGCTTCCTGGTGCCCTTTCAGTTGCCTGTTCTGTCGACTCCAAGGGGCTTTGGAGACGTAATTGGTAAAATTGATTTTAAGGAGCTCGAAAGCTGGAGGCGCAGTGCGAGTGCTTTGGTGACGGAAGTTTCACTGACTTCTTGGTAAATGTTTCTGGGCGTGCGTTCCTCATGGGGTGCCGTGCTGGCCACAGAGGCTCCTGGGGTCACAAGGCAGATCCGTCTCCTCTTGCGGGGTTTCCTCGACCAAGGTCAGACCTGTAGATGAGGAGATCCGTGCCACCCTGGGGGACCCTGTCCAGTCCCGAGGCAGCACTGTGGGGGCAAGAGCGGGCGAGGAGTCCGCATCAGGGACAGCCAGGGGGGTCTGTCTGTCCTGGAGGGGGAGCGGAGGAGTGGAGGGGAATGTGATGGGCTCCTCTGACTGTCAGGGAGAGGCAGGGGACAAGGGCAGGGCCCAGAGCCACTTCCAGGTGAGGGGTGGTGGGCAGGTGGGGGTGGGGCTGCTGTGGGTTCTGGAGTGGATCTCCTCGGATTCCTGCTTGTCCGTCTGTCTGACTGGGTTCCTCCTCGCAGGGTCCCTGTCTCTGTGCTCACCTCCCCGGGGCTGGTTGGCTCTTGTGAGCTCTTGCCATGCCCCCCTCCCACCCAGCCGTAAGCTTTTGGGGGCAGAGCCACACCTGGGGGTCCACGGCCTCCACAGGTGCCTGGTGACACTGAGCACGGCCAGCGGAACATGTGCACGTGGAGGGAAAGGAGGGCCCACCGGGCATCAAGCTTCAGTGTCGCAGCCTCTACAATTAAGTCCTTGATCTGGGGATTCCCAAGTACAGGGGAAGGGGCCACGCACGTGGAGATGGAGTCGCGGTGTGTTTGACACGGGTGGGGAGACGATTAATCATCTTGGAACAAGGAATTCCCACTGTGTGAGTTCAAGAACCCCAAGCAGGTGGGGGCAGTATGCTGCCAGCGTCTAGAGGGCAGAGCGGAGGCCCCGTCCCTCAGGCCTAAGGGGGTGACACGGAGTCGGGCTCACTGTAATGGCCAGGGTGCGTGCGTTGCTAGAAGCCGTAGGCTGGAGGAGGGCGTGCCGTGAGCCTCTGGACCGCAGCCGCGTTCATCGGGGTCGCTGGGATTCAGGCCCGGCCGCAGGTGGCCTGAGATCGGGCCAGGGTTTCGGGGGCTTGGTGTGGACCCAGCCCTCTCCCCCGAGACACCCTCTCTCCTGGGCCATCCCCTCGCCTCTGTGCACATAGCACCTGGCCATGTGGCAGGACTTTATTCCAAAAGAACGAGGGGACTGAGGGCGAGAGTTGGCCAGGAAATAACGTCCCTCGATGGAGTGTGCTGGGAGAGTGGAGCTCCTGAAATTCCCGGTGTGGGGGAAGCCAGCCCCTCGGTTGGCTTCTGAACGGCTGCCGTGGCCACGGGGCTGACCCTCGCGCCGGCCTCTATGGCGTCAGGGTTAGATCTCTGGTGGTTCCCACAGTGACCTGGCTGGTCGCTGGGCCGGCCACCTCGCCCTCTCCCTTCAAGCAGGGAGGGGACTCTGGGCTCCTCACACGCGGCAGGTGGACACGTTCGGCCTCAGTCACTCTGGCTCAAGGGCCTGAACAAACTCCAGGCACCGGCGACCCCGTGCCTGTCGGCGGCTCCGCAGACACAGCAAGGGTGGAAACGCCTTTGCCAGCGGGAAGCCGCTTGTGGTGTCAGGTGGGGACGCTGGGCTCTGTGCTGCGCCCTCTGCATCTGGGCGTCTGCCCCACCGGGCCCGCTCGGAGCCGCGTCTCCATCTCGGCCGCTCTGCCCCTTGCTCTGTCTTCTTTCCTGCCTGTCTTGGTCCTCAGCTTTTTGGTTTGGTGGTGGGTGACCCTAACCCCGCATTCTGGAACGGGGCTTGGCTCTGAGTCTGTTCACTTTCCCGCAAAGTGCTGGGTCATCTGCAGGAGAACAGAGTTCCGGCCAGTGATTGGCTTTGACCTCAGAGCGTAAGGACTGAAGGTCCTTGTGGTGTTTGTCCCGGCGAATGGAGAAACCAGACTTTTATCTTTTCTTAAAAGTTGGGAGTGAAATTTATATATGGTGGCAATAACTATTTTATTTTATTTTATTATTTTATTTTATTTTAATTTAATTTAATTTTATTTTTAAATGTTTATTTTGAGAAAGAGAGAGAGAGTAGGTGTGCATATGTTCACGGGAGAAGGACAGAGAGAGACTGAAAGAGAGAGAGACAGAGAGAATCCCAAACAGGTTCTGGGCTGTTAGCACAAAGCCTGACATGGGGCTCGAACTCATGAATCGTGAGATCATGACCTGAGCCAAAATCAAGAGTCATACTCTTAACTGATTGAGCCACTGGGCACCACAATAATTATTTTAAAGTGCACAGTTTGTGGCATTTAGTGCATTCAGAATAGTGTGCAATAGTCACTTCTGTGGTTCCCACACATTTTCATCACATGAAAGGAGACTCTGAACCCATCAAACGACAGCCCCCAGCCCCATACACCACCCCCCCCCCCCCCCCCCCCCGGCCCCAGTCCTGGACAGCCATGTGTTTTCTGTGTCCTGATGGATGTAACTGTTCTGGACGTTTCTGATAAATGGGATCGTACGATATGTAACTTTTGTGTGTGGCTTCCTCCACTCAGCACAATGTCTTTAGGTCCATCCAGGCTGCGGCAGGTATCGGAACATGGTTTTTTTATGGCCGAATACTGCTCCATCGTCGGGTGGACATACCACGTCTGTTTGTGCATTCACCTGCCTGCACATTTGGGGTTTTCCCGCCTGTTTGTCAGTCGTGCCGCTGTGAACGCTCGAGGACAAATACCTGTTGGAAGACCTGTTTTCATTTCTTTCGGGAGTTGCCGTGTCCTGTGGTTATTCTGTGTTTAACTTTCTTACTAACCACAAGCTGTTTTCCACAGCGGCTGCACCATTTTACGTTCCCAGCGCCAATGTGGGAGCCGTCTGATAGCGCTTCATCTTCGCCAACACCTGTTATTTTCCACTTTTCAAATCGTGGGTGTCCCAAGGGGTGTGAAGTAGGATCTCATCATTGCTTTGATATACATTTTCCTGAAGGCTGATGGCGTTGAAAGTGGTTAAGCCATCTTTGGAGCAATGTCTGTTGAAACACTTTGCCCATATTTAAATTGGGGTATTTGTCCCTTTATCGTTGAATTGTGAGAGTGCTTTATATATTTTGGACGCTTACCAGATACACAATTTGCCGGTATTTTCCCCTTCCGTGGACTGTCTTTTCACTTTTGTGGTAACGTCCATTGACGCACAAAAGTTTTCGTCCTGATGACTTCCAGTTTGACTTTCTCTTCCATTGCTTGCGCTTTTGGTGTCATATCTACAAATCCACTGTCAAATCCAAGGTCGTGAAGATCTGCCCCTTTGATTTCTTCTAAGAGTTTTAGAATTTTAGCTCTCATCTTTGGTTTTTGATTCAGTTATTTTTTAATATATGATTTGAGGTAGGGATCCAGCTGCATTGGTTTGCAAGTGGCTATCCGGTTGCCCCTGACCTATTGTTTAAAGGCTGTTCTTCCCCTACTGAACGTCTTGGTAACCTTGTTGAAAATCATTTGACCGTGTACGTGAGTGTTTATTTCTGGACCCTATTCCATTCCATGGTCCGCCTGTCTCCCCTACACCACTGCCACGCCGTGTCAATGACTGTAGCTTTGTTGGAAGTCTTGAAACCAGAAAATGTGACACCTCCACCTTTTTCTTTTTAAGATGTTGTTTCGACTTGTCAGGGTTCCTTGCAATTCCGACTGAATTTAAGGATTGGCTTCTCCGTTTCTTCGGAAACTCCTGTTGGGATTTTGACAGGGATTGTGTTGACTCTAGATTGCTGGCCGTGGGTTGTACTGACGCCTGAACAGTATTCCGTTTGCCGATCCATGACCCCCAGACCAAAGTGCACCTCACTGGGGATGCCAGCTGACACCTGGAACTCCTCCTGTAACTCTGCCACTTTGGCCACCATTTTTGCCTCCCCTTAGAAACCCCGTCGAGCCACAGCCTGGGTATGAATCTCGGGAAGCCGGGCTGAGCGGGAGGGCTGCGAGAACATGCTTCAGGGGAGCATTAGCACATCCCTGGGAGGCACAGGGCTGTCACGATCCAGGCCCCACCTCACCATCCTCTGGGCTGACCTGCCAGGGGCTGGAGAGATGGCTCCCGCAGGAGTGACTGAGGCCTGGGGTCTTGCAGGACGACACTTGGCATCCTGGAAAAATCCAGAAACTGTTGCCTGATCCAGTGTGCCTCCCGGATGAACAGGGCTGGGGAGGGCGTGGGGTGGGGGTGGGGCGCTCCTGAGAGCTCCCCAGACCTTTGGGGAGGCAGCGGTGTGGGGCCTGCTGGAGCCGAGCTGGGTTCGCACTAAACCTTCTGTTGGGAGTTTACATCTAGTACACAGTGTGAGTCTCCCAGCGGCTGTTCCTGATGGAGGCTTGTGACAGTGGCATGCGGGAGGTGAGGGCGTTTCCTTCCACTCGCTGGGAGAGGACCACCCAGCCCCCTCTGCGCTGCAGCCAGTGAAAGCCAGTAGTTTTGTGCCACAGGCAGCGAGGTGGCTCAGACACTGGTGGCTAGGTGCTGGGCACTGGGGTGGCTCCTTGCCCGCCAAGCGGGGCAGCTGTCTAGTCGTCCGTGAGCACCTCAGGCAGCGCCAGGCACCCTCATGCTGGGGCACCCAGAGTGCCTGTGCGGGAGGGAAGGTTGGTGGGGAGGCGCCCTGGCAGGTGGGCCGGGGGTGCGAGTTCCCACTTCATTCTCAACACAGTAGGATCAGGACAGATCGGGATGTTCCCTAATGTGCATCTGGTTCACCACGTTCTGTCCCAGTGCTTCAGGCTGTGGGTGGAGGGGCAGGAGGGGGAGAGCCAGCTGCAGGGGCGTGGGGGTGGGGCAGGGGGATGGGGGCCCTGGAGGGAGGGGGCCCCCGGGGGGGAAGGATGGGGGACCAATGAGGGAGGGAAAGGGAGAGCCGTGGGGCCACAGATGACAGAGGCTGTGTTTGGAGACTGAACGGTGGACCCGTCTGGGCCTGTCACCCTGCCTGAGCCTCGGTAAGGTCGGAGTTTCCCAGGCACTGCTCCTGCCCTGAGCTCCATCCGGGCTCTGGAGAGTGAAAGCGTGAGCTGCTGTTTGGTCTCACGGCACTGTGTCAGGGTGACCCGTGGATCCTGGTCTGGATGCTCTAGATGCCCGTGTAACAGGCCTGGCCTGGTCCACGTGTGGGTGGGACCTCTCCAGTGTCCCTGTCCCCGGCAGCCTGGGCCCCTGTCTGTGCAGGCGGCAGGTGTTTATGTTTTGGTCCCAGGCCCAGGATGTGGAGGTGGACACATGAGTGACCTGCCCCGGCCCGGGGGCGCATGAGACAGAGGTGGGACCGCGTGTCTAGGGGCCCTGCCACATCTCTTCCCCTTCCCTGAGCCGCAGCTGGGCATGGTGCACCTGGCTCCCGCCTCAGAGGACAGGTACAGGTGCTTTCTGACTGACCTGGGGCAGTGGGGCGTCCGCTGGGCCCCCTCCCAGCCCTGCCGTGTCCTCTCCCTACTCCTCTCCCCAGACTGAAATTTCTGTGGGGCCCCCCAGGCGATGCCAGCAGTGACCAGTGGGGTTCCCCTCAGGGGTGGCTGAGGGACTGGCGGGAGCACGGTCTGCCCTGCTCCCTTCCCTCCTCCCTGCCCTGCCCACTGCCCTGCCCGCTGCCCTGCCTGCTGCGTTTCCTCCATGGACACTGGGAGGTGGGCGGTGGTGGGATGTAGCACGCCCTGTGGTCCCCACCGCAAGTGCCGAACGACAGCTGGGGAGGCAGGCAGAGCTGGGGTCAGGCTGAGAAGAGACTTCCAGGTAACTGAAACCGACCCCAGACAGGACGCATCGGGGACAGCGTGGCACTGGGGCAGCATTGGCCGGCTTGGGCCCTGAGCACGGGTGGAGCAGCACCCCCGGGCGCCCACTGGCAGGTTTGGGGCATGGCCCGGGGGGCACCGTGGTGCCCAGGGGCGGGGCGGGAGGCAGCTGAACTTCTGTGGGTGTATCTGCCATCATCAGGTGGGAGTCCGAGCTTCTGACTTTTCTCGAATTTATTACCGGGATAAGGGACAACTGCTTTTGTTTGTGCACGAATGGGTAGCGGGACGGATTTGCAAGTGGAGTGCTAGCGCCTGGTCTGTTCAGATGGAGAGCCAGTGAGAATTGGTCATGAAAAGCCCGTCTTCTCCCCGGACCCAGCCTGATTCCAACTTCTGGTGTGGAACTCGGGAGAGACTCCTGTCTGTGCAGCACTGTGTTTCACTGCCCCCCCCCCCGCCCCCCCCACCTCTCATGCCCTGTGATCTCCGGGCTGCGTCGCGTCTGCCTCCCGCTGCTGGCCTCCTGGTTGGCTGTCAGCTCGCTTCTCAGCTTGAGCTCCCGTTTTGTGCAGGGACTGTCCTGGCTCCTGCGGCCGCCGGTGGTGGGGCCCACTGTCCACCCTGCACCTGTGGGGTTTCCTAAGTAGCCGCGTGCTTTCGGACGATGTCAGAGAGAGCAGGTCGGGCCTGAGAAGTGAAATGAGAGGCTGCTTCCTCGGGTGGATGGGGGTGCCGTCCGCGGCTGCCTCCTGCTCCGTAGGCCACGGGCCTCCAGGGCTGCCAGAGGGTTGCTAAGTATCCCCTTGCCCGTCCTTTTCGGGGCTGGTGTGAGGTCAGGCAGTTTGCTTTCTTTCCCCCTGTAAACTTTTTATTTTACACTTGTTTTAGGTTTACGGAAGAATTGCAGACACGGCAGCATTTGTGCATGCCCCTGACTCAGTTTCCATGACCGTCAGCACCTCACGTCACTGCCGTGCCCTGGTCACAGCTCCCTGGGCAGCGACCTCTGTCCTTGTCCTCCCCACCATCCAATCTCCTCAGCCCCTTGTTCCCAAGCTGGCTTCTCAGACTGACCCCTCTGTGCCGTGATCCTGACACCAAAGACTCTTTATGGCTGGTGCACCATCGAGGAGCCATGCCTCACCTCCCCCTGCTGTGCCCCCCCCCCCCCCCCCCCGCCCCAGAGGGCAGCCTGACCACGGCAGTACGTGGGGCACTGGCTCCCCGTGGCCCTGATCACAAGGGCGCAGCGTCCTGATGCTTCCCCTTCAGGGGTTCTTCCAGTTCCCAAACTTGTTGTGGGGTTTCGATGTGCTGTTTGGAAAAGAAGGATGTAATTAGACTGGTCTACGGACTGTCCTGTCCTCGGAGAAGCCAACCAAGAGAGCAGCCTGGGCCTCAGGCTCTGCCTCTGGGCAGGTGTGTGAGTAGGGGGGCCCCAAGCCCCTCTTTCCCACGGTGGGGGGGGGGGAACCATCTGCCTATTCTTTCAGCCAGCGGCGTTTCCAGATCCTGGGGGGTCCTTGCAAAGGGCCCGGGCCCTTGGTTGGTGTTGACCTCGGGGAAGGTCCTCTGAGCCCATGTGGGGCGGGAGGAGGCAGCTGGATGCCTGTCCAGGTTATCTGGCCAGAGCCCCCTATGCAGGGCCTCTGTGTGACCCAGGGACCTGGCCGCCTCCCAGAGGCCCCTTTGTGGGTCAGGAGCCAGGGTTGCCAGCCTCCTCTGGAGCTGGCGGCCGCCAGAGGCCCGAGGGCGTGGGGTGACGGGGCCAGCCGGATGTCTCCCTCTGGGCACTCTGGGATTGGGGTTCACTTTCCAGCTCCTGTGGGGTCCCTGCCCCCGTTGTGCGGGAGGGTGCTTGCCGTGGGGAGCGTGCAGCCACCACCCGCAGGGCGCACTGCTAGTTAGCAGTGCAAAAGCCTCTTGCAGAGATAGCCCACGGCACTTGGCAGCCTGCCCTTCTTACCTTCCTCAGCGAGGGAATCCTTGAGGCCTTCCCGGAAGTGTGCCGTCTGGGGTGGAAGTCACTGACGAGGCAGGAGTGCGTGCTCCTGCCTCTGTGCTCGCTGGGGGTCCATCCGTATGAGTTCGCCAGGTCCAGTGCGCCCTGCACAGTGAGGGCTGCGGTTCTCGGAAGCGCTCCGGGTGCCAGGCGGGGTCCCCGATTACGGGGACGACACTGATGCTTAGTGTTCCAAGCACACCACTAGGCTGCAGGTGGCCAAGCCCGGCCAGTGCCCCTCTCTGAGCTCACAGCCCTCAGGCCGTGCTAGCTGCTGCTGCTGTATGTCTGGAGGTGTGGTACGGAGTCCCTGCTCCAGGCCCCACACACCGCTGTCGTGGCCCCTGGGGGTCTGGGGCAAGGCCCTCCGGGTTTCCATATCCTAATCTTTGCATTTCTTGGCATTTATGGTTTTAAAAAACTGGCAAAGAACAGATCTGAGAATGTTGCAGCAGGACAGGACCTCGTGGTGCACCAGTCTCTGTTCCTTCCAGAGACACAGCCCTGGGAACCACGCACCTTGCACCAGGGCACCCCACACACCCTCCAGGCTGATGCCCTCAGGGGTGCAGTGGGTGGGGACTGAGGACAGGCCTCACCTCCCTTGGTCTAGAGTCATATTTCTGTTAATATGACCTTGACTGCTTTTGCTGTCTGGTCAAACTTGTCTTCCCAGCCACCTCGTGGGTCTCTGAGAGGTTACTGAGAGGGAAGGTTGCAATTCCCAGAGATTCCGACAGGGGCACTGGCTCTACATCTGCACACAATTGTTTTCCCTAGAAACTGCTGTAGTAGACTCCAAAACCTGCTTCTGACTTTTAAAGGGACCATGCCCTTTATCTGGAGGATCTGTTGCAAATCCAGTGGAACAGGTTTCGGAGTGCGTACAGAGACGTTGTGAATGTTCCTTTAATCTGTCAAGAACCCTAGACTCTTAGGCAATGAGGTACATTGTAGCGCGCGCGTGCGCACACACACACACACACACACACACACACACACACACACACAGTCATCAGCAGTGATGGTCACCGGGAAATGTTTATGCTGCTACCCAGGAATAAAAGCAGGATTCAGGCTTGCCTACATAGTGTGATAAATATGCCAGCGTGCTAAACGGGTTAAGAGAGTTTTCTTCCTGCTGCTTTTTTATACTTTTCTGCACTTCTCAACTTGTTTTCTAGGATCATAATATTGCTTCTTTTTTTTTTTAACTTATTTTTTAATGTTTTTTTTTTATTTTTGAGAGAGAGACAGAGCATGAACAGGGGAGGGGCAGAGAGAGAGAGGAAGACACAGAATCTGAAGCAGGCTCTAGGCTCTGAGCTGTCGGCACAGAACCCAACACAGGGCTCGAACTCAGGAACCATGAGATCATGACCTGAGCCCAAGTTGGACGCTTAACTGACTGAACCACCCAGACACCCCATAACATTGCTTCTTCTAATCTGAGATAAAGTACGTGGGGAATAAGATTGCCAGAGGCTAGAGACCATGCTGCCCTGGCCCATTTCACAGGCTTTGTGGAGTCTGGGTTGGAGGGTTTCCCCACCGCACTCTCACTCTCTCCCGGACCCTGACTCTGGGGTGTCTCCGCCCCCCCGGCACCCCCACTGCTGACGTGACCCCCAGGGCCTGCAGCCCCCAGGGCCCTGCCCAATCTGAGCCCCTCCTGTGAGGGGACCTGAGGGCACATGCCACCAGCATTGGGGGACAGCAGGCTCCTTCTGTCAGGTCCTGACACTTATATCCTGCCGGCCAGCAGCTCCTCTTGAGGGAAGACATGCGGGTTTCGAGGCCTATGGGGATGTGACCCGAGAGGAGCCATTGGGCAGTGCCTGCGGATACGAGCCTCGCCAGACAGGTGGAGGGCATGGCCAGCGTGGTCTCGGTCGGTTCCAGTCCGAGAAGCTGACGCTGCTCTGCAGCTGGGGGTCCTCCTGCTCGGAGTTTTAAATCAGCCCTTGCATGTCCCACGTTGTCTGTGGGCCAGGAGGAGCGTGACCTAAGGTCAGAGTAGGAGGAGCTTTTCAGTTGGGCCTATTTCATCTTTATTCCTATAAATAAACATGAACATCCATTCACGTTTATTTATCTTGAGAGAGAGTGTGAGTGGAGGAGGGGCAGGGAGAGAGGGAGACCCAGATTCGGAAGCAGGCTCCAGGCTCTGAGCTGTCAGCACAGAGCCCGACGCGGGGCTCGAACTCACTAAGCACGGGATCGTGACCTGAGCCGAAGTCAGATGCTGAACCTACCGAGCCGCCCTGGCGCCCCTGCGGTTACTTGTTTCCCAGCATCCGTCTTCTTGGGTGAGCTGCCCCCCGAGCTTTCTGTCAGGAAGAGCTGCTCCTGTCCCGTTTTTTGGGTCTGGGGTCTTTGCTGAGGCAGCTCCAGGGAAGAAGCCGAGGAAAAGGCAGAACCCGGTATGGAGTGGTGGTTTTGACTTTGAACAGCTGTGAGTGGGTAGAAGCCATGGCAGGCCCCCTTGTTTCTGTCCTCATCCCATGCCAGGAGGGGACTCATGGGGGAGCTCTAGGGCTGACTGCCAGGAACCAGGGCCAGACCCACCTCGAGATGCCACCTTGCTCAGGACCCCTGGCCCTGCGCAGGGTGGAGCCTGGGCCGGGGAGGGCAGTGGTGTGACGGCTGGGAGGGAGAGCAGAGGCTGCCAGCCCTGGGGAGGCTGCCCAGCCCCGAGGAGCCATTTGCGGGTGTGTGGGTGGGGGTGGTGGACTTGCAGGGTCGATGGACACGGGGCTCGGCCCCTCCTGTGTGTGTTTGGGATGCTGGAGGTGCTCAAGTGTGTCGGAACCTGCTGGGAGAGTTCCGTGCCGTCCTGCCCCATGAGGGCCCTGGCGCGTCCTCCTGGAGGCTAGAACCTGTCCGCAGGCAGCATTCAGGTTGTCCTGCTGTGGAGACATCCGTCCCCTACCTTGCTGGGCTCCTTCTGTGCCCTTTCCATGCAGTGTGGGAAGCCTCCATATAGCCCCACTTGGGGGGTTTGAAGAATGCTGTCTTCCTGGCCCTCGGTGTTTGCACTTTTCCAAGCCCCTTCCCTCCCGGGGACAGCATCTCGCCTGACACCCTCGTCCTCCAGACGCCCAGAGCGAGCTCAGTGGACTGGCTGGTGACCACTCCCCAGGGGCCCAGAGGTCCCGATGCCCTCAGGGGAGGCGGGAGGGCCTGACCCAAGAGGGCGCAGCTCTGGGAACCCCACTTTCACTCACAGGTGAAAGCCAGTCCCTGTGAAAGTGGCTGTGCTCTGCATCCCCAAAACTTGGAGACTTGGCTCCCAGCCCCCCAGAAAGGCCGTGGAGGAGGCACTGGGTGCTTGCAGGCCGAGCTGCCAAGCCCACCCTGAAGCGGCCGGGCCATGCTGGTCCTCGCACCTCTTGGCCATGACAAGGCCCAGGACGCTGGGCCTGAGGCCAGGGTGGGCCCCCAGCTGGGGAGGTGGGCTTCCTCGTCATCTAGCACAGGGGCCCCAATGGTGGCCCACTGGCTTCTCGAGGAAGCTGCAGCAGGTGCACCGTGGGGGTGTTTGGGCAGCACAGCCACCCGGAGCCCCGGAGGGGGGCACAGGGCAGCGTTCCCCATGCAGGGAGCTTGCAGTCACCACCAGCTGACACGGGCGGGCATTTCCCTGAGAAGCTGCATTCAGTGCTGTCCTGTGTCCTTGCCCTGCCCCCACAGCACTGGGGGTCTGACACGAGCCCCCACCTTTCCTGTGGGTTCACACCTGCATCCTTGGAAACGGTTTTTATTGTGTGTGCTCTTTGTAAGCGGTTTCATTCGTGCCCGTTTTGTAGTGGGTTCGTCCCTCAGCACAGGCCTCAGTGAACTGACCCTGTTGGACACCTTCAGATGTTGTGGGTCCTCGGGGTGAGGCCCCCTGGGAGGACAGGCGTCCCCGCGCCCTGCAGGGGCTCCTAACGGTAGGGCGGGCTTGCGCTCAGGCCTGCCTTTTATGTCCAGGGCCAGTGACGGGAGGGTCAGGTAGCCCTGGTCTGGCTGGAGCGTGGCGGTGCCTGAAGGCACCCGTGAAGGCCTTTCCGCAGCCCTGGGTCAGCCCCTCCACTCCCACGGTCCAAGAAGCGTGCCCCAGTGGGACCCAGGCAGGCCCAAGCTAATTGCAGCTGGGGTGGGGAGCGGGCGGCCAGTAAGGGGATCAGGAAGCGCTCTGCTCTGTGTTTGAGCACCGCTAGACCACCAGGCACCTGACTGCTGGCCGTCATCTCTGGGTTCCCGGGCCCTCCCAGGCCCTGGGCCTGCAGAGGCACGGAACGCCGCAGCTGGGGCGGGTGGGCCCAGTCTTCCTTCAGTGTGTTGATTTGGTAAAGATCAGCCAACTCTGGACGTAAAAAAGTCAGTGTTGCAGATTGCTTGGCCCTTCCAAGGGGCGGTTGTGTGCGGCTGGAGGGTCTGCCCGGCCCTGAGAATCAGTGACTTGCAGCCGGTCCTGCCCGGCCTGTGCTTCTGGGTGCTGAGCTGGCCGTGTCCCCGTCCACTCACGCTCAGCCCATTCCCTGTCCCGCCACGTGCCGCGTGCTGGGGGCTCTGGTCCACTTTCCTTGAACCAAAGTATCAGACAAACGTGTCTGATTTGCTGCTTAAAGTGTTGGTGGAGTTTTAGATTTTAGCGTCATTGTTCATTCCCAGAAGTTCTCGTTTTGCAGAGTTGTTTGATCATTTGTTTCTTCCCGTGCACGTACGAGTGTGTGTCACACTTCGGAATCCTCGCTTTCCTGCGGCTGTTCACGAGGACTGTGTGTTCCGTGAGGTGGTGACATGGCTGTCTTGTGTGACGTATGAGGGCTCAGTCCTCCTTTTCCTCGGGTGGGTGGACCACCTCCCGACTTTGGAAATTTGAGCTGGGGTCCGAGGCGTGTGCGCGTTGCCCCTTGGGCAGAAGCCTCTGGGATGGCCCCCCCCCCCCCCCCCCCCCCCCCCGCCCCCCACCGGCTGCCCCTCCCCCCCCCCCCCGCCCCCGCAGCCTCCAGCTGGCAACCGCCAACCTTCCAGCTTCGGGGCCTGCCCCAGATGGCCTCCCTGGGCCCACTGTCCAGCCTCCCACACAGCCTCCTCCGAATGAGGCCCGGCAGCCCACTCTCACTCCCAGGGCTGCCCTGGACCCAGCCAGAAACAGGTCCCCGTGTGGTGGCCTCACATCTGCCGGGCGTGCTGCCCACAGTCCCTTGGTTGGTGGCGTTGCCCCCTCAGGCCTCCTGCGTATGCGGGAACACGTGTCTGGGGCAGAGTCCAGCAGAGGGCTGTTTCGGTTAAGGGTCCAAGTCGCATCGTGTGGCTCACCTTCCCGGACGTTGCCCCTCAGGGGCGGCTGCCGCGCTGGGCAGATGGGCGAGGCCCCGGGAGACCCGGCCGTTGGGTTGTTCAGCCGCCTCCCCTCCGAGGCCCCCGTGTGGGTGCCCTGATCACGTGGCACAGGTGGGGCATGGCCCCACTAGCCGCACCTGCTCCCCTGCTCCCAGGGCGGGAAGAGACCCCCGGCTCCTAGCTGGGGTGGGTGTTTCCAGCTGCAGAGCACAGAGCGTTCACGACACGGACACAGTCTGTAGCTCTTCCTGAGAAGCCGTGGTCCCCGCAAAACCCTGCTGGTGCTGGACTCCTCCTGCCCACACAGCCGAGGTCATGGACTGTCGCTTGTGCTCCTCCAGGCCAGCCCTCGCTTGCGCTTCTGGGGACTGGCCAGCTGGGATCTGACTGCACCCGCTGCCCAACCTTCACATGCAGGGCCCACCTCATGGGGCCCAGGCGCCCCCCGAACCTGCAGACTCAAGCGGGAACCCACAGCCTGAGTCGGGGCACGCTGGGTGCGCCCTGAGACCCTGCTGGCCTGTCATGAGCCAGGACCTTTTCCCAGCCTGCCCTCACCTGCCCACCTAAATGTAGAAAGAAGCCTTCCCGCCCCCATCAGGGTGGCCTCCTCCCATGATACCTCTTGGATGGCATCCCCAGGGGGCTGTGTGTGGGCCCGGCACATGCACCCACCTTTAAGCCCACCTTGAGTGGCCCCATAGTCAGCACCTGTGGAGCCCCAGCCCTTGGCTGGCTCTGGCCCTGATGGACCCCAGTGGCATGTGACTGGGTCTGGGGTGGGCCGGCCTGTGCACATAGAACCCACGGGACTCTGCCAGGCTGTCCGTGATCTGCCTGGACACCTGTCGGCCAAGGGCACATTTTTGCTGATTGGGAGGACACCCCAGCCCTGACCCAGCGAGCAGATGCAGGGGCACTGGGTGCCCCGGGGGGAGGACCCCAAGATCAGGAGGCCCCTCCAAGGTGGGAGAGAGCAGATGGTGCTCCAGATATCAGACCAAGAGGTGGGTGGTGGGTGGTGGAGGGAGGCTGAGGGCCTGGAGCCTGGACTCCATCCCCGCATCCAGGAATCACAGGGCGGGGCTGGCGTGCGGGGGAACAGGAAGCCGTACTTCCCGATCAGCAGAGCTGGTTCTGAGGTTGAGTGGAGTGAGCCTCCCACCGCATCACCAAGCACCCAGCTCCCCGCATCCTCGCGCCTGTCCGCGTGCTCATCGCTTATTTACACGGCATCTGTGACACATGCTGTTGCCATAGGCTTTATTAGCGTTCCCGCCATAGGGTTTCCGTGTCGGGTGGCTTGTCCCCAGCACCATGCTGGACAAATCCTTAGGATTCTCAAAGACACGCATGGAACTTTTGATTAAAAAAAAAAATATATATATATATATATATATATATATGGGCTTTAATTTTAGAGCAGTTTTAGATGAAAGATGGAGTGGGAAATGGGGAAGGTCCCCATGTGCCCCCTCACCGCCTGCAGCCTGTTGTGAACATCTCTCACCGGTGTGGTGCGAGTTACGTCCGGTGAGCCGATCTGGTGCATTGTCATTAATAACTGAGGTCCATGGTTGACCTTGGGGTTCACTCTTAGTGCTGAGTCTGGGTACCCTATGGAGTTTGAAAATGTGTGAGGACAAGTACTCCGTTGTAATAGAAAAGAGTAGTTTTACTCTCTAAAAATCTTCGGTGTTCCACCTCTTACTCCCTCCCTCTTCCCCATCCCTTGGCCACTACTGATCTTTCCACTGGCTGTGTGGTTTTGTCTTTCCCAGAATGTCGTACAGTTGGAATCGGACAGTATTAACCTTTTCAGACTGGCTTTTTTTCCACTTAGTCATGTGCATTTACGGTTCCTCCGTGTCTTTCCATGATAGCCCCTTCTTCTCAGCGCTAGTAATATCCCCTTGTCTGGAGGGACACAGTGTGTTTGTCCCTCCCCCACTGAAGGACGTCTTGGATGCTTCCAAGTTTTGGCAATTATGAGTAAAGCTGCTGTAGACATCCGTGTGCAGGTTTTGTGTGGACTTAAGTTTTTAACTCATTCAGGTCAATACCTTGGGTTCGCTCGGCGGATCAAACGGTAAGAGCATGTTCAGGTTTGTAAGAAGAGGCCTTCCCATGTGGCTCCGCCGCTCTGTGTTCCCTGCAGCCATGACCAGGCGCCCCTGCCACTGCGTGTCCTCGCCAGCACGTGGTATTCCGTGGTCTGGATTTCGGCCTTTCTAGTAGGTGCACAGTGGATGGAATCTTGTTTGCATTTACATCTCCCTGATGACGCGTGACGCCGAGTGTGCTTGCTTGGCATGTGTGTCTTCTCTGGGGAGGTGTCTGTAGATCCTTTGCCCATTTTTAAATTGGGCTGTTAGTTTTTAAGAGTTGGGTTTTTAAGAGTTGTATATTTTCGATACAGTCATTTATCAGATACATGTTTTGCAAAGATTTTCACTTAGTCTGTGGCTAATCTTTTCATTCCTTTAAAAGTATCTTTCACAGAGCAGAAGTTTTAAAAAATGTCAATCACGTCCAGGTTATCAGTTTTTTCTTTCATGGATAGGGTCTTGGTATCTGTACCTAACAAGGCATTACCACACCCATGTTTTCTCCTGTGTCATCTTCTAGGAGATCTATAGTTTTGCATTTTACATTTAGGTCTAGGATCCATTTTGAGTTAATTAAAAAAAAAATTTTTTTTAACGTTTATTTATTTTTGAGACAGAGAGAGACAGAGCATGAACAGGGGAGGGTCAGAGAGAGAGGGAGACACAGAATCTGAAACAGGCTCCAGGCTCTGAGCTGTCAGCACAGAGCCTGACACGGGGCTCGAACTCATGGACCGCGAGATCATGACCTGAGCCGAAGTTGGACGCTTAACCGACTGAGCCACGCAGGGGCCCCATTTTGAGTTAATTTTGTAAAGCTGTTAGATCTATGTCTGAATTCTTTGTGTGTGTGTATGTGTGCTTGTGTGTCATGCGTGTGTGTATGTGTGTGCATACATGTGTGTGCATTGTGTATGTGTGTGCGTGCACATGTGCGTGTGTGTGTGTGTGTGTGTGTGTGTGTGTGGTTGTTCCGGCACCATATGCCTCCATTGCTCCTTTGTAAGAGGTCAGTTGACCGTACTTACATGGGTCTATTCCTGGCTTCTCCATTCTTTTCCACTGATCTTTTTGTCTGTTCTTTCATCAAAACCACACTGCCTTGATTAGCGTAGCTTTCTGTTAAGTCTTGAGGTTGGGTAGTGTCAGTCCTCCAGCTTTATTCTTTTCCTTTAGTATTGTGTTGGTTGTGCTGGGTCTTTATCTCTCCATATAAATTTCAGAATCAGTATGTTGATATCCAAGAAATCACTTGATTGGGATTTTAATTGAGATCCCAGTGAGTCTATAGATCAAGTTGGGAAGAACTGACATCTTGACAGTATCGAGTCTTCCTGTCTATGAACATGAAATATCTTTCTATTTATTTAATTCCTTAATTTCCTTCATCAGAATTTTGTGGTTTTCCTCATGTAGATCTTGCACATGTTTTGTTAGATTTATACCTAAGTATTTCATATTTTCGAGTGTTAATAGTGTGTGTTTTTTATTTCAAATTCTAATGTTCATTGCTGGTGTATGAGAAAAGCAATTTACTTTTGTATATTAACTTCATATCCTGCAACCTTGCTATGACCACTTATAGCTCCAGGAGTTCTTTTGTTGATTGCTTGGGATTTTCCGCATTAGACAATCATGTCATCTGCAAATAAAGACAGTTGTATTTCTTCCTTCCCAATATGCATATCTTTTATTTCCTTTTCCTGTCTTATTGCATTAGTAGGGCTTCCCATACAGTGTTGAATAGGAGTGGTGAGAGTGGACGTCGTTGTCTTGTTCCTGATCTTAGCAGAAAAATATCTAGTTTCTCATATTAAGTATGATGTTAGCTGTAAGTTTTGTTGCGCTTTATTCTTTATCAAGTGGAGGGAGTTCCTCTCTGTTCCTAGTTTGCTGTGAATTTTTATCATGAAGGAATATCGGATTTTGTCGAATACTTTTTCTTCATTTATGGATATGATCATATTATTTTTCTTCTCTACTCTGCTTCTGTGGTGGATTGCATTAATTCATTTTTGAGTATTGAACCAGCCTTGCATACCTGGAATAAATCCCTATGGGTCATGGTGTATAATTCTTTTTATACACTGTTGAATTTAATTTGCTAATGTTTTCTAGAAGAGGGTTTTTTTTTTGGTTTTTTTTTTTTTTTTGCATCTGTGTTTATGAGAGATGTCAGTCTGCAATCTTCCTTTCGTATAATATCTTTGCTGACTTTGGTATTAAGGTAATGCTGGCCTCATAGAATGAGTTAGGAAGTATTTCCTCTACTAATTCCTAGAAGAGATTATAGAAAATTGATGTGATATCCTTCATAAATGTTTGGTAAAATTCATCAGTGAACCTGTGGGGCCTGGTATTTTCTGTTTTGGAAAGTTATTACCGATTCAATTTCTTTGACAGATGTAGACCAATTCGATTACTTATTTCTCTTTGTGTGAGTTTTGGTAGATTGAATCCTTTAAGGAACAGGTTTTTTCATCTAGGTTATTAAATGTGTGGGCATAGAGTTGTTCATAATATTCCTTTACTGTCCTTTTAATGTCTGCGGGATCTGTAGTGATGGCCTCTCTTGCATTTCTGATATTAGTAATATAGGTCTTCTATCTTTTTCTGTTACCTTGGATAGAGGCATATCAATGTATTGATCTTTTCAAAGAATCACATGTTGCTTTCTTTGACCTTTCTCTATTTGCTGTTTTCAATTTCATTGATTTCTGCTCTAATTTTCATTATGTCTTCTGCTTATTTTGGATTTTCTTTTCTTTTTCTAGTTTCCTCTGGTGTAAGTGATGATTGATTTTAGACCTTCTTTTGTAACATTTGCATTCAATGCTGTAAATCACCCTTTAAGCACTGCTTTCACTGAATCCCATAAATTTTGGTAAGTATGTCATTTCCATTTAGTTAGAAATATTTTAAAATTTTTCCTCAAATTTTATCTCTGTGTTATTTGGGAGTGTGTTAATCAGTCTCAAAGTTTAGAATTATCCAGATATCTTTCTATTATTGATTTCTTAGTGTAATTCCATTGTGGTGTGAGAGTATCTTTTCAAAGTTTCCTTTAAATTTGTTCAGGTGTGTTTTATGGCTCAGAATGTGATCTCTTTTGGTAAATGTTCTGTGTGAGCTTGTGAGGAATGTTTATTCTGCTTTTGTTGGCTAAGTATTCTATAAATATCAATTAGACCCAGTTGATTGATGGTGTTGTTCAGTTCAGCTGTGCCCTTACTGATATTTGTCTGCTGAACCTGTTAATGGTTGATAGAGGATGTGCACGTTGCCTGTGCAGTAGTGTCTTCATCTATTTTTCCTTTCTATAGTTTTTGCCTCATATAGTTTGATGCTCTGTTATTAGGTGCATGAAGGATTTTAATGTCCTCTTGGAAAATTAGCCCCTTTCTCGTTATATAACGCCCCACTTTATCCCAGTTAGTTTTCTTGCTCCAAAATTTACTTTGAGATTAATATGGCTACTCTGGCTTTCTTGTTATTAGTATAAGCATGGTTTAACTCTTCATCCCTTCCTCCCCCCCCCCCCCCCAATTAAACAGTTTTTATTTTTATTTATTTTTTAACAGTTTTTTAAATAATTCTTTTTTAAAAAAGATTTTGTTTTTAAGTAATCTCTACACCCATCATGGGGCTCGAACTTACAACCCTGTGATCAAGAGGCACATGCTCTGCTGACTGGACCAGCCAAGCACAGCCAAACTTGTTGTTTTTTTTTGTCCCACAAGCACAGAGAGCTTCCCCTTCCTCCCCCACACCATGCCTTTACTTTTAGTCTATATGTATTTTTATATTTCAAGCAGATTTCTGATAGTCTGTGTATGGTAGGGTCTTGCTTTTTTCTTCTCAACCTTACAGTCTTTTAATTTGTATGTTTAGACCACTGGTAATTAAGGTGATCACTGATGATGCTGGATTGATATCTACTGTATTTGTCTCTTTTTTCTATTTGTTGTCCCTGTTCTTTGTTTTGGTTTTTGTCTTCTGCTCTTTTTCTTCCTGTTCTGGTTTTAACGGAGCATTTTACACGATTTCATTTCTTTTTCCTCTTCTAGTATATCAATAATACTTCTTTTTTAACTTTTTTTTTTTTTTTTTTTTAGCAGCTGCCCTTGTGTTTGCAACATACATAGTTATGGCTAAGTCAGGCCCACTTGCAAATACATGGTTATGGGCAGATAAGCTCCTTCTTTTTAATTCTTTTTTAATGTTTATTTATTTTTGAGAGAGAGAGAGAGATAGTGTGAGTGGGGGAGGGGCAGAGAGAGAGAGGGAGACACAGAATCCGAAGCAGGCTCCAGGCTCTGAGCTGTCAGCACAAAGCCCGATATGGGGCTCAAACTCACGAACCTTGAGATCATGACCTGAGCCGATGTCGGAGGCTTAACTAACTGAGCCACCAAAGTGCCCCAGTTTAAGCTCCTTCTAACAGCATTCCCAGATTTTCCTTCCGTTCCTTATGCAAGAGCTGTCATTCATATCATTATCCCTAAGCTATAATCAAGTACACTGTGGCTATTTTATTTTGAACAAACTATTATTTGTTATAGCAATAAGAATAAGAAAATAAAATATTTTACATCTCCTTAATTTATGCCCTAACACTCTTCATTTCTGTATGAAGATCCAAATCTGTGACCTATATTCTTTCCTTCTCTCTGAAGATATTTAACATTTCTTGCAAGCCTGGCCTTCTGGTGACAAGTTCCCTCAATTGTTTGTCTGAGAAAGTCTTTATCTTTCACCTTTGAAGGATAATTTTTCAGGATACAGATTCTAGCTTGGTCTTTTTTTTTCTATCAACACTGAACATGTTTCATTCTACTCCTCCTGTTAGCAGGTTTCTAAGCAGAAGTTTGCTCTAATTCTTACCTTTGCTCTTCTTTAGATAAGGTATTTTCCCCACTCTGGCTTTTTTTATTTTCAAGGTTTTCTCTTTTTGATTTTCTGGAGTTTGAATGTGATACGCTGAGGTGCAGATTTATTTGGCATATATCCTTGGTGTTCTCTGAGCTTCCTGGATCTGGGCTTGGTGTCTAAAATTAATTTTGGAAAATTCTCAGCCATTATTACTTGAGATCTATCCTCAATTCCTCTCTCTTTTGTCTCCTTATGGCCTTGCCATCACACGTATGTTACTCCTTTTGTAGTCATCCCACAGTCCTTGGATTTTCTGGTCTGTGTTTTTCTTCCTTTTCCCCCCTCTTTGCTCTTTAGTTTTGGAAGTTTCTGTTGACCTGTCTTCATGCTCACAGATCCTTATGCTGGCCTTGGCCAATAGATGCCGAGCCCCTTGAGTGCATTTTTCTGTTGCAGTGGTTTTGATTGTTAGCGTTTCCTCTTGTTTCCTTCTTTGATTTTCCATCTTTCTGTTTACACTGCCCATCTGTTCTCACACGCTGTCCACCTTTTCCGCGAAAGCCCTCGCGTATTAACCCTGGTCATTGTAGATTCCTGATCTGATCGTTCTGAGATCTCTGCTATAGCTGGGTTCTTATGCTTTCGCTGTGTCTTCAGACTTTATTTTTATCTTCTAGGCCTTGTAATTTTGTTGCAAAAAACGATTTTAAAGACAAGAAAACTGTCCCCCTTACATGCCACCATCTTAGAGGTGCTCCCTCGTAAACTTTGTACATGTTTGCCTCTCTCCTGAGTTGGTGTGCTTTCCCCCCGTATCACAGCATAAGTGTGTCCCCGTCAGTACCACATTTGGGTGCGTAATGGTCTGTTAGGTGGGTCCTGACCTAACAGTTCCTCTGTTGTTGGATACTTTGGTCTGTGAGGTTTTGGTCTCTGCTGTTCCCAGGAGGCTGCTGGGCAGGTTTTCTTGCTATAGCTTGTGGACAGGGCTGCTGAGGGAGGCCGAGAGGGGCAGCGCCCAGGCCAGCTTCCTCCCCTGCCTGCCCCAGCCATCCTGATGCTACTGAGGCCCGGATTGGAGCCCAACTAATGGTGTCCTGTGGCTGCACACCAGCCAAGCGGATGTCCCAGAGAGGCCCCTGCCTGGCATCTGCTAGGACACATGTGATCCCCAGGCCGCTGGACTGCCTCTTGGTCAGGGTGTGTGCAGACCCTGTGTTGGCTGGGGAGGAGACCTGGCACCCCAGATGTCACCACTGAGGCCCGACCGTGAAGGGAAGGCTTGAAGGCCTCAGAGACTGGAAGGATCTCTCACCACCAGGCTGCGGAGGGAGGCTCAGGTGGGCGGGGCATGCTGCTCAGGTGACTGCCAAGGGGAAGTGGCGTAGAGGTTGCAAACTGCCCGCCAGCCCCAGCACAACTGTTGGGCTCGTGATGTTGGTCCACGCTGGTTTTCAAAAGCGGTTCCATTAACTGTGATATATGAAACTCAGGAGATTTTGCCTAAAGATGTGCATTTGCTGGGGCGCCTGGGTGGCGCAGTCGGTTAGGCGTCCGACTTCAGCCAGGTCACGATCTCGCGATCTCGCGGGATCTCGTGATCTCGCGGTCCGTGAGTTCGAGCCCCGCGTCAGGCTCTAGGCTGGTGGCTCGGAGCCTGGAGCCTGTTTCCGATTCTGTGTCTCCCTCTCTCTCTGCCCCTCCCCCGTTCATGCTCTATCTCTCTCTGTCCCAAAAATAAATAAACGTTGAAAAAAAAAAAAAGATGTGCATTTGCAGATTTTCTTGAGAAACCAGGGGATCTGACAGTGGTCAGTGCACATCTGCAGGGTGCCTGATGGGCCTATGCTGCCCTCTGCTGTCATACCCTCTTCTCTGCTCCTGGCTGGGCTGAGTGGGGACCGCGCCTCTGTTCCCACACCTGTCCGCTCCCTCCCTGTGGGCTGCGTGCTGTGTCCCATGCACAGATGGTCAGGGCCTGTTTGGCAGGTTGTCCTAGACGACCCCCAGGTCCCTGCTGTGCAGAAACATGGTTGGTCTCTGGGGGCCTGTGATCACAGGGGCTTCTGAGGCCTCCCTCCTCCCTCGGGGCCCCAGAATAGCACCAACCATGATTTGTAGAAGGTGTGAACATGGGCTGGGTGGGCCCCCTGTCCACACTGGGCCTCAGTCTCTCCATCTCACAGATGAGTGGCCTGGACAGGATGGAGTTTTGCTAAGCGTCCTTTCACTTCTCATTCCATGGGAGCCTTAGCTTCTCACTCACTGGAAACCACTCTCAGAAAGTTCTGGCCACTTACCACGAGCATAGATGAGCACTTGCACTTGATCTGCACGCTATACAGGTTTATTTTTGAGAGTCAGAAGAGTATTTTTTAAAGACCGCACGTATAAGAGTTTAAAAGGCTCTGCTTTGAATCGAATCAGCTTATTGTGATTATAGTTGTTCTTTAAATTTTTTGAAGGAGGACAGTAATATGCACACACAGGAAAATATTCAACAATCAAAAACTTGTCTCCAGTGATGAGTCTGTCCCTTCCCTGCTGACCACCAATCCTCAAGAGATGGCCACTGGGGTCAGGTTTCTGAGTCTTCCCAGAACATTCTGGTCACAGAGGGGCATGTTTATGCATTTCTAACAGTACCCAGCCAAAAAAAAAAAAAAAAAAATGGGTGTGCACCATATACACTGCAACTTATGCTCTTTGTTGAACAGTATGTCCTAGAGACTGTTCCGGGTCAGCACGGGAAGGGCCAGTGCATCCTGGAGAC
>NW_024412430.1:21781677-21786173 GCF_014898765.1 Herpailurus yagouaroundi | reverse complement strand
AAGGGCCAGTGCATCCTGGAGACTGTTCCGGGTCAGCACGGGAAGGGCCAGTGCGTCCTGGAGACTGTTCCAGGTCAGCACGGGAAGGGCCAGTGCATCCTGGAGACCGTTCCGGGTCAGCAAGGGTAGAGTTTGTACTTCTTGGCATTCCATATATTTACCTAAGCTTTTCATGGATGGACACCTGGTTGCTGCTGCTGTAAATGTCCAGGTCACTCCTGCACCTGTGTACCTGGGCATTTCTGGAGGAGGACCGCAGACAAGGGTATGTGCACTTTCTGTCAGCTGCTCCCACCCCAGAGGCTGTGCCACTGTGTTTCTGCTGAGGACACATGAGGATGCTTGTGTGTGTGTCACGCCACCACGTCCCCTGCAGCCCCTCAGGCTGTGCAGCAGATGGGTGGAAAGCTTCTCACAGTTGGGTTGCATATCTCACTACGGTGCTGTTGCATTTCTTCCCATGTTTAAAGGCCACTTGTGTTTTTTTCTGTGAAGTATTCAGTTAAAGTCATGATTTGAATCACTGGTCAGGCATATTTTGTGTTTTCCCACCTCTTCCCATGTGGTCCCGGCAGGCTCAGGCCCCTCCGGGCCTCAGTTCCCCTTGCACACGGTGCTGAGGCTCTCAGGGTGGAATCAGCAAACTCGATGGACAGTCGCTGCCCAGCAGCGTCCCGAGCGGGCCCTGCTCACTGTGTGTGGCCTGGGGGCTGTCATGGCCCTTCTCGCACTGTGGTCCATCCGTTCACCTGGAGAGGGTCCTGTGGCACCTGGGCCAGTGGCTGACTGCTAAGGGACTTAGCTGCTGTCGGCACAGTTAGGGTCTCAGGGACTGTGTTGAGTATGGCACAGGGCAAATGGCCATCTTGAAGCTGAGTGATGACCAAGTTGTGTCCCCATGGCTGCTCCCTGTGGAAGTTGTTAATGACCAGTTTCTGGGCATCTCTGGAGACCCGGAATGGGTCAGCAGGCAGGAATGGGGGGAGCAGAGCAGTCCTGAAAGGGGGCGGCTTGACATGGGGTGAGGTTGCCACGAGGGAGAGGGCAGGAGGAGGGAAGGGAGTCACTGTGGCCGGTGATGGGCGTTCAGGACACCCCCACCATGCCTTCTGGTACTCTCTGGCTGCTCACACCTGCACGCAAGCGTCTGCTGGCCTGGCCCTCCCCCAGCAGGCCCTCCAGGGGACACCCAGCAGCCCTCAGCCGTCCCCAAGGTGGGTGTCCCAGCCTCTCTGCGGGGCGCACAGCTCAGGAGGCCTCTGTGCGGCCCCAGGACCTGGGAAAGATGGGAGGAGCTGAGCTAGGGAGGGGCGCTGGGAAGCCCTTCCTGCCTTCAGAATAAAGCAGGACCTTGCTGCCTCTCACAAAGGGAATGCGTGCTCATTTTCAGAGAGTGTGAAGAGAAAACAAGCTTGCCGTCACCTGGAGTGAGGCGTGGGGAGCCCTCCTGGGTGCAGCTGTGCACCAGGCTATAGTTTTAGTGTCTGCAGCTCTTAAATGTCTAAACCCAAACACGTGTGTGACCTGAGTTTGAACGGCTGCGTAACATTTCCGCTGTGAGAGCGCAGCGTGCCCGGGTGTCTGACCTCCTGGTGGCGGGTTTGCTGCTCCTGATTTCTGCTATTTTAAGTAATCATGGATGACCCACTTTGCGCGTCAATCTTGTGTGCATTTCTTTTTGCCTTAGAACAGGTGTGTAGGTGTGGAGTCCTGGCCTGGAGAGTAGCAGCAACCTTTAGGAAGCTCGTGGCCGTAGCTCAGGAGGTGCCCTCCCACGTGGGTCCTGCCACGGCAGGTGCACACCCAGCACCTGCAGCCCCGCCCGTGTCGTGACAGCTCCACATTGCCACTGCTGAGCTCCCGGGAGCCGCATGAGGGCAGGCTGTGCCCACCCCTCCCCGCTGCAGTTGAAAGGGGCCACTTCTCTCCCCCCCCCCCCCAAGCTCCTCCTGTAATTTAAACAGTAAATGTCAAGACAGGGCTACAGAAGTTGTGGCTTATGTTAAATCAACACTCTTGACAGCAATAATAGGAAAAGCCATGATGCAATTTAATTGTGGGTTCAGGACATAATTCATAAACCCTAGCAGTGTGGTGTGGGGTGTCAAGGCTGGGCGGGAGCTCTGTGTGCAGGGTCCTAACCCTGGGTTCCACAAAGTCTGCAGGCTGGAGGGCAGAATGGGTGGGGGGGGGAGCCCCTTGGGACGATCTTGGAAAAGCCCCTTCCTCCCTGGGCCCCTTGTTGCCATGAGGGCCTCATAGCCAGAGCAGCTCCAAGGGGCACATGTGGGTTTTGCAGGAGGAGCCGAGAGCCCAGGCCTCCCTGGGGAGGACAGCTGCTCTACGGAGTGTCTATCGTCCCCTCCGCCCCTCAGGGCCTCCTCTTGGCCTTCTTCTTCGCTGTTTTGTCCCCCGCGCCCCCTGCCTGCTGTCTTTCTACTTATTGGGCTCTTGGCACCCCATCAGCTTGAACCTGTTTGGGGCAGACTCTGTGCCAGATGTGGGGTCACTGGTGGCTCAGGTAAACCAGCCTCCAGCCTCATGGGTCACACGCCTTGGAAATGCACCTTCTGCCTTCTGCCCTCAGTGGGTGTCACCGCTGGCTTCCAAGCCAGTGGTCGAAGGAGCTCTGACAGGAGCACAGGCACACATACGTGTACACACACACACACACACACACACACACACACACACGCAGGTACACTCTTGGGCATACAGCACACACACACACAGACACCACCTATATGTACATGCACACCCGCAGATGCATGTACACACACCCACATGCATGTATACATGCAGACAACATATACACATTCGCCCACTCATGTACACATGCATGCACACCCCCACACGTGCATGTACACACATGCATTCATGCACACCCATGCATGTACATACTCAGGCACACGTACACACTCACCCACACATGCATGTACACACCCACGCGTGCATGTACACATATGCATGCACACACCCACGTGTGCACACACACATGCATGTACACACTCAGGCACATATGTACACACCCACACATGCATATACACACACATGCATGTACACATTCAGGCATGCAACACACATGCACACACACCCCCACATGTACACACACACCCTCATATACATGTACACACACCCACACAAAGCACACATGCAGCCCCACGTATACACACACATTATGCATGTACATACACACTAACATACATGTATCTACCCATGCACGCACACACCCCACACATGTACACACATGCACACACCCATGCCTGTACACACTAACATGCATGTACACACCATGCTCACATGCATGTGCACACATGTATACACTCACACACAAGTACATGCACAGCACCACACACATGTGACACCAGGCACACATGTACACACACACACAGTCACACACACAGACATAATTTTGTTTTGGGTTCTCCACCAGAAGGAGCTGTGCACACCTTGTGCTCCAATGTGTGTTTTCCACTTCAGGACACACTGGATTCTTTCCTCCTCAGCATGTAAAGATGTACTTTGTTCTTCTGAAGATGGTCCGATGGCATCCTGGCCACACAGAGCACCGAGCACATGGTGACGGGTTTGTTTCCTTGACTCTCAGTGTTTGTGTGGCCACACGCCGAGTGGCCAGCCCCAGCTCTGGCCTGTGGCCCGTGGCCCGTGGCTCTTGGTGTGTGGGGCCTCGGTCTGTGTCCTGGATGTGCATTGAGCATCTCACCCCAATGAGAGCCTCTGGCTGGGCCTGCGGCCTCCGCTCCTCTAGGCTCCGGGCCTGGGTCCATGCTCCGTGCTGCCTGTCCTCTCACTCTGCTGTCACAGCACTGCCGCCCTGCGCCCCAGGGGCCTGCAAGTTGTGGAGATGCTCACTCCCGGAGCCTGTGTCCTGGGGTCCCAGGAGGAAGGGCAGGGTCGGCAGGGCCTGAGGCCATGTCTCAGGTATGCTCCTGAACTCATGCTCCTGCCTGCTGCCCTCCACCTGGGTGCCTGGCCTCCCACCAGGGCCGCTGGGGCTAGGTCACCTGGGTGGCCCCCGAGGCCCCTGTCCACCTGGGGATGCTGCTCACACAACAGACAGATGATGCCGCCCTGTGGCTGCCCTGTCCCTGCCGCTGAGGCTGTTCTTGTTCTGTTATAGAACCGATGTCCTAGGGTCTTATCCTGTGAACCCATGACACCCCTCCAGCCCCTGGTTTGCTGTCTCTGTCCTGCTCCTGTCAACTACCCTGCTCGCCTCCTCCCTGTGTCCTCCTGTCCTCCCCTCCCACTTCTCCCTCCTCCCCTCCCCCTCACTTCTTTTTCTCCCCTCCCTCTCCCCTCCTCCTTACCTCCCCTCCTCCTTCCCCTCTCTCTCCCCTCCCCTTCCTTTCCCTCCCCCCTCCTCCTTCCTCCCTCCCTCCTCTTCTCTCCCTCCCTTCCTTCTCCTTCCTCCCCTTACCCTCCCCCTCCCTTCCCTTCCTCTCCCTCCTTTCCCCCTCCCCTCCCCCCTCTTC